>NC_035791.1:5260986-5616418 GCF_001653235.2 Pochonia chlamydosporia 170 | reverse complement strand
TGCCACTCTGGGCGACGAGAGCTTATTTTTCTTCGCCATTCTCTTCGCCATTCTGCAGATGTGTTGTAGAGCATTGTGCCTATTGTGTTGCCTGCCGGTTAGCATGCAAAACAGTGACGTTCCCGCCTGAATAGCGACATGTTCCATGCACCACACCGCATGAGACGGCGGTGGGGAGATGGAGCGTCTGCCTTGGCGCTGCAACCGAGCCTAGCTCCCACTTGCGTGATGGAAAATTGGATCTACCTTGATTACAATATCCCAGTAGTGGAAAGTGACATTGGTTAGGTACTCGAGATATGATACTCCAATGAGACCACTTACGGGGAACGAGTATAAAGATAGTGCCCGATGTTGCACCCCACGGGAGCCAATGCTCTAAAGAATCTACAGCTAAGAAAGAACAAAAAGCTGCGTCAACTATGGTTAATCTTGCATATGCTCTGGTCACAGGGGCGGCTCTGATATTTTCTGTCGTTGCAAACCCTGTCAAGCAAGATCTCCCACCGCACCTAGCACAACAAGCCGTTCCACAGTCCGTTGATGGAATCAAAGGTCTTGCCAATCGTCTCTTTGGCGGGCATGCAGACCAGTTTGAATTTTCTCTTACTGAGGAGCACGAACGATGGTCTCGTTGGAATCAACCTTCGAACGATAACTACACCGTCACAGTGACCACTAATGGCAAGATCATCATTAAGGGCACAACTCTAAGCGCTTTGGCTAGAGGGTAAGATTAGTTCTAGCTAGGTTCTATTCAAGTCATCTCTTGCACTAAGGAGCAAGCTGTAGCTAATAGTTCTCCGATATCGCCATAGGCTTCGGCACTATGCAACAGATACATTGCTGCTAGACGATTATTGGTTTATTGGACCCAGTCGAAAACCTCCAGCCAGTCTGCCATTGCCAAACTCAACATTGACTGGGGCGAGCGTCGTTCCCTGGCGATACAATCTGAATACTGGTAAGCGATTTGGTAATCAAGTACCGGAAGCTCGCTAATGGACGGGCAGTGACCTTCTCATATACCTTTGTTTGGTACCAATGGGAAGACTGGGAGAAGCTTCTTGACTGGGCTGCCTGGAGAGGTGTCAATATTCAACTTGCTTGGGTCGGATACGAAAAGATCTTTCTTGAAAGCTTTCGAGAGCTTGGAATGACAGATGCTGAAATCCTTCCATTCTTTAGTGGGCCTGCTTTTCAGGCGTGGAATAGGTTTGGTAATATCAGGGGGTCGTGGGGAGGCGTTGGCGACTTGACCATCTCATGGATCGAAAAGCAATTCGGATTGCAAAAGAAAATCGTCGCCAGAATGGTCGATCTTGGAATTACCCCTGTTCTCCCCGCATTTCCAGGCTTTGTACCAGACGCCATAAAAAGAGTGCGACCAAATGCGCCGGTTACGAGGGCGCCGGTCTGGGAGGGGGCTTACAATTATAGCAGAAGCTATTTTATCAGCCCCCTTGATGGTACCTCGGCGAGGCTGCAAAATCTGTTCATCTCCAAGCAGATCCAGGCCTTTGGAAATGTCACGAATATCTACACACTGGACCAATTCAACGAAATGCAGCCCACCAACGGTACTAACGCTTACTTATCCTCAGTCTCCAATCATACGTATGCAGCTCTGACGGCAGCCAACCCTGCGGCCATCTGGTTGATGCAAGGCTGGCTATTTCACAATAGCCGTCAATTTTGGACTGATTCACGGATACAAGCCTACCTAGGAGGAGTCAAAGACAAGACCAGCTCGCTAATTCTTGATCTCTACTCTGAAAACGCGCCTCAATGGCAACGAACCCAGGGCTACTATGGGAGGCCATGGATTTGGTGCCAGCTCCATAACTGGGGCGGAAACATGAATTTGTTCGGCCAGATCTCGAAGACGACTGGTCCTCCACTTAGTGCTCTTAACAACTCCAACTCCTTGGTTGGCTTCGGTATAAGTGCTGAGGGCCTTGCAGGCAACGAGGTAGTATATGATCTTCTTCTCGACCAAGCGTGGTCAAAGACCGCAATCAACACAGTGGGCTACTTTCAGAATTGGGTTTCACGACGCTATTCAGCAGCTGCATCTATTCCAAACTCGCTATTCCACGCATGGGAGCTCTTGCGCAAACACGTCTATGACAACACCGACGCTGCGGTCCCCAAAACTCCTGTTAGCATCTATCAGCTTAGGCCAAGTCTCTTTGGCTTAAATCGCACCGGTCAATGGCCTGCCCCGACGAAAATACACTACGACCCAGCTATCTTGACCCAGGTCCGGACACTAATGGGCAACGCAAGCGCCGAAGATGCTTCCTTGTTGAATACTCCCGGGTTTAAATTTGACCTTGTAGACATAACCCGTCAGGCCATAACAAACGAGTTTGCTGACGATTATGCGGACCTTGTTACTACGTTTAAATCGGCGATAAACAACAACGTAACTACAGATTTGGTGGCCAAGGGTCAGAAGTTGCTCAACAGACTCGAATCGCTGGATGCCGTTCTTTCCACAAATGAGCACTTTACTCTGGAACAGTGGCTCAGCAGAGCGCAAAGTTGGGCTGATTCGCCCGCATTGAAGGATCAGATATCCCTCAACGCTCGCAGCCAGGTAACTGTTTGGTTTGTGGAGATTCCGGATTTGAACGATTATTCGGCGCGAGCGTGGAGTGGCCTTGTTCGTTCTTACTACTGGCAGAGGTGGTCGATTTTCGTTAATGGGTTGATCGAGGCGGTACCAACAGGGGCGCTAAATGAGAAGGCATTAAGTGATAAGATACGCATTTTTGAAAAAGAATGGCAGTATAGAGGATTTAACGTTCCTAGTGGAACTGTAAATGCTAGGGGAACTTAGGAAACAATGGTCAACATGCAGAAATAGCTGCCTGGCATTCCTAACATAGACATCTTTGTTTTATCTACAGTACAACATTGCACCCCATCTCGCCAGAGACTAGGAATATTTACATACTTTAGCAGACTCTGCAACTTGTATGGATCAGTTGATACCAAGGCTTTGGACGTGGAAATCCAAGATGCTACGGAAAGGAAGCGGCCACTGCGCCTCCAACTAACAACGTAAAAAATGGAAATAATGGTGGCCTTCGGAACAACAATCAGTATAGGTACAACTACAAAACCAATCACACAAACCTCCTATTGGGAACCACTACAAACATGTAAGGGGGGCATACTGACCATCTGCAAGCGGGTGTCAAAATTGAGAGACTACCTTTCATAAGCAAAAGAAGCCAATGCCCTAAATACAGCCAATCCGACCCTGAACCCCAGAGCTTTCAATAATCTTCACTGGTAACCACGGCTTCTTCCGAGTCGAACGCTTTTCCCTGTGGCTCACGCAGATCAACCGCTGCAGCCGTGCCGAACGACCTGTGCAAATTTGACAGGTTCCTTTGGACCTGCCACTTCGTCAGAGGCTGACTGGAAGATGTAACTGTGATGCGAACTATTGTAAGTTTATTGCAGACGCAGACCAGCAAATCAACCTGGGCGAATCGCGCTGCGACGTCACGCGACCTTGGGGTGAGCGGGCGTACGGGAAGCAATTTTTCTCACGCAAAGTCACAAATGGCCCGCAGCCGATTTAACATGATGAGATGGCCACGGGGAAGTAAATAACCCTTAGGCCCTAGAACATGCATCGCTTTAACTGCATGTAACACACTGGTTGCCTAGCTGAGCGCGTTTAATGCAGTTCGCCTCGCGAATCATCAACATTAAGGTAATTATAGGTAGGAAAATAAATGGAATATTTTTGTTATTAAGACTTATAATTGGCTTTCCTCTATTATCTTGCCTTAATTCTCATGCAGTCAGGTTTCAGTCGCAATTTGTCACAGGGACATCGCCATCATCTATTGGATAGAAGGTGTGGTAGGTACTGGTACCGTACGATGGCTCGCACCGACGCCATCTCGCCATACATAACTTATTAGGATGGCCTGGCCAAGGGGATGGGAGGACTTTAGCGGAGGACTTCAGCGGAGGACTTCGGCCAGTGTTACCTTACGTGCCGCAAGCATCAGAACCTCTAAAGTTTGTTACAGTAGTAACTGCCCCCAATGATTGCTACAAAATGCGATTATTAGCCTATCCTTTGCCCTATGGCGTCAAGGTTGGCGGGCCGTAACAGCCAGACGGTTGCAGTCAGCGCTACGCTATGCGCGGAATTAAGCCACCGATTCTTGCCACGCTTGCTGTCTCAAGGTGTCAACAAGTTCTGGTGCTTGGGGCATCCTTACGCTAGACTACCAACCTGTCTGCCTCCGGCATATGCCACTACGCACAAGTGGACACGGTGTGTCGTACGTACATTGCAATACAATCATATGACAACAGAGTGTATTCATTCAAAGGGAGAAATTCATTGCTGTGTCAGGTTCTGATTGGCCTGTAAATGTGGTGTTGGCTTGGGCTTGAGCTTGGCTTATCAGTTCGCCATAAGTGGTTCTGAGATTCGGACTTTTAACAGGGTACCAACTCCGACACAAGCTGATGCACATGTCCCAAGACTGCAGAGCCATCCAAACATTGGTGCCGAGATGGCGACTTTATAGGGTGCCAACTCAAGGTTATCAGTTCTTGAGGAAGCTTTGCGACTCGCCGAAGCTCCGATAGGTGCCGTCTTGCGAAAGCATTATTGCGTCACAAGACACCAAGCTGTACGATTGTTGGAACGAAGGCTGTGGGCATATTTCTGACAAAGGTGCCTGTTGAGTCATGTGAACTCTTTTGTGACAATTTTTGCAGGACAATTGTAAAGGCATGGCCAGCAACTTTCATTGCTCATCTAGTTGAACATCAGAACTGCTAATCCTAACGCTCGCCCACTGAAATCTGGCTGCAGTGGCGAAATGGATTGCAGACTTTATTGGCGAGTTGGTAGAAAATCCCCTCAGTTAGAGGGTTGATAAAGCCAGGTGCCGCCCGCAAGACCAAGAGTAGAGCTTTAGCTGCATATGTACATTGCATGCTCGAAATGAGAGAAGAAAATGACTTTGTGTGAACGAATATAACTATGACTAATCGCGCCGCCGAGTGAGTTTAGTTACGGAGAACCTCGCATAGCCTATCTAAAAGATCTTAGTGAGGATCAAGACTTTGATGACCGATTTTGATTGTGGCATATGTTGTCTGTCCTTGCTGCGCATTAACTTAACCGATCACTCCCTTGTGCACTCCAACACAACCTCTTGTGTACAAGTCACGAAACGGCCCAAGCCGAATATGTCGATATTTAGCTGACTTACATCGTGTTAGGACTAATCCTGTTTAGATGCTGTCAATCTATTCACTATATCGCAAGAGGTCTATATACTAGCCAATAAGAGAAGAAATTTGTCGCTGCTTAAATTGAAGGGCTTATAACTACCCCGATGGCGGAAAATGTTTTCTTTTACGCTACTGCCAAGAGTGCCACGGGCTTCCGTCTCCTTGCGATGACATTTAGTGACACCCTCCAAGTCGTATCGGGCTTGAAGGTGCGACCCCTGGCAGACAGGGATACGGATGTCGAGACTGCTCCCGTTAAAATACTACAGACGGGACAGGGCTAATATATCCCCTGGTTCTCTAAACAAGTATGGCCATGCTATGTGGAATGAATATAACAAGACAACTGGAGTCCGGAACCGGCAGGTTCCCACGTATCAGGGAAACTCCCCTCTAGTAGAGGTTATATATGAATTTTCATTTGCTACAAAGTAGCCTGTGTTGAGCAGATTAGATCATGTTTTTTTGGCCCCCAACAACTACGCAAAGAATTATTGCAATGCCGCTCTTCCCAGTATAACAAGCTATTGTTGAAAAAAAAAATAAAAAATTTCTCTAGACTCTAGCAAGGCTAGCGGGAACGCCTTTGTTTTCCCGTGGCGAAATCGTGGCTGTAGAAGCCGAATGTTGTCGACGCGGGGAGTGTTCTAGACTGTATTGGACACGGCATTCCAATCCTTGCCACGGTGTATACCGTCCGGGTTTACTCTTCCTTTACTAGTGAGGCCAAGAACTTCTGGAAATCTTGTTTCTTAATTTTCCCAGTTTCCGGTGCCACCTGCTATTCTTATTATACCAAAGTACGGATAGTGCTGCTACTACATCACTTTCTGTTGATTGAACTGACTCATTCTCAACGATTCACTTCTTGGCATCGATGTTCAACCGTGTTTTCTCTGCTTTATTTGTGCCGCAAGCTGGTCTACCCGTGTCTCAATGGCCATGGGCAGCCGCAGCCACAAAGGCGCAAGGCCACTGATTGCACGTTGGATCAATCCAAGACAGTGGGATCTGATGGTACAGTAAATATCTCTTTATCATAGATTAATAGTCAGCCGAATCTCCACAAAAACTCATGTTCAAGTAAACGAGTCCTTTCAATGTTCTGTCTCGAAATCTAGCAAGCACAAATTGCTCAGTCATTGAACGCATTCTTTTCTTCCCACGTCCATTGTTACTCTTGCTAAAGAGTGAAGAGATGCAATTGGGAACTTCATTTAGACCTACCGTTATTTCTCGAATGAACATTGGGGAACCTCCTCCAGGAATTAACCTTGACGAGACTAGATATCCCCAAATAGTTGCCGTTTGGTCAATAACATGGGCACTAGCTGTAATTGCCACTATTCTGCGCATCTTTTGTCGAAAGCTCACAATGAGTCGACTGTGGCTAGACGACTGGTCCATTATCGCCTCACTGGTATGGCCTAGTCCCTTCCGAGGGTTATGTTCGCACGAGGTGCATCTACTGATAATGACGTATAGATCCTCTCCGGCGGCTTGACGTTTAATAATATAATCTGGAGTGAGTGACGTTACACGACCTTGGCGTGAGCCTTATCCTAACCAAGCCTATATACATCCAGAGGGCAAATACGGATTTGGCAAGCATATTTGGGCTGCTCCACCTGACGCCACAAAGCAATTTACCTTTGCGTACTATATCGGCGGCTACCTCTATGCCTTCTCTACCATGCTGGTGAAGCTCTCGCTGCTTGCCTTGTACTGGCGTATTTTTAATGTCGAAGCTTCAATTAAGCCGCTTATCTGGATTTTGGCAGCTATAGTCTGGTCCTGGACACTTGCATACGTATGGAATTACAGCGTAATTGGGAGAATGTTTATTAACTTTTTGTGCAGACTCTATGTATGGCATTGGAATGCATGCCAATATACGCTTTCTGGGAAAGCTTTGACCCTGTCAATCCCATGGATCCATCCACCTATATATGCCGCGTTGACCAGTATAAACTCAGTATTGGGGCCGGCGTTTCTAACATTTTTATTGATCTTTTCCTTCTCCTTCTTCCCCTTGCGTATATCTGGAAGCTTCGTCTGAGTTTAGCGCAGAAACTAGCCGTTACCTGCACCTTTGTCGGGGGGTTTTTGTAAGTTGGATAATACGGCCGTCTGATGCCGGTAATCGTGCTAATCTGGCCTTTGTAACAGCGTTTTAGCCGTATCTACTATCCGGTGTGTTACTGCTGCGCAGGCAATAGAGGATAGTGCTACCGCTACGCGGGCAGCGGCAACTAGTACAATAGACCGTACCTGGAGCCAGGCGACTATGGGGGTGTATGTCCCCCTCGAAGCGAATATTACCATAGTGTGCGGTAGGTTGCGATTTTTGCCGAAGAGAAAACTGGAGCTGAGATCGAGAGTTGGTAGCTTCGCTTCCGATATTACGGCCGCTCTTGAACCTTATGGTGTATGGCACTATTCGAGCTCCGCTCCGGCCGCCTGTCCTGGATATTGAAACTATTAGTAGCATTCAACGGACGGTGTTGGCATCACATTCAACTACCTGAGTCTGGCATAGCTTTGAAATGCAGCTCTATTGTTGACGCCTGAATTGCGTGTATAATGATTTTGGTGTGGTGGGTTGTGGAGGTGAGCTTGTTGCCAAGAAGGTACCCACTAGGTATCTCTCTTGAGGTGGGTCCGATACTTCAGCTGCACCTTAAAGCAGTCAAAAGGGATAAGTTACTGCGAAGCCTTTTTTTACAGCTGCGGCCAGCCACCCTCAGCTCCATGGGGAGCCAGCCGAGTCATGAACTGGATTGGCCGGCTGCTGCGTGAGAAACATGTACGTACAATACACAGACATATGTGAAACATTGACATGTCAAGGTATCTACTCTTCCGGACCTCCCGCACGGCCTCGGGCAATTTTCCCTCTTGCAAGGCTAGCTAGCTACTGGACTTTTGCCGTTGGTGCTACGAAAGACGCGGGGACACGGACGGCGCTGTTTCACTACATGACCATTTTTTGACAATATCCAGTCCAGAGGTCAGCTAGCGGGTGAAGTTCGAGTACCTAACCCGTTATGGGTTAGACTTGTGAAGAGCATCTCAGATGTGTATGTACTCCGTATGTCTGGTGGATCAGATAATGGCAAGGAGAGAGAGGAAAGAGTCCGGCTGGTACTCTGTAGACCTTCTTCTATCAAATGTCTGGTCCCTTGCTCGGAGGGTTCAAGTTCTAATCTCGGCTGAGCCAGTCCAACAAGGGTCTGGTACCGATGCATTCAATCTTTGGTCCTGCTGTCGCATTCAGACCACATCAAATGCGGATTCCTCGCTCCGTCCCGGTGCGCTTTGTCTTCCCCAACTCCCATATTGATACTATACAGGGAACATATATGCCCCTTATTCGCCCAATTGCTGCTCGTCAGCTTGTCACCCCTCACCCACTTTGGCCCCAGAGAAATAGGGGAAAAAAGCGGCAGGAAAGTAGTACGTCCAATAACAGTCCGTCAGCGACACAGGGCATCACTTAGACGTATGCCCAGAACCACCTCAATTTGGCACATCGCGAGCTGATGCCCGTGCCGTGTCGATTGAGCGGTGGCGGAGCTTTCTGTGTCCGATTACCAGCAACAGTAGCCATGGCATGCGGACAGTAGCGTATGTAGTCTGGGGCTTTGGCTTCATTCATGTCTTGGTTATCGACGCCATACGCTCGGGTCGATTCTGCCAAGACCCAAAGGTATCTTCATCTTGAGTTGTCTTCATCTTGTCAAATTTAAATTCACCGCTTCCGTCTCCAGTGTATATATCTGGGCATCGTTAATATATTCCTAGATTACCATCTTGGTCACAACCATCTTGGCCACTACCCTTTAGCAGTTGAGCCGGCAGACGGTATTCAAGGCATTCTGCAGCAATGGCTTTAAACCGTCCAACCGGTAGTACAGTTATTATTGTCGAATGGCTTCTCATTCTCACGGCCTTAGTCCTTGTTGCAGCCCGTTTATACTTGCGACTTAGAATTAATCGGCAGAGTCTTACCATTAGCGATATCTTTGTCCTTTTGACTTGGTGCACATCCGTGGCATATTCATCGTGCGATAGTATCAACCTGAGCCAGGACGTGCTCGAGCCAGACGTCGACACGTCTCTCAGTGGATTTAGTCCAGAGACAGTAGAGGCGGCCATGAAGGTCTTCTATTTCTTTCTTTTCCGTTGCGCAATTTAGTCGCGACTTTTTGCCAAGGAAAACTACAGCTAACGACGGTCGCAGACTTACTTTGCTGGAACTCTCATCATCGTGACATCATTCCATCTTAGCAAGGCAGCCATCTTGGCGTTCTACTTCCAACTTGTTCCGGCAGTCTTGACGAACCACAGAAAAGTTCTCTGGGCTCTTGTCGCCTTTACGATTATTGGATATTTCGTCTCCATCGTGATATATGTGATTTGGACCGTCCCAGTGCACTGCAATTGGTATGCCATACCTCATCAGCCTTGTCGCTGATTCCCTCGTTTCAACTCTAGAGCATTGTTAACAGCGTAAAGGTCATTCGATAACAACTGCCATGTCTTGGTCAGTAGCATGGACGTCTTCCGGATTGGGTGGGCTATACACTTCGCGGGTGATATCTTCAGTAATGCGACCTCCTTTCCTCCCATCCATCTCACACCAGCAAGCATGCAAGCTGGTACTGACCCGAGCATCTAGTCTTTATCTTCCCGTTATCCATCTATAGAAATGTTCAAATGGAACGTCTTGTCAAGTTGGGAGTGTATTTCATCTTCGCACTAGGCGTCGTCAACATCGCCTTCTGCTTGTCAAGATTCTTGATGATACAGCTTGATCATGTTAAGGGCACACAAAGCAGCTCCCTCACAATGATGGGTAAGTCTTGGTCCATTCCTATCTCTAGTTCTTCCCTGTTTCCGTAAACTCGGATTGCGAGGGGGTCCCGGGGGTGTGACCTTTGTCCCTCCTGATTGCCCTGCATCTCAGTTGACAGACCGAGCCAATAATCATGCATGATCCGGAAAGGTAAATTGACTTGTCTGTCCACAGCTCTCTGGGTTGATATCGACTTGAACGTCGGCCTGATAATTGCATGTCTACCATCCCTGCGGCCGTACCTGCGCATGGTACAGTCGGGCTCGAACCGAGCCGAGCCGCAATCCAACAAGCACGCGATCCGGAAGAGAAAACAGCCAGTGGAGGATAGCTTCCCGACGATCAAAGGTGGGTTTGAGGCCACGACCAGAAGTATCACCCCGGCGGAAAGAGTTAGCGCCAGGGGATTCGATCTAGAGGCGCAGGAGGAACTGTATGATAATTGCATGAGCAGAACCAGAACCTTAGAGGGAGCAAACAGTGGGAGGAGTTTAGGCAGTGATGTAGAGCTAGTCGGGGTCTCACGCCCGCCGAACTAGCCTAACCGCCATTGGGCGCATGTATGTAGCAATAGTAGGCGAATCGCTTAAGTTTGGGCTCTCCCTGCTATGACGCAGGAAGTTTAACGGCTCCACTGGCTGTGACGACGTCTCGTTATTTTGTCCTGAGCGGCTCACTGCTGCGCATCTATGCATATGATTAGGCGCGAAATCGGCAAGCAGCTTAATGGTAGGTTCTTTTGTGGTCTCAAAGTTCACGTGCAAAAGTTATTAACTTACAACCAGAGCAATATATAAACGTAGAGAGATCTTAACACCTTATATAGGCTAATAAAACTGTATTTAGCCAAAGTTACATCGCATTTGTGTTATCCTGTGACGGATTTGCCGCATTTATGCGGGAAAAGCCAGATCATATAGCGGTTAAATACTTTTAAGGTATTAGTTAGTTTTGGCAGCCTGGTCTCCTAACTACGTTACCCGCCGCTCTGAGACACGAGATAAGAAGCATGCACCCTGATATTATCTAGCTATAGAAGACACTTAAAGAATTAAGCACTAGTCTATTAATAGAAAGAATTCCTAAAAATAAGCTAATTGCCGCAAGAAAACGGCTTAAAAGAGCGGCTTTAGAGAAGCATTGCGCTAAATGTTTTAAGCAAAAGCGACAATAGAGACTGCTTCATAGTAACCTTTATAATGCATACAATGATGAGGACCCGCTTAATAACCTAATACCCGAGAAAGGTTATATTGCACAAGCTATAATGGGCATGTTACCTGTGGATAATGTTAAGCAGCCTGGCCTTATGCTGTTACGGTTTTGACCGCCAAACCTGGTAACTATTCCTCCAAAGCAAGGCACTAGACCGCAAGCATCTGGGTTCTCTTTAGGGCATTAACAATCTCTGTTTAACTGCCTAAACTATAAGAATATTTTCACAGGCCGGTCTCTCCGCAGGGGACGTCTACAAGCTGAACTTTGGGAGTGTTGCCATTGCCTTTGTTGCAGCATGTTTCTCGTGGGTCCTGATGACGTTCTTCGGCAGGCGAACCTTGTTGCTCTGGGGCATGAACCTGCTGACGCTTGATGTTCTTGTCATCGGCTGTCTATCCTACGACTCACGAGAATGTTGCTAAATGGGCCAGTTAGCCCTCGCACTTGTCTGGCTTGGAATATATTCAGCTACCCTTGGGCCACAGTCATTTGCCCTCGCCGCCGAAATTTCAGCAACACGCCTCCGTTCTCAGACACTCTCTATCGCGCGTAACGCTTACGACATTGTCAACATTATGGATAACACTATAGAACCGTACCTTATTAATCCGACTGAGGCGGGGCTAAAGGGCAAGACTGGTTTCGTATGGCTTGGCGTCGGGGTGTTGACAACCACCTGGGCGTTTTTTAGAGTTCCAGAGACAAACGGTCGCACCTTTTGCTGAGTTGGATGTCTTGTTCGACAAGCACATTTCTGCGAGGCAGTTTGCGTCGGAGGAGTTGAACATGATTGCTGAGTCAGAACTACGACAAGCGAGCAACTTCAACAAGCATGCAGATATAGATGATGTCAGGTACCGAGCATAAACGCGTCCTGTGTAGTGTACGGCAGTAACAGAGTTAACAAAATTAAGAGTCTTTGTCTCCATATGCGTGTTCACGCCAGGCTTGATCGTTGTTGCAATCCATGACAAGGGAACGGCCGGTTGTGGCGCAGAAAATGTTCATGCCTTGATCATTACCCGGGATATTATATCATTGAGCTGCGCTGACATTCCCCGAGTCAACTGCAAATAATCCTGAGGTATGGCGCCAGATTTCTTGCCCTCGATACCCGTCTGGATTGTCGCCTCTGGTGCTGCACTGAGCCATCCAGATAGATTTCATGTTCTAGGATTTTTAAAACTAGCTGTGAGACTTTGAAATGTGCACCTGTCTACAAACTTACTCTAGCTGCAGCTCAATTACTAATCTGGTATTATGATTGATCCGAAAGTTACATTGAAGACCGAGTGAACGTCACGCCGCTTACATAACTGACTAGTGCTACTTGGCATTCTATAGTTTCGGGCAATCTGGGATAGCAGGATGTTGAGCAAGGTTATAGTCAACAACGGGCATCCTGGTAGCGTCTACCATTAGTAACGCGTCCCAAATGTTCCCCAAATTCAACCCGTCGGAAGAAACCGGGCGCACAGATGATGGCTACTGTCTATTGAGTTTTTGCTAGAGCAAACTGAACATAGTCTGTTGTCACAATGCACCACAGGTTGACATGATTACCCTTGGCTAATATGCGGGGAGTAATGGTCACCCACACAACAACAATCAGGATATTCATGGCTACCAACGGGTTACCGGTCTTACAAAAGTTACTCCGTGACGCAACTGCTTGTTAGGAGCCTTGGTGGTAAATATTAACTTCCGAAAATGGTAACATTTATGCAGTGACTGAAGTTGTTACCCGGAAGGCAGTCGCGTCGTCGTTTTTCGCCAACCAGAGTTTGGTATCAAAATAATGCACGCAAGTTCGGCGTTGATCCTATATTCTATGTTTTGAGAATATTAATTCTAGTGAACTATATCAGCAGAAGTTTATATTAGGAGGATAGTATCAAACTCCATTCTCTCTCCGCTTGTCCACAAGTGCGAATGGGCCACAATTCACCCCCCCGCGAGGTCTCAGCGTATCACGTCAGCAAACAGCGTCCCTGGCGATTCGGTCTCGTGAAAAGTGATGGACTAGCAGTCTTGGCGTAAAGGTGTAGCGATCAAAAGGAGTATCAGTCCCCATCCGACCCCGGCGGACACGGCAACTCCCTCGATCCTTGCCATCCCATCAATGCCCAATAGGTTAGGCAAACGGATGAGCCGGAGGCAATGAGCTGCCGCATGCTACGTACGCCTTATCACAAAGAGTAGCTCGACCTGGTCGGCTTCGTCTTTGTGAATGCCGCTGACGCGTTTATGTAGGGCGCCAAAAGAGGTATTAGACCCTTAGTCACAGCTGCGATATTATGGTGAACCTTTTGATGAACACAACACCCAATCATTGTCCCATTCACCTCCTCATGCTCGTCTATCAGAAAAAAACGATAATGAAATCTGCTACTATCTTAAATGCCCTCTATATCTTCACCGCAACGGTGGCGGCAGTGTCCTGCGGCAATTGCAATACACAGCATGTTTCCGTGAAGCTACCCTTCGGAACGATCATCGGCCGTGCCGGACTGACTTCCGAAACATTCAATGGCATTCCGTATGCTCGGCCACCCGTAGGACCGTTGAGATTGAAACCACCACAGGCACTTGACGTGAAAGGAATATTCAACGCCACGGGACAAGCGAAAGCATGCCCCCAACTTCTAGTTTCTGCCAAAAACAGACAAGTTTTGGCAGATTTGGATGAAAAGCTTCTAGAGTTTCCATTTGTTCAACCTGTTGAGTCATCTGAAGATTGCCTCACGGTTTCGGTTCAAAGACCTTCAGGGACTAAAGCGGGTGAAAGACTTCCGGTACTCTTTTGGATATATGGCGGAGGCTTTCAGTCCGGCAGCACCAATACTTATGATCCGACTTCGCTCCTGGCCGCTGCTAGTGCCGAGGGACTCCCCTTCATCTATGTTGGCGTCAACTATCGCGTCGGCGCGTACGGCTTCCTTCCTGGTGCTGAGGTTCTAAAGGACGCAAGCACCAATCTCGGCTGGCTCGACCAGCGTATGGCACTACAATGGGTTGCAGATAACATCGCCTACTTCGGGGGGGATCCCGATAAAGTGACGTTATGGGGAGAGTCGGCTGGTTCAATATCAGTGTTGGGGCAGATGATGCTTTACGGAGGCGATGCCATGTACAAGGGGAAGCCTCTTTTCCGAGCCGGAATTATGAACTCAGGTACCATACTGCCTGCCAATCCAGTAAACAGTACACGAGCTCAAGCTGTATACGACCAAGTCGTCAATGTAGCTGGGTGTAATAGCACTGGCGACACATTGCCTTGCCTTCGCCGGGCTGACTATGACAAATTTCACCGCGCGGCGACTTCTTTTGAGAGTTTCCTTTCTTACACCGGTTCATCAATTCCATTCTTGCCGCGACCAGACGGTAAGGTACTCCCTGACAGTCCAGAAGTACTGATCTCCTCCGGCCGGTATTACGCAGTACCTGTCATTGTCGGTGATCAAGAAGACGAAGGAACGCTGTTTTCCATATTTCAAAACGGAATGGTGAGTACAGATGACAAATTAGTAGAATACCTGTCCAGTGTATACTTTCCAGATGCCAACCAGTCTCAACTTGCCGAACTGGTCAATGCCTATCCAAGCAAGGAGGCCGGCAGTCCATTCAGGACAGGAAATTGCAGTAACCTCTATCCTAACTATAAGCGGCTTGCTGCTCTGGTGGGTGACATTACTTTTACTCTTTCGAGACGTATATTCCTCGAAATGGCCACAAAGTCAAGTCCCACTGTACCAATTTGGTCATATTTGTCGTCCTATCTACACAAGCATAATGTTTTGGGAACCTATCATGCCTCGGATCTATTTCAGGTGTTTGACGGCACGCCACCAAGCTACGCAACGACAAGCAATCGGCGATACTATCTGAACTTTTTGTATAATTTGGATCCGAACAAGGGTGGTGGCGGGTACTCAACTTGGCCACAGTGGAAGGATAACCGGACGCTGATGTGGTTCAAGACGCAGTTTGAGAATGGATATTTGAACGACAACTTTCGTATGAATGCCCAAACCGTTATATCTAGATTGGGCGCAGCGCTCCGTGCATGAGGTCGAGGGGCAGCAGTGCCTCTTGGGTTGTTATGGAGGAGGTCCAGGCCTTGACATGAATGGGTACGAGCTTGGCCACTGAAGTCAATAGAGGCTTCCAAACAACTGATGATTTCATTAACGCCCAATCCTGAGTTGCCTTGAAGTGGCAATGGTGGCTGCCTTCGGATCTAGTTGAGAATAGTGTAGCCAGCAACAAGCTCCGCAGAACTATGGACAGCAAAACTGCCATTTATCTGATCCAGTGCTCTTTCTTTTCGTGATTAATCTTCACTAATAATATGAGGTACAAGAACCCCGAACACCTTGACCCACTCTCAGTTATCGGAAAACTGAGTGAGTCTGTACAAGACTGGTGGCGATTAGAGACCCCTTTAAACTCTGTTTCCCGCTCCGAACTCCAATGATGGTCGCTGGTTAGGCAAAACTAGCCTGCTCTCCAAGTAGCTGATCCCACTGCAACCAATCGTTGGAATGCGACTCAAACAATAATAAACTGGGAAAGTCATACGCCGGCAATGAGCTCGTCTCCATATCGTGCCCAACACCCGGCCAGTGTGACACTCCTTGGCCGCCTAGCGCAGTGCTCTCGTCTCCAACTGTGTCGTTCGATGGTGCTGAGTCTTGGGCGTGGTCACATTGCAACTTGTTGATATACTCTGGCGTCATCGGTGCCGACCAACCCTGTGCCCTTGTCGCCGCAACATACTCATCCCAAACCTTCAATGTACATCGCCCAAACGCATGGGCTGCGCCAGCTGGTTTCTCACCCACTTGGGGATAGTTGGTGAACAATTGCCCAATTAGTTCCCAGCACTTATCAACCTCTGGCCCCGTTTTCCGGCGACGAATCTCAATCAGTACGTATAGCATGATGTTCCATAGATAGCTGGTACCAATTTGCCACATGTACTTGTCTAGCCCGGGTGAGCCGCCTCGCAATAAGGCGACATATCCCATTAGCTTGGAAGCATTTGCAAATACGATATCTCGGTCGCTGTCGGGAATTTGCCTAGTGAAAGATGGAGGCTTGTGGGAGAAGAGTCTCATTTTGCAGAGAGAGGACCGGATGATGATAGAGATGTAAGTGTGAAACGAATTAGACGGGTCGCAGTAGCGCATGTACTTTCTTTCCAAGCGGTCCTCGATTTCGTCAATAATGTTGTGTTTCTTCGATGCTGGTATGTCTGGGTCTCCCATCAGACCTTCCCAGCGCATTGAAGCAGTTGGTGATGATGATATGCTTTTCAGGGAATCGTTGATTTCACATCGAATTACACACAGTGTGATGGGTGTGATGCCCGGTCGTGCTTCTGGGAGCTGCGTCATGGCTGGATCTAGATCCTCATCGTTGCAATTTAAAGGGCTCTTGGCATCGCCGCACGCGAGATCTGATGACGGGCGCGTTCCAAGGACATCCGTTATGCGGGCGTCAACGTGAACAATGTGCCACCAGAGACGCCGTCTCATTTCAGTCTCAAACGGGGACAAGCCCAGCGCTGTTCCATCTCGATGGAGTCCCATTTTGAGGGCAAGTCTTATTGCAATACCTGACATGATGTACAATGTGTCACTGGGGTAGCAGTTACGGACACATATCTACGTGTTTGTTAGAGACGATTTGTAGTGTTCGTGGATGGCTGCTTACCATGTACAGGGCGTATGCTTGGAGGGCCACGGGACTTGAGGTTGCTGGAAAACCTGCGCGTACCAAGGTCCGCTGCGTGGCAGATTTGTACTGAGAAAATGCAACTGAATTCTTTAACCCGAAGATATTGTGGCATTCAGCATCATCCATCGTGTTGACCGTGGCCAAGTAGAAGGCAAAGAGCACGGCTGATTGACTTGTGGCTGCGTGGTGAAGATGCTCATGTTCGCCAAGAACTAGAGCCCAGAAGCTTGGAATATGCAGTATTTTGACAAGAGCATCTACTCTGTCAATGTAGATGTCTCTTAATTTTGACAGCATGTGACGGGATGGACGGGGGCCTACTGGATGCTTGGGCGCATTGCTGATCTCGGGTCCAAAGTAGAGTTGACTGTCTTCGATATCTGTGCCATTCTCAATCTGCTCAGCCGGAGTCTCAACCTCTGAATGGGGCAACTAGACTTGTCATTAGCATGAGCGGAGGAGCTCTGGGTACGGGAATGATAATTGCTCACAGCATCTCCCAGGTTGGACCAGAGCGGACTGTCATAATATCTCGAGTTGCCCTTATCTACTACCAGCCTGGCCTCTGGCTCTTGTTGTCCGCGTGGTTTCTTAACTGTTTCACTGTCTCCTTGAGGGGATGCCGTTCCCGGTCGTTGACGCAGACTTGATGCATCCGAGTCCAACTCAACTTCAGAGGTCACCGAGCTTTGCACTGACAGCTCCCCCGTCTCGCCGTATGACTCCAGTAGTCTTTCATACCGTCTCAGCTTGGCATGTAAGCTTTCTCTTGGGGGTTTTGTTCTTTTTCTTTTCCCTCGAACAGGTGCCACGAAGCTGCACTCCTTGTCGGTCTTTTCACAGTGGGAGCATGGGCTGCGACGGTCGCATTTGACTTTTCGCTGTCTGCAGGGCAAGCAGGAAAAGCCTTGTACGTGCGGACTGGGTGCGCTATTGGAATTAGAACTCATAACTGATGCGAAAAATGAGAATGCTCATACAGGCTTGCAAGAATCATCATTGCATAAGTCGCATGTTGAATGGGAGGAAGTTAGTCGGTGCTCGGAGGGCAGAAATGGTTATTTGAGCACCGAGAACCGAGCGATTTCAAGTGGGCCTGTGAAAGTGGGTCCAGATCTGACCTCCATCATGTAAGAGCATTTAACCACAAGGACGACTTGACACTTTGATGTCATGGACAAGTCTGCAGTCTGCTCTTGTATATTTGTAATTCTTTTATGGAAACGGCGATGACATAAAACGTTGGCCTTAGTTGCAGCTGTGAGACTCGGCTACAACTTCAAGTCTAACTGAAACGTTCCACGAGACATCCTGGCAGTATTTGTAGCTCCAAGACAGATTTACGAAAGTACAGCAAAATGCATTATTGGTAAATTACAAATTCAGAGTAGAGATGTAAGTGTCTATACCAGATCCACTCTTGTGGTTATATGAGTCAATTGGCGTGAGAATGGCCCCTTTTGTCACATTGACTGTGCGATTTTGTGCTGTCGATTCTCCATCAACTGCTCACTCACGCAGCCCCTATATATCTTCATTCATTGTTGGGGCCGATTCCCGATTTCGGTACCATTACCCCGACCATTCTCTATAACACTACTACCGCCGTGTTTTGGTTCGCGGTTTTTCTTGACAGAGCGCCATTCCATGACCAGAGCACCGGGAACAGCTATGCTGGCCATGCAAAGAGCCACCTGGAATACCACGCGCAGTGCATCATTGTATGCTTCTAGGACTGGATAGCGGTACTTTACATCGATACTGTTAAGAATGTTGGTAGCTCCAGTGCTTGGGATATGTTCGACGTCGATCCCCGAAATACCTCGAAGACGACTGGTTAGCTGGTTTTGAAGTACATTCTCTCCAACCGAGACGAAGACGGCTCCAAAAAGAGTTTGCCTGTAAAAGAATGGTATGAAAATCAGCAATTGACCAAATCATGTCTGACAAAACAAGAGTGAGATTTACGCAAAGAACAAGAGAGATGCCCCGATAGCCACATCTTGCTTGGGCAGCACTGTTTGTGCAGCCATATTAGGAGCCTGTGATGCTACACCCAGCCCAAAACCATACAGGATCTGATACCCGATCCACTTTCCCGGTGAAGAATCAACACCGAGAGTAGTGAGCAGCCCTGCACCAAGGGCGGCGAAACAGACACCGAGTATCAGAGATGGTGTGTAGTATCCGACTGCAGACACCAGCTGGCCGTTGCCGACGGCCGATACGGCAATGACTAACACCATTGGAAGCAGGTCTATACCACTTTCTACTGCAGACTTGCCCTTGATAGCCTGGAACCAGATGGGGAGGTAGTACACTGCGTGAGGACCAGTTAATAGGTGGACAAGTGTGACAATATGACAGGCACATACGAAACAAGGTCTGGTGTGCACCGATGCACATACTCGTCCAGAAGCCGGAAGCAATGCTACGCTGCAGGAACACGCGTGGTGGCAGAATAGCCTGATCTGGCAACCAAGCTTGGACCAAGCCGAAGGCGATCAATAACACAAAGCCAATTATGAACAAGGCAATAATGCGCCCATCGCTCCACTACGATTTCCGAGTCAGTTGCTGATCTGGAGGAAGAAGAAAGCAAATAAAGACACACAGAGTATGTTGTGCCTCCGTATTGTAGTACGAGGCAGATGCAGACGACTCCTGGAACCAGACATATAAACCCTAGAAGGTTAGCCTGCCTCAATTTTTCTCTGGGAGAAAGCTTGGTATCAGGTTGAGCAGGTACGCGAAGGAGAAAGAAGACAAGGAGCATCACAACAAGTCCAATAGGAACTAAAGCAGGTCAGACACAACACGGTGACGTTGAGGAGTGTAGGGAAATCTCACGATTAATGTAGAAGCACCATCTCCAGGTGGCGTGAGTGGTGAAAGCGCCGCCCATCGTCGGTCCAAGGACTGATGCGACGCCAAAAAGTGCACCAAAGAAACCTTGGTACTTGGGGCGGTTGTGTAAAGGAACGGCATAAACAATAATGACCATCTTCAAGAAACATCCATGAGCCAACGCTGTCGATATAAAGGGTTAGGGGAGGCGGTGTCAGGAACTCACAACGCCAGGAAGAATGCCGCCTGCTCCTAAGCCAGCAATGACTCTTCCAAATATAAGAGCAATGGAATTGGGGGCAGCGCCGCAAATAGCAGAGCCAACTTCGAATAAGAGCAGAGAGGTCAAGAACGTGGACTTGATAGGGAGGAATTTGTAGAGTTTTCCGAAAACTAGTTGGAAGGAGCAGTTGGTGAGTAAGTATGCCGTGCCGTACCAGCCAACATGATGCTTGGAGTTAAACTCGTCTGTTATTTGAGGAATTGCCGTGGTAATGATCAATTTGTCCTGTAGTTGACAGTTACTGTTTTGGTCATTGAAAGTGGTGAGGAAATGGCAATCAACATTGCCAACTTTGTCACGCACCAGAGAGACGAGGAACATTGCTGCAAATGTTGAAGTCATAAGCAGTGCAAATCTCGGCCCAGAGTAGTTCTTGCAGTCATCATGGTGCTCCGGTCTTTTCTTCTCACCAGCCTGACAAGACGAATTGTCTTTGTCTTGGTGACTGGTGGACATGCTGTCGGGGATATGAAGTTGGATGGGAATGAAATATAGCAAGGGTCAAGAGGCCGAGCCGGTCCCAATATGGACAATATGGAGGATGCAAAGGTTGAGACTGGTGGGCAATGTCGTAAATGGGATGAAAGGTCTTTGTTCTTCTCTTGAAAATTTAACAGGTCTAATTTCTTTTCAACTAGAAATATAGCACATTTTGCCCTGGGGTAAAGCTTTTTGTCTCCGCGCCCCGAGAAGATCAGCAATGGGTTCGGGGCCGGGAGAGTGGGAACTGACATTTCGAGCCCCGAGCCACATATTGCAACCACGCTCCTTTGTGGTATGGACCTTCTATATGAACGAATGACTTGACCTTTAAAACATTCAATAATTGATAAGTTGGACCATTCATTTGATAAGAAAGACAATTACATTTGCAGATGATGCTTTGTACGGGTTGCCAGATCCAAAGTTGGATGTGGCAGTCTGAGCAGGCACGTTGACAATTGGTTAGACGACTGTGTACAAGTATGTAAATCTAGAAAAGAAAGGAAATTAAACAAGCAAAATGGTTGGTCACCAGACTAAGAACTAAGTATGGCCGTCCGGCGGGTGAAGGGCCTGGTCTCGTCTGCGACGACGACGAGTGTGCCTGGTTCTTTCTGTGTTCCGTTTGTGTAGTTCGTGAGAGGCGATGGCAACTATGTCCTCATGCAGTACTATTAAATCTAGTGATAAACATATTTATTCTACACATGCGCCTGGTGAAGCAAATCTTCCTTTGTTCAACATCTTCTCTCTCACCTCAACGCCAACTCGCTTAACCGCGCAGCAGCCTTTTCCAATTCCTTGCTGGAGTCACAAGCCGCAAAAACAAACCTGTCCGCCCTCAATATAACATACTTCTTCTCTTCCGCCGCTGTCCACATGTCGTACTCTCTGTATCCACGCACCGGCGGTCGTCCCGCACTCAACGGCGAAGCATCAAACTCCTCCCCTGATGCAGTGCGGAATACATCCAAAGGAGAACCAATGGGATTTGAATGTACGTGTGACCTCTTAATAAAATACGACGCTTCGTCCGGATGTAGCAAAGGGCATATTTTGTCAAGACCCTTCAAGTCACTCTCCAGGCTCCCCAATTCGTCGATGTCTTTGCTAAGGAGGACGACGATTTGGAAGACACCCTCCTTGCCCTCGCTGAAAATCACATCATCCGTAAGCTGAACTTTAGGCACATCAGTGCCCTTCGAACTCAGACCAACACAATACCCCTGTGAGAATAAAGCGCCGCCCCCGAACTCCGGAAGAAACGGCATTCCCTCACCATGTTCATACCGCATCCGACCAGCTTGTCTTGGACCAAGTTCAATCCATCGCTTCATCGGAGGCGCCATCTGCAGTAGCCAGAGGCCCCAGTCCCTGAGAAATATCTTGAAGATACTACTGCTGTTCACCATGTCGCCGTTGCGCACTGTCGCGGCTAGTGATGCTTCCAATTGTTGCTTTCTCTCGGTATACCAGCAGCGCAGAGTCTGCTCAACGTTGGCCGGGTTCTTGGCTCTACACAAAACCGCAAGTCGCCAGCTTAGAGAAATTGCGTCTCGGAATCCGGACGCGATGCCTTGTCCACCAACTACGAGAGACACATCAGTATTGGTACAGCCACGGGAAGGATGTCGTGCATACATGGCGGAAACACATGTGCTGCGTCGCCGCAGACAATGACTCTCCCAACAGCCCATTTGTCGCAACTTCTGGCGGAGAAGCGGAACGGTCTACATCGAAGGACTTCAATGCAATCTTCTGGAAATCTGACGTCTTCAGATAAGCTAGCATCATGACATTAGCTGAGATTTAACAACGGTAAGGTAGATAATCACGAACCCATAGAGGCTTCCCGGGTGCGTGATATACGGAACAACCACCTCTTCGATTTTTGCCGGCGTGGCCATCTCCATATCATCCTCGTCGTGGGCGACTACAAACTCAAACCTCCAAAGCCGATCGGCCGGGGGACCAAATCTCCCACAAACAGCCGGCCTCTTTGGATTACACAAAAATCGGAACTGTTCGGGGAAGAATTTATCGTAGACCTGTTGCGGCGTGTATCCGAGGCGCCAGAGAGGGAATGAAGGGTGCGTTTCGGGGGTAGGCAGTCTCATCTTCCAGTTGAGAGCGACCCAAGTCTCTTGATACTTGGTCCTATGAGATTGAGCGTCAGCTTGTTGCCAATGGCTGGGTGGAAAAGGGTACAGTCTCAAGAATGTCATACTTTTCTGCCCACAGCAACTCAACACCAAGCGGCTCAAGATACTGTTTCCTCGTAAACCCAGTCTTGCCATCAGCGCCAACCAAGAACTTTGAACGTATAGTGTGTTCGCGTTGTTGGCCATCCAGATAAGTTGCGTACACCCACTCTCCTCGTTCTTGTATCGACGTCAAGGTGCATCCGCTACGCAAGTCCGAACAAGTATCCCTGCCGATTTTGCTGCGCAGGTATTTTTCGAGGACGGGCTGCTTGTGACTCATGAAGCTAACATGTCCCGTAATTCCTGCGGTCTGAAATTGTAAGTTATTGCTAGTGAATGTTTTCGCCTTGGGTGCTTCTTACCGACCCGCAATCGACCGACATGAATGGTTCTTTATGCAAGTTGTGGTGAACGCCGCCCACGAATTGGAGCTTACTGACGGCTTCAAACAATTAGATAGGGTCGCCTCTAGCGTTTGGAGGACTTACCACTTCCAATCTTCGTAAACATGTGTTCATATAGTCCCAATCCCTGAACAAGTCGGATTCCATCTTCGTCAAGCGCAATGCCCCTAGGATCGACAGTGATGTCTGTTTCCCTTTCTAATATGACGTTTGCTATACCATATCGAGCTAGATATCCTGAGAGCATGGCTCCCGTCGGGCCACACCCGCAGATTAGCACATCTGTTGTCTCACACTCGCTGCCCATCTTAGCAGAGCACCGAATGCCACTAGATGACGATGATCTGAGTTGACTGGTAAAGGCAGTTTAGTTGAGCACAGGAAAAAGAGTTGCAGCAGTTGTCATTATGAGCAGTTAACCACATGGCGTTCGTGGTGCCATGGTGTAAAAGCGACACATATCATGCGATGCAATTGTGGTGACAACAACAGGCACCAAACGCCAGGAACAAATTGAATAGATAGTTTCCTCTTCTGGACAGCTCTGGGGTATTGCATGGTGGCGGAGACTAGTCGGCGCCTTGGTGTAGTTTAACTTGAGGTTGTGGGAACTAAATGTGGCAACTATCTCGGTGAAATGTTTCGGTGCATCTTCGCGCGACGGTTAGGGACAGACGGATAAAACAGCCCGAGGTAGCAGGCCGGATAGCTAATGGCACTACTGATGGTGGTGTTCAAAGTCCGGGTTAAGGAGACAAACAATTACCCGTCAAAGGTTAAGCCACCTAGCCGTTGACGGGTACAAATGCGCTCAATGTGATATGACTACTAGTAAACAGGCCAGGGCACTTGTCGGATACACAATATAGTACTTCAGTTAAACAGAGTCTAATCCACAACTACATATTCTCATTCTCTAGTCAAATCCTCCATCAACTCACGACAAAAACGCAGGAGGCAGTTCTGGTCCCCACACAGCCAGTGATTCATGCCCAGCCTCCAAATAAGAAATCGGGGTCTCAGAAGTAACAAGATCACCATCAGCATAATGTTCCACCATATTCCCCGTAGTGTCCCACCAATAGTCAAAAATCTGAGACCCAAGCACATGTCTCCCCAAGCCCCAGACCGACTTGTATCCCTTCTTAGCAAGCCACTGATGACCCAGATGTTGCGTGTCGTAGTCATGAACCTCAAACGAGCAGTGGTGCACATGCGTCGTAGGATTAGCACTAAGGAAGAATGAATGGTGGTCGACGGGCTTGTCTCCAAGATCAACGTGGCAAAAGGTGGTTACTATTTCCTTCTTCCCGTCTTTGAGAACGTAAATGAAGTCGGAGGGGACAATATTGAAGTTTGTAGTGTAAAAGGTGAGCATTTCGTCGAATTTGGTGGTGCATTTGCCAAAATGGCCCAACTGTGCGTTTGAGTAGGTAGACTTTTTCCATTATGTTCAGAAGAATAGAAGGCCTACCTTGTGGACGGCTGCAGGGCCGGGCGAGAATCTCTGAAACTTGCGCACTCGATTCTTGTCAATTCCATAATTCACAGGCAAGACATTAGGAGCATCTTGAGGAACGACGGGCTGTTGTCCAAACACCAGGTTCAGCGGAAAGCCGTCAGGATCGGGCACAGTAACCATGTACCCTCCTCCAGGAGCATTCGTCAATTCCTGAATCTCACTTGCTCCTGGGAGTTTCGCCGCCTTGTCAAGATCCTCTTTGGACGCAACTTCAAAGGCACCGCCAAGAAACTTTTTGTCTCCTTTGGTGGCGTAGTAGACGTAGTTATCCGGGCCATAACCGCGGTACCATATTTCGTTGTCTGTTCTTTTGGCAATTTCCATGCCGAAATCTGTTGAAGGCAACTTAGTTACCTGATTGATGGAGTTGGGGTCTGCGCTTCTTACCCATCAAAAAATCGTTAATCTCATCGAGGTTGGGGTGCTGATATCGCACATGAGACAGTTTCGTTAGTTTGATCCGGTTTTCCAAGTTGATATTTCGATGCTTCAGCCATTCTGCTTGAGATTCCAGCTGATCTCCATTTGCAACGGTGTCGGGCACGGCGGCGCCAGAATTGGGCTTCTGCGATTCAGAAGTCGTCATTGTGGGAGTACGGGTAGCGGTTTCGGATAAGACCGTGGGTACGAATATTTGCCGAACTGTATCTCGACAGAACAGTATTTGTGTGAATTAATGCCAATAATGTATAAACCAGTTAGTGTGGCAACTGAATGCTCTGCGACGTCACGCCGAGTATCATCAATGTCCCACGGTGGCACCTACAAGCCGCTTCCCCACACCAATGCTCACCACTTGGCTTATTGTGCCATGTCAGACTTCCTGTGGTGCCTGGCGCATAGTTCCATGAATATATTATGTTTATAGTTTCTTTCAACGCGAACTTGTAGTTGAACCTACCCAGAAATTCCGTTGTGCTGCGCAAGACGCCCAATCCACCTCCAAAATGGCATTCAAGCGACTAGTCAGGGTCTCCGAAGGGGGTCAAACTTTCTACGGAGATTTGATCAGCTCTAATGGCTCAAACTACACAGTGAAGAAGCTATTAGGGACCTCTTTCGAAGCTCTCCGAGAAACAGAGACTGTCGTGCAAACCAACAAGGTGAGTGGTTGACTGCCAACAGACTCGCACAGCGAGCTAACATTAAGTCCTAGTTGCTGTGTCCCATTGAGAGATCTCCCTTGGTTATTTGCATCGGTCTCAACTACAGAACTCACGCAGAAGAAGCCAAAGTAAGCTTACAAACTTCACGACACAAGATACCTCTAACATGCACAGCTCGCCATACCCAAATACCCAGCCGTCTTCACCAAGCCTGCAGACGCGCTCGCAGGTCCATTCGACACCGTCTACACTCACCCTGATACCCGCGAGCTGCTGGACTACGAAGGCGAACTAGTCATTGTTATTGGCAAAGACGCCAAAAATGTGTCAGAAGCAGATGCCTTGGACTACGTCCTGGGATTTACTGCTGGCAATGACGTGTCAGCCCGCAACTTCCAGCTCCCAGAAGTATCTGGCGGTCAATTCTGCTACGCGAAATCGTTTGATGGCTTTGCTCCCATCGGTCACACGCTTACCGCCCCTTCGGAACTGAGCAATCCTCTCGCTGTGCGGCTGACTACCAAGGTCAATGGGGTGATTAAGCAGGATTCCAATACAAATGACTTGATCTTCAATGTCGGTCAGATTATAAGCCACTTGTCGCGGGGGACGACGCTGCGCAAAGGTACGGTGATTATGACGGGAACGCCAGCTGGAGTTGGGTACTTTCGAAAAGAGTTCCTCAAGGATGGAGATGTTGTGGAAGTTGAGATTGAGGGCGTGGGCATGGTTCGGAATACGATTTCGTTTTCAGAGGGTTGAGAGTACAGTAGATCTTTGCCAGTCGCATTTCTAGAATAAGTTGAATTAGAAAATTCGTCCCTTTCGAAATTGACCCGAGGGAGTGGATCGTCCTTGTCCATGTCCGATATTTGCGGGGGAAAGATCTTGATCTTGATTGACTCCATGTTCTCGACTACAAGGTAACTCGATAAGCCCCACATCGGCATCGGCATCGGCGCCGCCAAAGACCGACGACCGACACTGCTCAACTCCAGCTCTTGCCATCTTGACTTCACTCAACTTCATCACAGATCCTTTGCCAAATCAGTTTGTACTGTACATTATCCCATCCAAACAATCATGATCCAACATAATCCCAAGTTGCGCAAGAGGCGGAGAAAGACGTCCAAGGAGGAACGCGTCTGCTCCATTTGCTCCCAGTCCTTCAACAAGGCCGAGCATCTCCTGCGTCACATCCGCTCTCATACTAAGGAGAAGCCGTTTGAATGTTCTGCATGCGGCCGCATGTATGCACGACAGTAAGTGGACTAACTCATCTGTACCTGATGACCCATATCTGACGCATCGTCCTTCAAGAGACACGCTCTTGAGACACAGTAGATCCCATCAACCCGCTCAACAGGACACACTTGAAAAGCTTGCCCCAGAAGAGCATCAGTACTCTCATTTGAATCAATCCGCGCCCATCTCTCCCCCAAACAGTCGTTCTATTGACGGCTCAAGCATTCTGGAAACCATCATCGCGGAAGAGAGTTCGAATCAGTCGCCCTCCACCGGGACCGGTCTCACCACAGCCTCTGACTTTGCCATTACGTCGCTGGATGCAGATGGCATACGACAATGTGACTTGCTTCCATACTGGAACTTTGACCATGACCCTCAACGGCCGTACTTTGATTCTCTGCTCAGTAATGACATGGACCTTGGTGACTTGAATATGTCGCTTTTGAACACAGCCACTGCGGAATCATTACCACAAGTACCATGTGGCGATGTCTCGAGGGGTATGCGGTTCATATTAGCCCCAACGGCTGAACCGTTTACGCCAGACGGCAGCAATGTCCGCGAACCGGACTCCGTAATTCAGCGAGCGTGGCACACGTACTGCAGCAATTCGTCATCTGGGTATGTGACACCCGACCCGGGGCAGGACCAATACGCCGTAGATGATGACTGCCATCGCGACTTGGTGGATAAGCTGCAACCACGGCTGCAGCCAGGCACATTGCCGTCAACCTCATTCCTGGTAAGTGTGCCAGAATATTGGAGGTTTAAAGTTCTTCTTGCTCACACACATCCAGGATCTATGCGTGCAAGCATATCTTTGCCACTTTCATCCCTTGTTTCCGATTATTCATGCGCCATCATTTAGACCCCATTCTCAAAATGGTCTGCTTTTACTGTCCATGTGCTCTGTTGGATCCCTTTTTATCGGGTCGTCAAGAGCGACGGCTCATGGTATAAGCATGTTTGAGAGGCTTCACAAGGCCATTTTGTCAACGGTATGAACACCAGGCCGGGTCAAATTATGTGAGAGCTGACATCTCTAGTGGGACACTATCCTCTCCAAGTCCGAGTCTGTCAGTCACAAAGCCTTTCAAGCGTCTGTAATTGGACAAATGTTTGGTCTTCTTGTTGGGGTAAGCATCCAGCGAAACTACGTTTATATTAGCGAACGCGTATCTGATATGGCTCATAGAGACCCAAAGATCTCATGCAAGTCGAATTATTCCACGGCACAATGGTTGTGGTAAGTAGACACACAAGCAATAACGCAATCTCCAACTAATCCCAAATAGTGGGCACGAAAACTGAAGTTATTTCGACTCAAATCCCTTGACGCGGACCTAGCACTTCTGGAGGGGTTAGCTCTGGAGCACACCTGGAAAATATGGATTCGCCAAGAGGAACGCAGACGGTATGTCACAGTCTCACGTACACATGACATCTCCTAATCACTCCACAGGACGGCCCTGGGTCTGCTTCTGCTGGATGCAGAAATTGCCCGTCTGTTCCACGACAAACCCGTGATACGCAATCTTTTGCACCAATTACCCGTAGCCTCCTCAGATGAAGCATTCGCCGCAGAGGACGCCATTTCATGGCGAAACATAATGCTCACCGAAAGCGCTCACTCCCTCAACATACCAAACTCATGGTCTTGCACAACCGTTCAAGAAGCTCAGTTACCAGATGTTCGTGGCACATTCGGACTCTACGTTCTTCTCCAACGCATCGGGGCATCAGTCAGTGACAACCACGAATCCGTCTCCCAAGAACCAGAAAGACAGCTCCAACATCAAAACATGCTGGTACTATGGCACGAAAAGTACCGGAATACACCAATGTTTCTATCGCAAGAGCGCTACTTCATGATCCTATGGCACTCTATCTTCATGCTACTAAATTGCGACCTGGACGTATTGGAGATCGCCGCAGGCAGAGACGGCACCGATGCCATGAACACTCAGAAGCACGCGGCTGAAGCATGGGCTAGCTCCTCACAAGCACAGCACTGCATGGCACACTCCATGCTCCTGCAACAGCAGTTTGAACAAATCCCCCTTGGTTCGGAGCCACCTCTCCACGCGGCAGCATGTCTGTACCGCTGCGGCATAGTATGGTACTGCTACGCTCGGTACGGAGGTACCTCTCCCAGGGGATCAGAGAGCACGGAAATGCCGGAGCTGGAATACCTCGGTATAGATGGGGATGGGGATGGGGTTTTACGGGACCAAGTGTCCGTGTTGTTGGAGAAGCCGCTGGAGGCGACGCTGCTGTTGATAGTCGATTTGTTGAGGAGGATTAGTCATTGGAAGGTGGCGGATAGATTTGCGGCTACATTGCTTGCATTGGTTGATGATGGACAGGGGCTTTACTGACCAAGAGGACTAGTCTGCTGAAAAAGGTGTAAGAGTACATAATAACCCACACAGATGGTTTGGATGCATAGTCCTCAGCGAAGACCCACGTCAACACCTACATTTTCAAGGTCCTCTCCTACCCCAAATTCTGTTTTAACCAGAGCTAGACCCTGCCTTGTGATGGTGGGATCAATTCAAGCCACAACCCCAGATATTGAAGCTTCCCCACATTCTCATGAACTCACAATGTGGGGAATCCCGGATAACGACGACACGTATATGTCTTGAGCAACAGCTGTCATGGCGAATATTCATTGTTCGCTCATTTTACTATTGCCACAGTTTTCATGATTCAATCCCAGCCATGACAAGCCAATCTGAAAAGTTGTCCCTCGTCGAAGGCTCCCTAGCCAAGCTAGCATCATGGCCCTCACTCTACTGGATTCTCTCAGCCATACTCATATATCAAATTATACGACACCTCCAGCAAATCTTCCGATCTGACCTACGAAACATCCCCGGCCCTACAACCGCAAGACTCACCTCCTACTGGAGACCATGGGTCCTCCTTGGTGGCCAATGCCCAGAGGTGTACTACAACTTACACCGCGAATACGGCCCATTAGTACGCACAGCACCAAACGTAGTCTCAATATCTGACCCCTCCGCCATCCCCAAGATATACGGCATCGGCAGCAAATTCCACAAAGTTCGCCACCCCCTAACCATCCCAAAACCAGCATCCCACGCTAACAAACACGGCAGTCCCTCTTCTACACCGTCTTCGATGTTGCCTACCAAAACTCCTTCATGCCAAGCATGTTCTCTGTCCGCTCCCCGCCACAGCACCAAGCCCTCCGCCGGCCAGTCGCCCAAAAGTTCTCCATGACGGCAATCAAGGCCATGGAGCCGTTTGCCGAGGACGGCATCGACATCTTCATCGCGGCGATGAAGGACCTGCAGGGGCAGAAAGTCGATTTCGGGGAGTGGCTCCAGTGGTATGCGTTTGATGTGATTTCCGCGATGACGTTTCACCGCCGCTTTGGGTTCATGGAGGAGAGGAGGGATGTGGAAAATATGATTGGGGATATTAGCACGGGTTTGGTTGGTGCTGCGACGGTGGGACAGGTTCCTGAGTGGCATGGCTGGTTGATGGGGAGTAAGTGGTTGCCGTGGATTTTGGGGACGCAGCCTTTCTTTAGGGTTCCTGATCCGTTGAGAACGGTTGTCAAGGTTAGTTGATGTGTTGTATTTGTGAGGATACTTGCTGATTAGTCTAGTTTACGGAGGATTGTATCGCAGAGTATGATCGCCATCCACCACAGGAGGATAGACCGGATCTCATGGGCTGGTTGCGACAGGTCAGCGTCAAGGGCGAGGCCATGCCTGATAAAGACTTTGTGAATCACCTTTCGAATAATCTTGTAAGTTGTTTCGATCTAGTTTCATTTTCTCGCTAACAGTTACAGCTTGCTGGGAGTGACACAACCGCCATATCACTACGAGCCATCATTTACTACCTCGTCCAAAACCCGCACTGCTACAAGAAAGCCCAGGCGGAAGTTGACGCCGCAGATCAGAATGGCCAATTGTCAAATCACATTTCCTACGCTGAATGTCTTCAGCTGCCATACCTGTAAGCTCATTGCTTCCCTTCAATCGATTCACTCTAACAGCAAACAGACAAGCCGTCATGAAGGAAGCGATGCGGTGCCATCCTGGAGTTTCCTACCCCCTGGAACGACTAGTCCCTGCTGGTGGTGAAGTGATTTGCGGGCAGTACATGAAAGAAGGTACAATCGTTGGAATAAACGCCGCGGTTATTCATCGTAATACAGAGATCTTTGGTGAAGATGCCCTGCAGTTTAACCCAGAGCGATGGCTGGGCTCCGACGAGGAACGCATCAAAAACATGGATCGGAACTTGATGACTGTGAGTCTCGCTTCACGACATGTTTTGAGCGTGTACTAATGAGTGTAGTTTGGTTACGGTTCCCGCACTTGCATTGGTAAGAACATCTCCATCATGGAAATGGGCAAGTTGGTTCCCACGATTCTACGTGAATTCGATCTGGAGTGGGCGTCTGACGAGCCGAATTGGCGGGTGTATTCATACTGGTTTGCGAGGCAAGAAGGTCTAATTCTTCGGCTAAAGTCGAGAATCAAAGAAGATAGATAGTTACACTAGACGCGCAGTGAAACATCCGCAATATATTGCCATTCCAACATACACACCTATTGCAAGCACTTCTCATAACACACAAACTTCACCAATTCCTTAAGCCTAACTAAATCTCAAGCCCTAAATTTAAATAACATCTCCGTATTCGTCTGCAATATCTTCTTCATATCACTCGGCCCAACAACATCATTCAAAGCCCTCACAAAGTCCGGCACCCTCTGCGCATCCACAAACGGATAATCATTCGCAAAAAGAACCCTATCCACGCCCCAGGTCTGAATGGCAATCTGCGTCACCGGCAGAGAAAACATGCCCGAGATTGCCACCCAGACTTGCCCACGCAACGTCTCGCCAACACTCCTCTTTAACCCCGTCGTCTTGAGGTCCAGCGTCCCGTCAAACCGCTGCATCATCATGGGCATCATTTCACCCTGATGGCCAACTACAATCTTCAGACCGGGATGCTTCTCCAGGGCTCCAGACACAGCGAGTCGGAGAACATGAATGGCCACTTCGTTGTGCCATCCCCACGCCATTGCTCCCATGGCAGCTGAAGCGGCTGGTTTTCCAGGAATGTCATAGTACACAGATTGAACTGCCTCTGGCGTAATTCCAGGATGCAAGTAGAGCGGCACATCGAGTGCTTCAAACTCAGCCAGTAGCGGATCATATTCAGGGCTGTCGAGGAATTTGCCTGTCCCGCCGATAGATCCCGCAATCATGGCGCCCACAAAGCCCAGCTCATTGACGCAGCGTCGCAGTTCTTGAACAGCTAGTTGCGGCTCATGGGCCGGTAGTTCCGCCAAAGCTCGAAAACGTGTGGGATTCGCATCAACAGCTTGCTTTAATCGGTCGTTGATCTGGCGGGCCATTCGGAGACCTGTTTCCGCGTCTGCATGAGTTGTGTTCACTGCGCTTCCAAAACTGAGAACTTGCATGGCGATGCCTCCTTCGTCCATGTCTTGGAGTCTTTGGTAGGCAACGTCGGTGGTACGTCCGCGAGCGTACACGAGGGCCTCGTGGTCGAGGAGCTTGGCTAATGTTGCTTTGGCGTGGCCGGCTGCTCCGGAGTTGGGGATGTCTTTTGTGATGTCTGGGAATAGGACGTGTTCTTCTACGCCTATGATTTTGATGTTTTTGAGTTCGGGGCGGAGGTAGATGTTTCCGGGGCCGGAGGTTGTAATTGGTCCTACGGGCTGTTGAGCCATTGTATTCTAAAGTTGTCTGTGGGGAAGATTGTTTAATTGTGTATATATGTAGTTTGGTGTTTAGGACGGCGGTTGAGTTGAAGGGGCATTGGATTATTGTAGATATTTTATACTTCTTTCTTTCTTAGTCCCCGCAGTCCCATTTAATTTATGTAGACCAAAAGTTTGGGTTGCCACTATCAATTGTCTCCGCTTAATATCGCCATTCTTTTTTTTTTTGTCTATAGATACTAATAGCTCAGACATGTTAGTAAAAGCTTCTTCTCGCTGGAAAGCATGCGGCTAGCTATAGTCCTAATATACTTGCCTAAAGTATGAAACGTTAAGTTTTATAGGCTAATCTCTTTGCTGCTTTCCAAGGCGATGTATATGCCTCCCATCTGTTCACAACAGCTTTTCGAATTCCACCAAGTTTTTCCCAAGACTCAAGTCTACACCTAGCCCGACGACCTGCATATACTTAATGGGTCAGAGTTAGAGTGTCGTAGATGCTTCCTCTGCCAGGTAGGGTAGTGGGTATATGGGGCAGCTCAAGGATCACCCGTACTGGACAGGTATCACCACGCCACTGAAGCTTGACAAGCCCATTCCAAGGGTCGAAGGCAAACCCCCAAACCTTAAACACATTCCTCCCAGTATTGACAAAGTATGGACGATCATCATGCGAGACCTTTGTGAACTCTGGCGTCCAACAAACCCCTGGCTCCGGGAAGCCACGATTAATATACTTGTACGTTTGAGTAAAGGCATTGAAGAGCGGGTGTAAAGGCCCGTGGCCAACCAAATAGCCCACACAAGTCACGGATGCAATCTGGTTGTCTGTGAGAAGATGCAAGCTATCTCTCACAGCCGTCGCTAGGTTCTCGTCCACCCTTATCGAGGACCAACCCATGCCCGTATCAAGTAGCAATGCCACGTCCACCAGCCGATTATTCCGAGCGCCTGGGAACTGGACGGCCCCTCTCAGTTCAGACCATGGAGTATGTGGGTTATTGCCGGCCAATTCTGGAGGAAAGGGTACAGTAGTGTTCGCTGGAGTTCCAAGCTGGATCACCGGGCCATTGAATATTGGGAACCGCGGCCACGACAACCGTGGGCTTGGCCCGTCCCAGATGCTCTGAGTCAGGCCGACTTGAACGCCATTTTCATTGATGCGCCAGCCTGGATGGAATGTGGCTGGCGGAGTAGCTGGCGGCACGGGATCTATTTGAGTGTCGCCTATGCTTACGATATTCAGCAACGGGTTTTTATCAGGCGTGCCTTGAGGTTGTCCGTCATAAGTTCGTCCATATCCTATTCCTAGCGTCGTTATGGAGCCTATTACCCTGACTCGCGTCGCGTCGTCGCAACTGTATTTCATCCTTTCCTCCCAACGCTTACAGTTCTCATATTTTTCGGTAACAGCGAAAACTGGTTGAAGTGTTTTTATCACCGGGGTGCTGTGCACAAATTTTACCTGGCGCTGTACCCAGTATCCTACATATAGAATCTCGCTGCTTGAGAGGTACTGCTGACCTTTGTTTGTCACCTTGGTTGGATCGGCTGGATCTGGCTCAGGCCGCTCCGAGGGCTGGAGATTCACCTTCTCCCAGTTCGTTACGATGCCGCATGTTCCGGTGTCGACGTCGAATGAATACCAGCGCGGAGTCATATCAGTCGGATCTGTTGGATCCGGCCCCTGCGTCCAGGGGCCTCCGGGGATGGAACGGTCGTAAGAGAATTGGATGCGGGCCTCGGGAGTCTCGTCGAAAGTGAAGGTTTCCGTAGGCTTGTCCGTCCGTTGGCTCCATGGGATTAGGGCGGTTATGCCCGTGTCCGGGTATGGTCCTGCTTGGGCGGCGAGTGGTAGGCTGCATGTGAGGACAAGAAGGTTCAACGCAAGAGGGCGGATATGAGCTTGAGGAAACATTTTGGCTTGGACGGGGGCTAGACAAACTCGATGCTGTATGGTGAGAACTTTGGGATGATGCCTGAAGGAATACCTATGATACCAAACCTACCAGGTTTTTATATAGAACTTGCTACATCTGTACTTAACGGTTCGAACAATGTGGGCATGGAGTGAGGCTCGGCTGTGGCTGCTGCGGAGTCAAATATGCCTTTGTATAAAGTGTAAAGCCCTAATGAAGCTTCACAGGGTCGCAGAACATGGCCCTTTGGCAGTTCAAGTGTCGCATGTAATAATTCCATTTCTGCGCTGGGTGAAATGATTATGACGCAGATGCTACCTGATGCATTGTGTATGGCTTCGTGGCTAAGCTTTGAAAACTAAGCAACTTTAAGTATCATGTAAATTAGATAGGAGACGGCAAAGGAGTCGAACGCCAGACAACTATCCTTGATTTTAAAATTTCTGTCACAGCACGGTGCCAGATTTTGGTACGGAACAACACATTGAGCATTGAAGCCACCTAGCCACTTGGCGGATCTACCCGAGGCTAATGCAGGGCTCAGCTGTTGGAAGTAGAATCGTACAGTGATTAGGGAGTTGGTTTTAACAGTCTAGGAGCTAATTAGCATTAAAGGGCGGCCATGGCATTAGATAGATATGTAAGTTTGGCCAGGAAGGAGTGAGCATGTCGACGCATTGATTCAAGTTGACGGAACATGCCACTCATACTCGCAGACAATGGAAATGTTTCCCAGCTTTGCTAGAGTTTCATGTAAATGGAGCAAAAAACGACCCAGACGCATGGTTGGAGTATTCTCAAACTTTTCAGTCCCTTCCAAGCCAGGCCGTTGTCATGCCCAGGAGCAGTCATCCCGTATCCTCCAACTCTGGGCTGTTGATGGACGTTTTACGGATACATGCACTCGATGGCCTGGCTATTTATTCTTTGATTTGTTGGCTGACTAGTTGAATTAAGTAATATCCAGGCTAGCATCTACTCCTCTTGTGAACGATTGGAAAGTGGCGCTAGTTGTACTCGGTCGCTCGACATGACAGTGACTTATGCATAAAATTAAACAGAGCTTCGATAGCAAAGACAACGCCACCAAGGGACTGGGCGGACAGGTCTAAACCAGAGTTTGAGGCAAGATATCGCCCGTGTCGCTTAACCGAGAGAAACTATGCTACGAAAGGTAGAAAGATGAGCCCTTGATGCGTGATATGCACGGCGCCAAGAATCGAACTGCCAGTATATTTGGCGATGGATAAATGCTTAGATAGCAAATTACAGGCAGCAATATTCTAAAGTATTTAGTTTAGTCTTCGTATGATTCCACTTTTTCTTGTAGGAAATGAAGAGTCTCTCGTTGCCCGCTTCACAGGGCATGTTATGCCGGATCGTCGTCCGGTTAAGTCGTGAAGTGTGACAGCCAATGTTACAATATGCTGTGACTTGGCTGATGTCCAAGTCCAAATTATCGTCCATTGGGCATGTATACTGTTAATACTCCAAGCGGACTCCTCGTCACAGTCAACACAACCCCTTTGATACATTTATAATGTCGTGAAACCCATTTATCAGCAACTTCTTCGTTGGGTTAGGACAATCCACCGATTTGGAATCATTTCGTTGTTTCCATAACTAACCCTTGTTGTCGCTTTAAAGCGGCACATGCTATTTAATTTTCACTCTCACTCACTCACTGCCCCACAACTTTACATTTGTAGTTATAATTGCTTCATTCGGCCAAACACCAGACATCTTCACCCAAACTCACGCACAACAAACCACACACAATGTCATACACAATGTCATCTACAACTCCCCCAGCATTAAAGTCAGGCGCAACAATCGCATTCATCTCCCCATCCGCCCGTCTAAACCATGTCCAGCCAGCAGTAATGTCACGCGCGACCAAAGTCCTCACCGACCAAGGCTACCTCGTCCGCGAACTATTCACCCAAGACGCCGGCACGCAATCCTCCATCCAGAACCGTCTATCAGAAATACGCACCGCCTTCACAGACAACTCAATCTCAGCGGTCATCTGCACAATAGGAGGCACCACCTTCACGGAGCTTCTTCCCGCGCTCATCGCCGACACAGAGTTGCACGCTGCCATCCGTGCGAATCCCAAGGTCGTAATCGGATACTCTGACATCACTGGCTTGCACTGGTTCCTCAATAAACTTACCGGTCTGCGTACATTCTACGGACCTGGCGCTATTCCAGAACTCGGCGACGCCACTACAGGTCATGAGAATTCGCCTGCTACCTTTTGTGCAAAGCATTTATTCCGTGCCGTCGCCAACACAAAGCCCATAGGTGAAGTCGCAAGATCGGCCGAATATGCGCCAAAGTCAGCCGCCTTCTGGAAAGATGCAACCTCAGTTGAACCATCTCAGCTTGCGCCATCTCCCAAATGGACATGGATCCGAGAGGGCAAAGGTCAGGGGAGGTTATTTGGCGGCTGTCTGACAGTCATGGCTCGGCTAGGTGGCGTGAAGCAAATTGCGCCGGACTGGCGCGGTCGAATCGTCTTCCTGGAGACAGCTATGAGCGACGATGATGTCGCGGGGAATCCCTTATTCCGCATAAAGGCAGCGGTTGCGGACTTGATAGCCCATGGGGTCTTTGACGATGCTCAAGGATTGGTGGTTGGGCGGCCGTTTGGCTATGATTCCAGCGAGATGCAAGGGGAGTACATGGACGTTATTAGGGAGTTGTTGTGTGAGGGGAGAATGGCAGAGAAGGCATTCCCGATTCTGTTTAACGTGGATATTGGGCATACTACTCCTATGGTTACTCTGCCGTATGATGCTTTGGCTGTTCTAGACTCTGCAAAGGACTCGTTTGCTATTCTTGAGCCAGGTGTCCTTTAACATCCATGGTTCCGATCAAAACTCGGGACATCACAAGTTCAAAGTGCCATTTATATCCATAGAATAATAACACAATACTACGAAAAATTAAACAGTTTGTTCCCGATGTTCATATAGTCCGTTCTGGTCGCCACGACATATCTGCGCCGTGCGGGATCTATGACGATGCGGGACTATATCAAGTTATAAACCTCACCTCCTCTCCCATCCCACAGACTACCAGCCAAACGCCATCATGTCCGCACGAACCGACAAACTCCTCAACGAGCTCGAAATCAAAAGCCTCCTCATCCGCGAGCGCTACTACAGAGACACCCACCAATGGACAAACCTCCGCCAGAGCTACCACTCAGACGTATCCAAGACCCAAATCAAGATATCATGGTCTGTCCGCTCCCCAAAACTCATCATCAGCACAGTTAACATTCCCAGGTATAACGGCAATATTGACGGCTTCGTCGCCGGCTCCGAAAAAATGGCCCGCAGCTCAGCCAGCACCTCGCACGCAATCCAGCCCGTAGAAGTACACATCAACGGCAACAAGGCCGTATCTGAATCCACGGGTGCCATCTACGCCCGTTTCAAATACCAAGGCACCTCATATGACTGCATCTCCTACGGGCGCTTCATCTCACGCCTCGAGCGGGACGGCAACGAGTGGAAGATGTGCACACTGGAGGTCATTTATGACAAGGACACTATCCAGCCGGTGACGCCGGGCGCGGCCACGCAGATACAGCTTGATCCCGAGGCGAGAGAGAGCTACAAGTGTCTGCATTGGGTGCTTGCGCAGAACGGATATGCCATTGATAGGGCGTTGCCTGGGACGGATCAGCCCGGGTCGGGGGAGGCGTTGATGAAGGAATGTTTCGAGTGGTTGGGGAAGTGATGCTGGCTTGATAGACTGTCAGTCATTGATTCGTACTCGAGGGTGTAAATTCTGAGAAATGTAATACATCAAGTCACCTTGAATGCATCGTCCAACAAACCGGTGAACCTACCTCCGGACTCGGTCACCCAGCGGTGTGCACATTATTTAAATGCACATCAAGACCATACAACACGCCCATCACTTCAATATTGTCATGAAATACGTAAAAATTAGGTCACGAACCCGGTGTCGGTGACGTTCTCGTCGTTTCTCATCCCCAACGGCTCCCGGATCGGCGCTTACCGACACAAAGCCGAGGTTGGGCAGACCGAGTCTGAAGCCCGACAATACATCAACAGCACAGACTAGAGTCTCGCGTATATAATCTGTATACATGCTTCGAATCTTGGTTGAATAGCATCGCATCTTAGCCTCGCTTCTTCACCATGTCGTCAATTGAGCTGACTGCTCGCGAGAGCCCAAATATCTCTCACTCTGAGTATGACGAGACCGAGAGCACACAAGGCCAAGCCCGAGTAGAGCACCAATTGGCGCCTACTGATCGAGGACCAGCAGCATGGCGATTACTCTGTATTGCATTCGTCTTTGAGGCCTTACTTTGGGGTGAGTATCTGTCACATGCTACCTTGATCACCGCTTCATTTCCTCCTAACTGACATGTACAAAGGGCTGCCGCTATCATTCGGTGTATTCCAGAATTACTACTCCAAACAATCTGAATTCGCAGGGAATCGCTACATCGCCGTCGTGGGAACCGTCGCATCAGGAATATCGTACCTCGGCGCACCATTCGTCATCCCCCTGATCAAGCGATACCAGCGCTACCAACGAGCCATGATATATTTCGGCTGTGAGTCCCACCACTCATTACACTCTCGAATTTACAACTAACGAAACAGGGGCTCTCTGTATTGTCGGCATCGTCCTCGCGTCATTCTGTTCCACCGTCGAAACCCTCATCCTCACCCAAGGCGTAGCATATGGCGTCGGCTTCCTCATCTTCTACTACCCCATTCTCAGCATGGTCAACGAATACTGGATCACCCGTCGCGGAATGGCATACGGTCTCCTGTGCAGCTCGTCCGGTGCCTCCGGCGCAGTCATGCCCTTCCTCATCCAGCTCCTCCTCGATCGATACGGCTACCGCACCACTCTCCGCATCATCGCCGTCTCGCTCTTCGTCCTCACAGGCCCTCTCATCCCGTTCCTCGGCGGCCGTCTTCCACACTCTGCTCAAACTGCATCATCGCGACCGAATTGGACGTTTCTGCGTAACCCCCTCTTCTGGATATACTCCGTGTCCAACGTCGCCCAAGGTCTAGGCTATTTCTTCCCGTCTCTCTACCTGCCCTCATACGTAACCAGCCTTGGTCTCAACAGCAAACTCGGTCCTCTCCTCCTCGCCGTGATGAGTGTTTCCCAAGTGCTGGGCCAATTCACCTTTGGCGTGCTCTCCGATCGCAATCTTCCCCTGGGAATGCTCACCTCTGTTTCGACCGTTACAGCCGGTGTGGCCGCACTCACTTTGTGGGGGTTTGCCACCTCGTTGCCGCTGCTGGTGGTGTTTGCGTTGATATACGGCTTTTTTGCGGCCGGCTATACGGCCATGTGGGCGAGGATGAGCACAGCTGTGACCAGCGATGCAATTACGATGCCTCTTGTTTTCGGGCTGTTTAATTTTGGAAAGGGCATTGGGAACGTACTCGCTGGGCCGATTAGCTCCAATTTGTTGTTTCGGGGGACCTCGTTGGGGAGTTACGGCGCGGATAAGTATATGCCGTTGATTGTGTTTACGGGCTGCAGCATGATTTTCGGATCTCTGACTTTGGGATTACGGCATTTGAAGTTGTTGAAGATTTGGTGACGGGTTGTGCGGGTTGCGGTCTCAACTTCACCATATGATAGGGACACAGGCTAGGCTTGTAAAGTGTTTTGCATAGAATCGGGATATTGATATAAAAACTTCTGGTTTATATGCCAGTCTTCTCCTTAAAGTAGGATTTGAACTTTAGTTTGTCAATTTGAAACGCTTCATGATGGTATAAGTGCTACCCTATGGCTTTGAGATTTTCGAGCCACGAATTCTTGACAACGTCCAAAGGCGTCAGGTGGATTCGGTCAAGCAATTCGTTGTAAAACTTAAACCACCGGTTTCAACGCCTAACAGATACCAAAACGGAGTCTAGCCCTTGGAGATTGCACACGGTCAAACAAGTAGAGCTCTTTAATTCCGGCACAGGACTATCAACAAACGCGCATGAGTGTGACATATTCGTGATGCCTAGCAACAGACCGATATTTTCTCATGCGTTATGCCATAAACTCCATAGTATATGTAATATTGCCGCAATTGCTCTTTGAGCCCGGCAAAACCGATAGTTGAATGGTGCATTTTGGTTCATCCCGTGTTTGATACTTCCTGAAATCCTGTCCCTCCTTCCCAACAAAACGCCAAGCCTCTCGCCCTGCATGGAATCAGCCACTTCTCCAAATGCGGCCAAGCGTGGCGCCGAGACACCCCCCACGTCCTTCCTCGACAAACTGGGCGCGTCGCGACTTCCACCTTTTTTTCATTCTTTGAACCATCAGATATCCTTGCGACAGCAATTTCGCCATACCCAAGCATCAACCCGAGCGGTACTCGAGCTCATCTCAATCGCAATAGAAGCATTCGCTTGAAGTATAGACCATCGGAACTCTCGGCGCATTTTGTTCCCTTTATCTGCGTTTTGCGACAAGCGACGTCATAGAAGGCTTCGACTCCCCCAATGCGCTGACCTGCGCCCCCTGTTCCCCTTTCGGTTTCCCAACTTTCTATTCACCATGGCGGACTGGGCGAAGCTCAAGGTCGTCGACCTCAAGGCGGAGCTGAAGCGGCGAGATCTTCCTCAGGGAGGATTGAAGGCAGAGCTGGTGGCGCGACTGCAGGAGGCGGACCAGGCAGCGACAGAGCCAGAAACGGAAGAGCAAGCAGAAGAGGCGGTTGAAGAAGCGCCAGCCGAGCCGTCGCAGACTGTCAATGGTGACGACAGCAAAATTGAACAACCTCAGGAGGAAGCTAAGGGCGAAGAGGCCGTTAAAGAGAATGCGCCAGTAGTGGAACTTGCGCCTGAGCCGACAAACGAGCCGGAACACTCAGAAGCACCAGCAGTGCCACAGCAAACGGCGTCGCCTCAAGCTCCAGAGTCAAAACCAGAGCCATCTCCAGCTGCAAAAACAGAGGACACCACGCAACCACAAACCGCCGAGACGCGATCCGAATCAAGTATCCCTCCCCGTGATTCACAAACCGCAGATGGCGACACCCCAATGAATCAAGAACCCTTTCGAGACTCCACCGCCGAAGCGCAAAAGCGCAAACGCCGCTCCGCCAGCCCAACCCCCAAAGAAGAGGACATTGCCAGAAAACGGGCGAGGGCAGAGAACGAGCTTCCCCCAAAACCACTTCACGCCAGCGATTTCAAGAAGGAAATTCACGATGCACCAGCGCCAGAAGTAGACTACGACCGTCACGTCGAGCCGTCAGTCCACCCGGCCACTTCAGCGCTCTGCATCAACAACCTGATGCGGCCGCTTCGACCGGCTGATCTCCGAGCACACATTGCCACTCTCGCTTCGGCACCTGGCACGAATTCCACAGACGACCTCGTCACCAAATTCTACCTCGACTTCATCCGCACGCATGCCTTTGTTGCGCTAGACTCCGTGTCAGCTGCCTCGCGTGTCCGGCAGCTGCTGCACGGCCGTGTATGGCCGAATGAGAGCAACCGCAAGCCCTTATCCATCGACTTCATACCACCCGAGAAAATAGACACCTGGATCGACATGGAAGAAGAAGGCGGGAGAAGACCCGGTCACCGGTGGGAAGTCGTCTATTCACCCACCGCAGACGGAAGCACAATCGAGGCAAACCTCGTCTCAAATTCCATCTCCTCAACTAGTAACCGTCCTCCACCGACAAAACCCTCGTCCATACCCGCAGACAGTATCAACAACGCCCCCCTCGGACCCAGAGGCAACTTTGGCGATACTGCTCCGCCAACTGGTCCCCGTGGTCCTCGACGCCCTCAACCACCACCACCTGCCACTCCATCTGGCGAGTCGCTATTCACACGTACCCGTCCCAGCGTAGCGTACCGCCTCGTATCAGAGGATCTCGCACGCCGACGTGTTGAAAACATGCGCAATTTCTACACCCGCGATCTGAGCCGAGATGTAGGCCGCGAAATCAACAGATACTCCTTCGAAGATGGTGACTCTTTCGTAGACCGAGGTCGAGAAATATTCGAGGGAATTCGTCCACCTCATCGAGAAAGAGGTGGTCGTGGCGGAGGACGAGGCAGAGGCGGTGGGAGATCCAGGGGAGGTGGTTTCCGACCCAGAAGTGATCGGTATATTCCCGGTGGTGCGGGTAGAGATGACGCTGATCGACGTCGGTTTTAGGAAGAGCGGCGTAGAGAACCGTGTGAATGGGCTGTACCTCAGGAACAATTCAAGTAAGGGCGCTTTTAACGTGAGAGTGAAGCGGCAATGTCGCTGAGAAATGGGTGGCAAGATGGATACCAGGTCAAGTGTATAGTAGGGCCGGCAGGATGATTTCAGGCGTTTGGACAGGAGGCTATTTGACATGTTGATAAAGCTTATTGTGCAATATAGCACCAAGAGACGGCTCGATTTTACACGTTACGTTCTCAATGCAATTTGATCATGTAATGGTTCCCTGATTTCTCCTGGACTTGAGTGTTACAGGGCAGTACGAGTACGTCCCTGTATAAGATACGGATGCGTCTTACGAACCATGGACGCAACCTGACTAAGTCCAAACATGCAGACCGCGATTATTGGCCATTGTACTCTTCCCTGACAGGACGAACGTCTGTGAAGAGCTCATGAGAGTATTCATCAACTGCTCAAGGTCAAACAGTACAAGGCCCCAAGGTCCTGTATCTTTCCCTATTCCTCCGCTTTGTGCACAAGTGAGTCAGGTGAGAGTAGCCGAGTCTTGTAGTCTCTCTTCGTCCCTCAAATAGGCACACAAGTGAGTAGGATGAAAGAACCCTACTCCCAAACAAGTCCCGTTATAGTTAGTAGTTCCCATACAACATACCGAGATACATGCCCAACAATCAAGAAAAAAGAACCGCTTGCTTAAGCCCGTAGCGTGCGTTCATGACCCAAAACATCTTCAAAGGCTCACCTATTCGTCCCACGCAGCCTTGCATGCCATCACCAAGCATCACCAATGTCTTAACGTGTCTGTCACCCTGACGGAAACTCTCACGTGGCATGAGCTCGTCTGCAGGAACTGCACATGTCCTACTACAACATCAAAGGCCACGAGGATCTCCAGATGAACTATGCCACATCTACAACACGCAAACATTGTATTTCCGGAGTCTAGCCTGATAAGTAGAGCGTTGGGCATTGAAAACACCGCTCATCAAATTGACTGAGAATAGACATCTTGCTACTACATCACTTTGCCTACCACTTCGCCGGGCTGGTGCTAAACTCTGGGCACTAGTCCTGACAATACAATCTATTCGTTACAAATTTGTAAGCGCGTTGTCGTCAGAAGATCTCTACTCAAATTAATGCCTGAGTTAAGGCTCCTGAAAACACAGGGTGCCGAACTTCAAACACATCACCATCTTCGCACGAAGACTTTACTTGTAGTTGATTCAGTTTATTCCATTTGACAATTTGCCTACAGACCCGTTGACCATTTCAATTTCAGTTTCCAATAATCAAAACGCCATTCCATTGATTCCCAGTCAACCCAACTAGCACTGTTTTTACGCGGCACTGGCGAGAGGCATAGGCTCGACGCCAACGCGTTCACGTCCCAGCACATCAAGCATGAACTGGCTGGGGCGGTTGTCCTTGTACTCGAGGGCGTTGCTCTTTGCAAGCCGGACGTTATCCAGGTACTTTTCAAAGAGGTACGAGCTGTCCATTGGGCCACCCTTGGCCTCAGGGTGGAATTGGGTTGAGAAGATGGGTCGGGTCTTGTGCATCATACCCTCGTTGCTGCCGTCGTTGAGGTTGACAAAGTACTCCTTGAACTCGCTGGGGAGAGTGCTGGCATCAATGGCATAACCGTGGTTCTGGCTGGTAATGTGGCACTGACCAGTGGTCAAGTCGAGGGCAGGAATGTTATGAGCTCGGTTACCGTACTTGAGCTTGATGGTGCGGGCACCGACGGCCAGGGCCAGAAGCTGGTGACCAAGACAAATTCCCATGATGGGGATGGAAGACGTCTCCATCAGGCGGGCGAGGTTATACACAGTCTCCTGGCAGTGGGTTGGGTCACCAGGTCCGTTGGAGATGAAGACACCGTCGTAGTGCTGGGCGACCTTGTGGATGGGGTAGTTGTAAGGGAAGACGGTCACAGAGGCACCGCGGCTGACCAAGCTTCGAAGAATGTTCTCCTTGACACCGCAGTCAATGAGAGCAACATGCAGGGAAGCACCAGGAGACTCGACCACAAAGGGAGCCTTGGTGCTGACACGCTTGACAAGGTTGATCTGGCCAGGGTCGATAAAGCTTTCGTCTTCGTCGGCATCGTACTCTTCACCAATGGAAATCCTAGCGAGGGAGGAACCCTGCTCTCGGAGGAAGGTGACAATCTCACGAGTATCAACCCCGGAAATGGCGGGAACACCCTCACGGGCACACCACTCGCCGAGACTCTCGACAGCAGTCCAATGGCTGTAGTTGAGAGCCACGTCAGACACGACGACACCAGCACACTGGATATGAGGTGACTCGAAGTGCTTGAGAAGATTGTACTGATCTCGCTCGTTGGAAGGGACACCGTAGTTGCCAATTAGCGGCTGAGTAAAGACCAGGATCTGGCCACGGTACGACGGGTCGGTCATGGACTCTGGGTAGCCGACCAGAGAGGTAGTGAAGACGGCTTCACCCGAGATATTGGCATTGGCGCCAAAGGCCTTGCCACTAAAGACAGGGCCATCCTGTTGAAGTCAGTATTGGCTTCCCTAGCGCGGGTCACGCGTCACACTGGCGTTAACGTACCCGAATTGTGAAAGTAGCAGGCAGCGAATCAACAGGAGCAGTAGCCTGAGTAGCCTTGAAAGGCATCTTCCTGCCAGTGCTTCCGGCGGTAGCCTGAGAAACAAATCGGATTTGGAAAGCCATGCGAGGCTTCAAGGCCGCGGCCGGCTTGGTAGCCGGTTTGGCGAGATTAATTGCCAGTCGAGAGAACATGGCAATTGGTTAATGCGAGAGGTTAAATAATAAAATGGGCAGTTGAAGTAAGTCGAGGTCTAGGAAGGTCAATCTAAGAAGACTGGGACTTCCAGAGGTGGTCTACATTGTTGAGGTTAGTTGGGGATGAGGTTGGGAAGCGGTGAGTCAATCCGACGAACCAGAGAGATAATCCTGTAGAAGCCCGCGTCAGTATGCAAGATTCATGCAATTAAAATGCTCGCTAAAAGTAAAGAAAAGAAGAGCAGCAAAAATTGATGTCAATGGGTCGGCGCATGCATGGAAGAAAGAAAATTGTGTCGATGGAATGAGAATGAGTGCCCGGAAAGATGTTGTGGTGCGGACAGTCAGACAAACTAGGGGACTTGGTCACTAAGAGACCAGCCGATTGCGGCACATACCTGAGAAGTGAAGACTGACGGGCGCCCGTTCATAAGGGCGGATTCAAGGGAAGTTGATCAACGGGACGAGAAACTGAGGCACAATGGCACTCTTGCAAATAATGAGGAAGATGAGGTTGTTTTTGCTGTCGCGCACTTGGAAGTGATTGGGAACTGAGGATTGTCTTTGACCGTTGAGGGGAAAAGGAAAGAAAGAAGGGGAGAGAAGGAGCGGGAGGGACGGCAAAGAGGGTCGAGGTCGAGTAAGAAAAAAAATTGATGGAGCACAACTTGCAGCATTGATAGCAGCCGGATTTGACAAACGGGGTCATTTGATTGGTCCGCGGGTGTCCCTGCGCCATTTGGCTGCCGGCGGTCGCTGCAATTGTGATGACTTTGCAGTGCTACAGCAGATCCGAGGCGCTATTGTCTGCTGTTTCCAGGCGGCATTGGTGGGGGGAGAAAGGCGCTTGACCGCTTTGGGTCGTGTGACCCAGCTTCCGCCGATATCGTCGCGTGTCACAACAGTGAACATCGGGTCTTCTGGTTTAGAATATTCCAGGATTGTCTCGTAGCGTATTTTCAGTTCCACTGCAAAGGCGTACAGGGCGTTGTATGCACGATTTGGTTGCCGCTGACAATGTTTAATGCTCGTTCGGGATCCAAGCCTTCTGGGCTGTAATGGAGGTTAGGTTCGATTCCTAACAGAACCATTGGTATATGCATGGTGGTTTAATTCCATCTTGACCAGAACTTCTTGTGGGTGGTGAAGTCTAGTACGTGGTAGACGAGTAGTTGTAGTCGTAGAGGATACAGCAGACTAACTGGTGACTAGGCTGAGAGCTCTAGCCTCCCTGTGACGGTTCTTTGTTCGTAAGTCAGAGGTATAGGCGTTTGGTGTTCCAGTTCGCGGTCTACAGCAGACATGTCTATCGTCTTCGCCTCTGCAATTTACATCACAAAGCAGCTCCAAATGGTTAACCGTAGTTCGCTTCAGTATTTCATCACCAACACAGCCTCCTACCGCTCCCCCAGCAGTCATAAAATCGAGCATTACCTCAAACTATCCCTCTTACGACACACAAGTTCTCACACAATTCTACTCCAACAACACACCACTCCCATTCCGCAATTCTCTTAGTACAGGACCCTCGGGTCAATTGTATTGGTGTGAACTATCTAAATCTAGTCCCCATCCCAGCATGCATTCCATCATATCGCTTTTAAACACTTACAGCGCACCCAACTCCTTCAACTTGCCAATCAACCCATCAACATCCTCCACCTTGCCACCACCCTGTCTCGGCGCAGGTTCTGTATTCACTCGTCAGCATATCATCTCACATCCCAAATCAAAACTAAAAACTCACCCGTAACCTTCAAAACCTTAAGCCGCTTCTCATTCTCCAGCCCAAAGTCCTTCAACGTCTTCTTCTCCATCTTCTTCTTCTTAGCCTTCATGATATTCGGCAAGCTCGCATACCGCGGCTCATTGAGTCGCAAGTCCGTCGTAATAATCATCGGCAGCTTCGCGCGGATCGTCTCAACACCCCCGTCAACCTCCTTCGTCACGGTGACGCTGTCCCCCTCGCCAAACTCAACCTTGCTGGCCTGCGTGGCCTGGGGCCAGCCCAGCAGCCCGGCGAGCATCTGGCCCGTCTGGTTGGCGTCGTCGTCGATGCTCTGCTTGCCCAGGATGACGAGGTTGCTCTTCTGCTCCTCCGCCGCCTTCTTGAGCATCTTGGCGACGGTGAGGGGCTCCAGGTCGTCGCCCTCCTTGACGTCGACGTGGATGCCGCGGTCGGCGCCCATGGCCATGGCTGTTCGCAGGATGTCCTGCGCCTTGGTTGGACCGGCGGAGATGGCGCAAATGTCTTCGACGCCGCCGGGGGCTCGCTTCGCCTCGCGGATGCGGACGGACTCCTCGACTGATAATTCGTCAAACGGGTTCATGGAGTGCTTGACGCCGGCGGTTTCGACGGCCGTCTGCGCCTTGTTGACCCGGGGTTTGACCTATATTGGACAAGGGAATTGAGTTAATGGCTGTCAAATTTGGGCGATTCATTGGCATAATTTTCGTGTGTAGTAGATGGTCCATACCGCATAGTCAATGACCCGCTTGACGGGAACGAGGATCCTTAGAGCAGACATGGCGATTGTGGCAGTCAATGGCTCTGTGGAGGAGTTGAGGGAGTGCAGGATCCAAATGTATCGTCTGCCGTCATGGTGTTGTCCGAGTCCTCCCGGCTAAGACCGGCTCCAACCTCGGCCACCCGAGTCACGTGATTTGCGAGGTCAGTGCCTGTGGAGTCGGAAGCCGGGCGGGAAGCGACGCCACAGGATTTGGCAACGGGATTGTGAACGAACATGCCAAAGGTTTCAAGGTACAAGGAAAGGAATGCTTAAGTTAGTCTATATATGACCGGCAATATCTTATACACATAGAACAGTGTCTATTCAGTGCCCAAGCCACTGTCGCTTTATTTCAAGCTCCGGAAATGCACCAATCACTCACTCCTCCAATACATCCCATCACTCAGTCAATGCCCATCAATCTGTGTCACTGCAAAGCAATAGCACACAGCAGTCAAATCGACACTATGAAATATTTTCACAGCCTGCTTTTTACAAGACAGATAGACTTCACTTTAGCCACCATCTTGTCAAAGTACTCCATACACCCAGTAACACCGTCCACCCCCTTTAAGCCCATCACTTGAAACATCACCACACGCACATCCATCACAACCCCATAAATAACTTGACAGTAAATAATCATAAACTGGCTAATACATACAGCCATCGTTACACTCCAAATCAACGCCCTATCCCACCGCAGGTCTACTCCGCCCCCAACGTTATGCACACCTCAATCACCAATCATCCCAATCATCCGTCTTCTTGGCCGGCTGTCCCGCAGCGCCGCCCTTCTTCCCCATACCCATGGCACTCGTCCCAATCGAGCTATTCGTCTGCTTCTTCTGCTCCGCCAAACTAGAGAAGTCGTCCCAAAAGTCTTTACGGCTCTCGTCAAGTGGTGCGTCTCTCCTGTGACCGCCCTCGTTGCCCTCGACGAAGCGGGTGAATCCATCTTGGGCGGACTTTCCTGCCAGTTGTGCTTGTCTCGCGAATTGGGAGGCTGTAAGTTGGGCTTGTTTGGCAAAGTCGCCTTCCGCAAACTATAGCAGTCAGCATGCTCATGTCCAACAATAATAGCTACTTTCTACAGTAAGAGTAAAAAGGGTCAACAAACCTGCTTAGCGGTGGGCTGGATATACCCATCATTCACAGTCTTGGCAGTCTTGCTCACCGTAGACGTAAACCACCCGAAACCCTTGGTCAGCGCCGCCATAGGATCCTTTTGCAGATCGTCAAAGTTAGGGATACCAGCCTGGTTCGTCTTCGCAGGAGCAGGCATATTTCCAAAGCCAGCATACTTGCCGCCCTGACTAGGAGGGACATCGTCCGGCCGTGAGGCATTCTCCGCGCCCAATCTTGAAAAATACTTGTCGTCCACTCTTACTTTGCCCCCAGGGCCACCAGCACCGCCCTTACCAGGGCTCTCACTCCGGCTCGTCGAATTGCTCAGCGGCGTCCCCGTCCTCGAGGCACCCCTCTGACCTCCAAGGGCAGGCGACGACGTAGGCTTGACCGCAGGAGCGGCAGGCTTCTTCTCCCCAGGGACATATTCCCTGCCCTCAACTTTGCAGGATAGCCTCTCTTTCCACTCGTCGCCGACTTCGCCACTATATCGCTCCGCAATTGTCGCATCCTCCCAGGTGATTCCTCGCATTTGTGTGTCCTCGTGCTCCTCAAAGAATTTCCTCCATCCCTCGTTGCCGCCGAGTCGCATTCGCTCAATCTCGCTCGCTTTGAAGGCGTCCATAGAGATGCTGCGGACAAAGGAGATGTGAACGCCGAGGCCGCGGTGGACACCAGCGCAAGAGAGGCAGATGAAGACGCCGAATTTGGGGGATGCCCATTGTGGCGAGGGGGCGTTGCAGTCGCAGCAGACGTTGTTTTGGGATTCTTTCTGGAGGGCGGCGAGCTGTAGGTTTGCAATTAGTACGTCTTGTTCTTCTAAAGATGCAGGCCAGCGGCGTCCAACTGGCTCATCAGGCCATGGCGAGGGTAATGACGGGTCATACCTTGGACCTCGTCTCTGGGTCGACCTCCCACATGGCTTTGGATGCCATTGTGTGTCGAGGCGCGAGAACGATCGGTGTGAGCCTGATGTACCGGGACAAATGTGTTTGCCTTGTGCAGTTTTCGATGGATCGTGGTGGCTAGGGGTTGGAGACTATCAAGTTCAGGAACAAAGTTGGCGCCTTTTTCCTGCTCTCGTGGCTGTCGCTTCTGAAGAGTTGTGGCACGCGCTTAATCCCCTCCCGCTTTGTTCTGTGTCGTCAATTGACTGCAATGGCACTCGCTGTGCTGGTTTACTGGGGCGTAATCAGGGATGGTCAGCCAACATTTGAACACCCAGCCCATCAATGAACTTAGGACCCGTGCTGTATTTGGTGGGCGGGGCGACTCCATCGAATCCTCGCTAACTCTGGCTGGTCCCAGTTGTGCCATGAGCTGTGACAAACACCACTGACCAGTTGATCTCTCATTTGATCCCCATAATTTGTCTCCTGTCCCTGTCCAGGTCTCCATGTGGGTAATGAAGCTCCAAGCTACCTCGAGTCTTGGCATCACCTCTTCACATGCACGGAGACATCTCTGTCTCGAATCTGTTTGCTGCCTTGGTCCGACCAATAATGTCACCAGACGTCTGGTAGATGATGCCGATGTGGTATGCGATTCGTGGCCTGTTGGTTATCGTCTCAAACTTCACAAACAAACCCTGCCAGCTTAACACATCCGTCAACAAACCGTGCCCCGTGTGATAGAGCATTTACAGTATGGTCTCGTCTCTGGTCGCGCCATCAACTGCATTATTCATCATCGACTACCATTTGAGACAGCCTTTATGCTCTAGTGTATCACACAGTCATGCCAGTCTCAATCATGCACAGAGTGAAATTTGCAGGTTTATTCTCCTCATTCTCCATTCTCATACCAGTCACACAACCGTCCTCTCATGGAATAAGATATTAAATTTTCATTATAACAAGCAAGACAAATCAATCCACTGCCTTCCCAAATGACCTCCAGACTCCACCCACATATGTTGTGTGATGACATGTCCCGCAGGTAACAAGTAGAGCAGTGTACATGACTGCTTGTTTGCCAAAAAGTTAAACGAGCATCTACCATAAGTAATATAGTTTGAAAATCGTCGTAATTAATCTCATTCAGGCAGGGAAACGTCTCGAGTCATCTAGCGTAACCATGGCCTACCAACGAAGAGGAACGACCACACCCTTAGGCAGTGGCGGTGGCAGGGGCCGCCTCGGTGGCCTCCTTGTTCTCCTTGTTCTCGTCCTGAGGAGCGTTGGCCTCCTCATCAGTCTTATCGGGGCTGTCAATAGCGACCTTGACAGCAATCTCACGGCCTTCAATCTCCTTGCCGTTCATCTCAGTAACAGCCTTCTGCTGAAGTTCCTCAGAAGCGAGGGTGACGAATCCAAATCCACGACCCTTACGAGCCTCACCACGAGCCTGCAGCTTCTTGATCATGAATCGAGGGATGGGTCGGAGGGCAATCTTGGCGGAGGAAGGCTCGTATGCCTTGAAGAGCTCAATGAGCTGGGTATTGCGAGTCAGAATGCATTCAACAGAGGCCATGCAGGATACAAAATGTGGCAAATCAACTCACCTTCTCCTCAGTCAAGTCATAAGGGAGGTTGGCAACCATGACCTTGGTCTTGGAAGGGATACCATCGGCAGGGGGGCCGCGCTCACGACGCTCGCGCTGGGGGCGGGTCTGGTTCTTCTTAGTTTTCGAGTCAGTCTCGTTCTGGTTAAGATTTGTGATGTCCGTCAATGGTTGAACCTCAGAGGTGCCCTCGGCCTCGGCAGGGGCAGCCGCAGCTTCGGTGGCGGCAGTAGTAGTTTCACCCTCCTTCTTCTCTTCGCCGGCGTCCTATTCATAACAGTTAAGTCAGCTCTTATCGATCGACTGTATGTTTCACATCCAGGTCTACACTTACGCCAGCGCGACCACCGCGAGCAGTACGTCCTCCACGGCCACGGCCACGTCCGCGACCACGACCAGAGGCACGGCGGCGAGATCCCTCAGCACCTGAGCCTTCACCGTTGGCGCCTTCGGTCTTCTCACCAGCAGGCTCCGGCTTGCGGGCAAGCTGGACGGAGACCTTGCGCTCAAGGATCTCCTTGCCAGAGAGCTCAGCAATAGCACGCTCAGCCTCAGAAGGTGTGGAAAGATCAACAAAGGCATAACCGACAGGGCGTTCGGTGCGAGGGTTCTTTGGGATCGAGACAGACTCACTAGACGCAAAGTTAGCAAAAAGGTCATAGATGCCGGTCAAAGCGTGTGGTCTGCTGGAAACGGAGCACATGGACAACGCCCTCTGCGAAAATGAGGTGTGTGGTACAGGGAGGGCATTTCCATCGACGATCGGCAGGCACTGGGCCCGCAAAGTCTCTTGAGAAAGAAGGTACCGTGACGGGCAGCCAGAAGCCAACTCTCGTCAAGAAACAACTGCTAGCAGCTGTGTGGCTAACATGACCACTCGTCCAAGCCAGACAGCGCCATTTACATCGAGTCATGGATCCAAGGCACACTTACACAAGATAGCTCTTGAAGAAGTCCTTCAACTCCCCCTCAGTTGTCGCGTAGGCCAGGTTACCGATATAGAGACGGCGGCCTTCCGCAGCGCTAGCCGAGGCGGCCTCGTTGGCGGCGGCCTTGTCGTCGGCAGGCTGGCTGATTGAGGTATTGCTCAGAGTGTTTGCAACGTCATTGACAGCGGCATCGGTGGCCTTCTCCACGTTGGTAGCAGACATATTGATGGTTGGATGGAGGTGTGATTGACTGTGTGTTAAGTCTTGGGGATGATGACGTTTCGAACGTTGGGCTTGTGCGAAAGCGACGTTCGAAAGAGCGTGATAGGTTGAGAAAAAAGCTCGTGGATTGAACTCTGTTGCAATGAGGAGGGAGATTGATCAGGGTAGCTTCGTGCCCTAGATGAAAATTGAAAGTAGACAGACGGCAAGCGTTGCGCGGAGTCACAGGTTTGGCAGATGTAATGTGATGAAGAGAAAGGAAAAGGGGAGAAGTTCAGGAGAGTCGCGAATCTGAAATAATTTTTCGGGCGGCGGGCGTTTGCTGGGGGCGGCTGCTGCTTCGAGCAGGGGTCGAGTGGTGTGGGAGGGAAGGTGCTGGCAGGGGTAAGCTGGCCGAAACTTAGAGAGCTGTGCAAGACGGGCAGGCAAGGCCGGAGCCTCAGCAGGCGGCGCATTCCCTGGGCTTATGAGTTTGAACGACTTTAGCGAAAGGCATCAGACCCCAGATTGGCTTGAACAGACTTCAACCGTTGACTCCTAACATTTGAACTAAGAACTTTAGAATTGTGATGGTACTTGACTTGATCTATACGGAGTACTTGGCATGATTTAGCGACTGCACGTCAGTGAGGTGGACAATGTTGCGGTACAGAAGGCAACCGGTACCGCGACAATGTCTTGCACCTAACAGATCCTTGTACCTCGCGACTTCACTAGACACCAGACGCGGAGCACGCCACCGAGCAGCCAAAGGAGGCAGTCGCGAATTGATGGCCAGTGCGCGGGGAAATCCACCAGGCATCAGGCGGTGAAGTCTCTAGGTGCTTCCATGCATGAGTGTCAATCGGCCATGCGACGCACTCAATCTGACATCTGGGCTGTGTGAAACCACTTGCATGCAACAATCGTCAGCACATTGGGAGTATATGGTATCTTCAATGCGTAAATACACACAGTTCAGCTCGCCAAAATAATCGAGCACTTCGGTTTACCTTATCTTAGTGTCAGCGAGGTCCAATCTTGCACCTAAACATATGACACAGTTCAAGAACCTCGTACACATTTCCTGAAGGTATTGACATCTTGTTCCAAAGAACTAGGCCTGGAGTTCAAAGTATCCTTACGGAGCACAGAAGTAGATGCCTGAGTGCCTGCCTCGAACAAGCTGAGATGTTGGTCAGCCCCTGCCCGTTGAATCATTCGGCCAAGTTAAGGCCTAGCATCAAGCTACCATCAAACCTAAGCCCTCCAGATGCGCACAAATCGGTCTGGGTCAGGATGGACAAAATTCTTCGGTTGTCTTTCTCTGCCATCACGACCGTCATTCTCACGCAAGGTGAATCAACTGTTATTTACTTTTGTTACTACAGTCGACTTGCAACTTGATTCACTACTTATCTGCCAGTGCCCGGCTGCGACGGAGCACCCATGCGACCGGCTGTCCCACATATCCACTCGTCCCGACCCTTCAAATTCCACAAGCTAAGTTGAGCCTGGGCATTGAAAATGGAAACCCAGGCCTTGAAACCGGGATTGCAATGACTGATGCATACGCAGTAATTCCGCTTGCTCACATCAGCGACGGATGCACGAGGCGGGAACACAATTACGATGGCTGTCGTACACTGGTGCAGTTTGTCAAGCAGCTGTTGTGTTGTGGCTGGTCTTTGCTTATGAGTTTCCACACTTCCATATTTCTCAGTGTCAAGTGTCAAGTGTGTGCGCAAATCGATTTGTGCGTCCAACAAGCATATTGACCATTACTTAAGTACAGGGCCGGAATGCGCTTTGGCTGGTAACGAGGCTCCAGCTCCCAGATCCCCGGCCTCCAACCCAAAGAACTGGACCAGGCACTTTGTCTCGCCGCCATTTGCAGCCCTTGTCCACACCAACAACGGGTGGCAGCGTCGAGACCCTGACATCTTGGCTTTCGGAAATTGAGGAGCATGACATCCAATCTTGCGAGTCAAGTAGCTCGAGGCAACTGGTGCTGGCCATAGACACTTCTTGTCAAGGGGCCACCACAGTTCGCACGGAGACCAATATCTGAGCCTGGCCTATATTCTCTGTCATAGTCAAATGAGATCTGTATGCAAAGTGAGTTCTAAATTTTGGACAGATGGTAGTAATTCACCACATCTCAACCATCGCTTCCATTTAAAATACCTACAACACAACATGAAGAGCACAGCTATTCGATTACGCTGCTTTATTAATGAAATTGCATAGATCAACATCTGTACTCTTTGCGCACCTGAAATTTACCACTTTTGAATCGGTGATGTAACTATGCCACTCCGATTGATAAGATCTTGGCCTGCTGGGTCTAACGCCACCGCCCGGCATCGGACCCGTTCAATCAACCACTGAATTTTATTCCGCCATCACCTCTCACGTCCTTGACGATTGTCATAAACGACGTCACACACATCAACATAGCCCTCTGCATACGACTTCCCCATGCGCAGACACTTCCAGACGCAACTCTGCTGCTAACCCTCCTCACTCTGGGCTCATATTTTCGCCAGAGGTGGCAAAAGCAGACAGCATGACCACCTCAGGCAGGACCGTTCTGGTCCTGTACGGCTCCGAAACTGGCAATGCGCAGGACATGGCCGAAGAACTGGGCAAAATCTGTCAAAGGCTACACTTTGCCAGTCGAGTGGAGGAGCTGGACAATGTAGATTTGGTATGTGTTGAAGGAACACGAAAGCGCCAATTCACGCATTTTGCTAACTCACATTCTGCAGAGCGAGCTTCTCCAGCATCTGTTTGTGCTGTTTGTCGTTTCGACAACCGGACAAGGAGACATGCCTCACAACTCTCTCTTATTCTGGAAGAAACTCCTCCGCAAGAAGCTACCGCCAGGCTGCCTCGCCGAAATGAAGTATTCATGTGTCGGCCTTGGAGACAGCACATATCTCAAGTAAGTCGTCTTTGCCAACACATCCACGAAAAGCAAATGTAACTAACTCAAGATAGATTCAACTGGGCAGCCAGGAAACTCATCCGACGGCTTGATCAACTAGGAGCGTCCACATTCATTGAGCCTTGCGAAGCAGACGAGCAATTCCCAGAAGGGTCAGCACCTCACACCGCCATCCATGCAAATCCGTCATCTAACACATAATAGTATCGATGGGAGTTTTGTCCGTTGGGCAGATGACCTCCGCAAGCATCTGCTAGAACACCATCCCGATCCGAAAGGACGAGATCCCATCCCCGAAGATGAGATGCTCCCTCCAAAATGGTCACTCGCACCCGCCATAAACCAAGCCAAACCCGCAACATCTCACACCAACGGCGACACCAAGACCCAATCATCGCCACCACTAACTCAACTCCATATCCCCAAGGGTCTACACGCCACGCTCATCGAAAACAAAAGACTCACCCCCGAGAAACACTGGCAAGACGTCCGCCTCGTGTCCTTCGACATCCCAAACGCAGATAAACCCCTGCAAGTCAACCCAGGCGACTGTCTAACCATCTACCCGAAAAACTTCCCCTCCGACGTCCAAAGAGTCATCACCCTCATGGAATGGGATGCCATCGCCGACCAACCGCTCGACCTATCGCTCTGCTCCCTCCCTCCCACTCTCTACACGACACCTCACTCCACCATCCGCGACATCCTCCTCCACAGCATCGACATCAACGCCGTGCCGCGGCGCTCATTCCTCAAAAACCTCTCCTACTTCTCCTCCGACCAGGACCACAAGGAACGGCTCCTCGAATTCACAATGACAGAATACCTAGACGAATACTTCGACTACGCGACCCGCTCGCGCCGCACAATCATCGAAGTCCTCGAGGAATTCCACTCCGTCCGCGTACCCCCCTCCCGCATCCTAGACGTATTCCCCCTCATCCGCGGCCGCGACTTCAGCATCGCCAACGGCGGCCACACCCTCCACCCCTCCCCATCAACCACAAGAATACAGCTCCTCATCGCGCTCGTCAAGTACCGCACCATCCTGCGCAAGCCCCGAGAGGGCCTCTGCTCCCGCTACATCACACACCTCCCTCCCCGGACAACCCTCACCGTCACCCTCAAACCCGTCCTGTCCCCCATCCACGGCGCCCTCAACGCCAAACGACCACTCGTAGCCATGGCCACCGGCACGGGTGTAGCGCCCGTCCGGTCCCTCATCCACGAGAGAATGACGCACGACTCCCCCGCGCCCATGATCTTGTTCTTCGGCAACCGCAACAAGGATGCGGATAACTTCTTTGCCCGGGAGTGGGCGGACATCGCTGCCAAGGCGAACCTTACCGTCTTTACGGCCTTTTCAAGAGACCAGCGTGAAAAGATCTATGTTCAGGATTTGATACGCAAGGAGGCAAGGTTGCTGGAGGGGTTGATTCCGCAGAACGCAATTTTTGCTGTGTGCGGCGGGTCGTCCAAGATGGCTGATGCGTGCAAGTATGCCGTCTTTGATCCGTATGTCGAGGGGGGAGACGCCGAGGAGAGGAAGAAGGTGTTGGAGAGTATTACCTGGTGGCAGGAGATTTGGTAAATGGCATAGAGCACACGGAATATACATGACGCACAATCATAGACATTATGCAATTTAGGGCCAGTGTCTTACTGACAAGGTCAATATGGTATAGATCACAGCATAAAACATACACTATTCAAAGTTCAAAGTTGGTCATCAATATCAAGGTCAATGTGACAGCCCAAACCGGATTCATGAGAATGTTTTCATTATCAATTGGGGAACAAAACTGCCCTACTATTCTCTTCAGTTTAGCTCCCAATCCCACATCTATCTAGCCTTTTTAGCTTCCTCAGCAGAGATGACCATTTCCGCGACCCAGGCAGCAATAGCCCTGACATCGCCTTATATCTCTGTATTCCTCGGCCAGTCCAAGTCCATCTCATAAGCGCGTAAGAAAATATCCAACAAAATGGAATGGACCATGCTCCTCATGCTCCTAAAAGTATCCCTTAATTGTATCCGTAAAGTATCAAATCCCCAATGGCACAAAGAAAAAGTCAAAGACAGACTAATAACTCCGGTTCCCTGGGTACACCCTTTCCCTAAACGCATATTTGTGTTTCTCCTAATGAAGAATGAGATGAAAATGAAAATCAGTTTCCGTCTTTTGTGGAGTGAAAAGATAACAAGGTGTAGTTGTAGTAGCCTTGTCCTCTAGTCAGAAAGTTGGACTGTTAAACCAAAACTCCTTCGCTATTGTTGTTTCCAAAAATCGCAAGCAAAATTACAAACAAAGATATAAAGATCGCCATATATGAGAACACCAAAGGAAAGTAGTGTGTGCAAGTTGCATATGTCAGCGAACCTGCTTCTCCTGTTGTTATGACCTGTCCTCTTCCCAGCTGTATCGTTTATCAGCCATTTGAGGAACGTGGATTAAATCGCGGCCAGGGTCGATGCGGCCGTCTTCGGGTAATTCGTCCGACTCTGCTGGCTTAGGAGACTCTTCGCCTTCTTGCTCTTCTGGTTGTGAAGGTAGCGGTGGTCGATCTGTGTTTAATCGACTCAGGGCATTTGCATGATGCCCTTGGCCCATTCTCACGCTGGGATGTCGAGACATTTCATCAGCCATTCTGTCCTCTTCTTCTGTGAAATTGCTTCCCAGGCTGGCCTCGGATACGCGAGATCCAGCCGTGAAAAGGTTACCGGGTATGCTTCGCCCGTCAGAACCAACGATGCGAGACCCTGTTCCGGCGCTCTGTCCAGGAAGTTGAACATTCTCGGGCAATGGTCCCAGGCACACTATCTTGGACGGGTCTATAGGTGTCCGTTGAAAAGCCGCGGGCACCGCCGGCATAGTGTCCGTCACTGGCGAGACTGGGGCATTTGAATTCACTGACAAAGATCGGCTAGTCGTTGAGTGACCGCCGCTTCTCGTGCCGCCCGATGAATATGACCTCGGTGGCATGGATGCTGTGACTGGCGAAGGAAGCTCGGCTGAACTCCAATCTCCACGGGGAGAAACGGGCGATGGCTCTGATGCAAGGAACGTGTTCGAGGTGGACTCCGCGCCACGGGATCGGGTTGGTGAGATCGGAGATGGCTGATCAGCCAAATGAGTTTGAAGAGTTGGCCGTAGCCCAGGAACAGACGGCTTCTCCTCCTGTGGCACGACGCCGTCGGCAGGTGGCGTGTACTCTGGCACAGGACCCTGAAGCTGTCGATCCAACTTCCTCCTGGCGATTTCGTAAGCACTGAGATGCTGAGTGCTGTCAGTGCCCATATCAGTGTCGCCCAAGATGGAATTATCGTCGCCGCCCCCGGCATCCAATTCGGCGGGAGCAGCGGGGGCTGGAAGTTCATATATTTCGTGGTCTGGGGCCTCGGAGGGGTTGACACCACCAGCAGTCATTGCCACCCCATTTCTTCGAGATCGTCTGCGTCCAACAATCCTTGAGAACATCCGAGACACAGGGCTCTGTGGGGAGTCTGGAGTGAGTGTGGAGGCTGAATCCTTTCCATCGTCGAGATCATCGCCTGATCGCCGGCGCTGCTGCCGCCTGTGTCGTCGATAGCAGAAAAAGGCAAACACAAGTGTGCTGAAGAAGGCTACAGCTCCAACCGCGATGCCCACCATCTCTCCTGTCGTAAGACCGCTGCCACCATTATGATCTGGGGGCGGAGGATATGGGCTATTGTTTGGTCGTGGAATTTTGGTCAACAATGCGCCCTGAATCGGATTATTGGGGAACTGGGCTTGGTGAATAGAAAAGACCCCAGAGTCATATTTGGTCATCAGATAGGCTTCCTGCATGAACGCATTTCCTATAATGGTACTATTGTTTGTCGTCTTCCTCAGTGTAAAATATGGAACAGCAGGGTCGCTGTAGCCGATACCTTTAAAGGGGTAATTCAATGCGCTGACAAAGGCTTTGATCGGTACCGTAATATTCACTACTCCAGCAACATCAAGGGGTGATCCAAAATTGTCTCGGTTATCCATGCTGGAAAAGCTAAACGTGAAGGCGAGGGAGCTGTTTGATGAATATTGGCGATACTGGTCGTTTGTCAAGGTATAGAGCTGGAAAGTGCTGTTATAGGTCAAGTTAAGTGTCCTGGCGAAGTCGTCACACACCGCCTCGGGAAGCCAGAGGTACGGTGTCGTCGTGTCGATGACCGCAGTAAACGCGTTGTCATAGCCCAACAGGACTTGAGTACCTGAGTCCCAGCCCCCAGGCCGGCTGCTGCTTCCATTCGTTGAAACTTCGATACCTCTAACCAAGGGTCTAGGAACACCTTCAGTCTGGTTCATTGTGAATACCTTGTCATGCATGACGAGTCTGGCCGCGTCATAGCCACCCAACGTTGCTGATCCAGCTATGCTACCTATATGTTTTTTCAAGTCAGTAAGTGCCACGGCGGCCGTTGACAAACATTTTTATTTCGTGGGTGAGAGACGAACGGTAAGACGCTCCAGCAGTGTACCCATAACTGTAGCTTGGGATCCATCCAAACGACGCCACGGCCTGTCTCAACGGAGGCGTTGCAACAATGTCGCCAAAGTTACCAGACCTCATTCCAACACCAAAGTATCCGAGAAAGTAGTCTGTCGAGTTGATGGCTGACATGAGAACATTCGACATGCCAAAAGCGATGTTGGTAATGGCACTGATGGATCCTATCGTGTCGAAGCCATATTGCCCATTGCCTCCTGTCCCCAAATCTGGTAGGCCAAGCTCCCACGTTCCCAATCCAGACCAATGCTTAGAATCCGAGGGATAGTAAATTCCGCCTCTGGCTGAACTGCAATGAGGATCATCTGTGACGACTACTGTCAGCTCATACAAACGAATACGCATTGCTCAAAACGGCAAAATTCCATACTCTTATTGCAGCCTCCGGGTCCTACGGCCCAAAATTCCGATAGTGACGTGCTGAATAGAACATTGATGTAATTATTGGATCCAACCAGAAATCCATACGTCGACCAGTTTCCATCTATTCCGAGCCTGTGTAACAACGGTTAGAATCTATTGGCGGATATCAATGACACCGCCCAGCGCGATCGCAAATGACGTGCTGTTCCGTGATGCAACAACATTAGAAGAGAGCACGAACCACTCTGTTGCGTCAAATGCCACAGGTTGAGGACCTGATGCCTTGGGAACCGGGGCTTGAGTAGCTGATGCTGACGCTGACGCTGCCGCTGCCGCCCCCGTGGTTGCAGCTGCCTGATCTCTCATATCGTGTACAGCCCGTCCCTCCCTATAGTGACGGTGCGAATGTGTTGACCCAGTCGATACTGGGTTGTGCGATTTCAAGGGCCCCCAGGTCACCGTCAACTTGTCAAGGTTTTCCTGGGGTTCATCGAGGGTAAGGTGCAACAAAACAGGCTCCTATTTGGTCATCCGCAGTGTACACAGAGGCTTGATTCCCAATTTTGACGTTTGGCGGAAGTCAAGGGCGATTCGGTGGTCGAGAACGGAATTGCAACTCTTTCATAACCGGATCGCAGCAGAGGGAATCTATTCGCAGTTGACTCGGGACGGAATTGCAGGATAGGATTCCAGATTGGCGGCAGACACGGAAACAGCGGGCACCGTAGTCAAAGGATGTTCTCGAAAGGTAGCTTTAGCTGGTGAAAGAGTGGGCAAAGAATTGAGTGTGGGAAAGTGAAAGTCTATCGAGGTCGGCAGACGGATTAGACTGCTGTCACCAGGACTAGGACTGGGGCATGGGGAAGGACGATGGGGGACGGTTGAGGTCAATTCGATGGGACGGGGGTGAGCGGAGTCCAGCACACACACACACAGAGAGAGACAGACAGAGAGAGAGACTGTAAACTGGAGAATGCAGACCTGGTCGGCCGCTAGTCTCAGGGTGGCAATCGCGAAAGCCAGCAGCCTGGTGTGTGCAGGAGGATGGATATTGCAGGTCTCGTCCCTCCGTCTGGTGGTCTGGTGGGTGTGGCAATCCAGATTTGGCCCGTGAACATAGATGAGCTTGGTCTGGTATCCGTCTGTCACTAGCGAGCCAGCCTGCATCGAGTCTGGTCTGGTCAAGTTGAGGCAACTGATGAACTGTCAAGTCTTGTCTTGTCTTGTCTTGTCTTGTATGGTCTATCCGCCCGACCGCCTCCTGCTTTCTCTCATTACTCACAAACTGAGACAGGAGGACTGAACACACCAGCCGTGTCCAAAGTGTCCAAAGTGTCAGGTCCTGGCTCTGGCTCTCGTTCAGGCTCTGGCTCAGGCTCTGGCTCAGGCTCTGGCTCAGGCTCAGGCTCACAAATCCAACATCCGGCACAACGGCTTGGAGCTTGTCTCCAAAAGCTCGACACAAAAGCGGGCTGGCGCTGTGTAGACAAGTACCTGGAGAAAGAGACCCGATCTCTCGCTCTCGGTCCCCGCTCCACCCTTGCAAACCACGTCCAGGACTTGGTAACTTGGTGCACAGAATTGCTCCTCAAGGGCAGGCTCTTTCAGCGTGATTGGATTACCAACTGAGACCACTGGTGCCCGCTGGGTGTGGTACGAGCCTGGCTCTGGCTGGACTCTTGGCCCACAGGTGTTGGTTGTGGATTCAAGCCAGGGAGGAGGAATGCAACAGGGCAACAGGGTCAGCCGAGTGAATCAAGAGTCGCATTAGCTCCTTGGTCCCAATTTCCACCGTTTCAACCCACGGACGGTTTCTCAAGGTGATGGTCATTTCTCAGGCGGCGAATCTTAATTATCAGGATCCGTCCACAGAGCCGAGGTGTCAAAAGACGTCTTGAAAATCGCAATCCCGAAATGAACGTAACCTTCGTACTCATTTCGCATTGTTGCGCTATTTATTCCCATTTGAAAGACGCGTTTCTCGGGGATGAAGGTTCCCTCCCATCTTGTTCTCGAAGTCCATCAACACCACTGTCCAGAGTGGTCAACGCCACTTCCCGCCCGGATCTGCAAAACGGGGGGTGGCATCCACTACGGCCACAACAGAGGGACGGACCAGACAGGTACAGAACATAGCAGACGGGAAAGCCTGTTGAAGCTGTCGGTTTACTTCCCGTGTTGGGTAGGTCGGTCTTCAGCTTCCTAAGCGTCTGGTGGCAGTCATGGCTAGCATGGCACCGGGCCTGCCTGGGGCCGGACTTGTGTGAAAGCTGTGCTGTGAATACTTCGTACAACTCAAGCTGATATACCGCTCACATTGAGAAGCAAGTTTGACAGTTTTGAACGGACATGACCGAAAACCCCCTTCTCATCATTCCCCCAGCACGGCTCCTCAAAAAGCCACTGACCAGCATCCGAGTGTTGAGAATGCAAGTGGCGCAAATTAGTGTGCCGGCCTGTTACGAAGGCGTGGTCAATCGTGCTGGCGGAACTCTCTTCGTGTTTTTTTTTGGGGCAACTGTCAACGGGATAAAGTTGAAGCCATCATCAGCGTTTGAGGCTTGGCTCTTATTGATTCCAGGCCGTTGAGTGTATTTCTCATGTTGCCCGCCGCTCCGTTAGTTGAGCATGTGACCTGCCCATCAAAGCAGGCGCCGCAATGCAGAGCTGACACATTTGCATGGAAGGTCAATGTTGTCAACGCAGCATGGTGCTACAGTGCTTGATCTTTGATTAAATCTCCGAGGAGCACAGTGGCTGGAAACCTGCTGGCTGGCTTGCTCTACTCTGTATTCCTTGAAGAGTTTGCGGCTCATCTGTAAAGTTTGCTGTTGAGAATTTGGTTCCATCCATGTAACTTGGCCACGGCGGCAGAGCGCGAATACATACGGAGTAGCAACAGAACACAATGTATTGGTACGGGCTCGTCCGCTCTGGATGTCAATTGCACACAAAATCCTTGCCCAGCACACTGGCAGGCGTGTTCAGTCGCGATTCCCAAAGCTGTTCCCCATATTGTTGTCTCATGTCATCCCTCCACATCCCGCGCACCTGGTCGATGTGCCTCGTCCTTGTCAGTGACTGGTCATCTTCATGCACTGATGCAGCACTAGCTCATATCAAGGCAAGATCAGTCTCAAAATCGACTGCCAGGACCATCGGCCCGGTTGGGAAATTCCTGAGAACCAAAGGTAGTGGGCAACGTTCTTGTGCCAAGAGGAGGCACTCAGTAACTATTGACATGCCGCGCTTTGTGCAGTATGTGAAAGCACAAACTTGGGCAACTCAATTTTTTGCTGCAGGTGTATTCCTTCCTGGTGTTCTCCGTATCAGACGTGCCTGTTCACTGTCCAACAAAGAATCCTATCGCTTTTTGGTGAGGCTGTCATACGCTAACATCGACAACAGCAGCTCTCGGATGCAAATTCTCCATCGAGGTTTTGTTGACAGGTCTCATTGTTAGCTCGTGGTCTGCGTCATAATATTCTCAGGTCGACTGTTGTGGCTGTGGTGACGAGGACTTCGGCTTGACAGTATGGCCCTCCGTTTATTACGGTTCCATGTCTTGTGTCATTCTCTGGAGCTGTTCATTCACGACCCTAGCCAGGCCGACGTGTTTGTCCAGTTGAGTCGGACAATTCCCACTGTCTCGGAGGTCGAGCTGAAAGTCGGTTGAGCTATTAGATGTTCCATACCTAAGGGCTGTTGCGGAAACGCATCTCCAAACGACTTTGATTTGGTGATTTGGTTTCCATATGTTCATAGAAATATGAAGAATCACGAGTTGCAAATTATCTATGCCGATGAGCATGACCCACGACAATAGTTGACAACCAACACCCTACTGCAGGTTGACAGTGTGATAACCACGAATTGATTCAAAAAAGAAACATATTGGCAATCAAATCCCTCGCCCCATAACAGTGTGTTCTAGGTAGGCTAATCAGCAGGGTGAAGGGAGTCAAATTTATTTGCCTTATTGACTAATTTGTAGGGAGAGATCTGTAATAGAGGGAGTAGGTTTCTGTAATTGCAATTGTCGTTCGGCAACGGCTCCTTCGCAAGCACCTGGTTCAGATCCAGGTGGGCGATGCGCAATAAACCCATCTGGGATTATGGAGCTTCAAAATGTCATTTCTCAGCTGTGTATGAAAAAAAAAAACTCAATTCGTCATCCTCAGTTCCTGTAGAAAAAGAAAAAGAATAGAGGTGACCGTCTGTCATAAAAAGCGAGCCCGGGTTTGTATTGTTTGCTGCCCTGGTTCAACACAACCGCGGAGAAAGCCCAAGCAGAGCACAGCAAAGCTTAGGTCGGATGGTGAACCACGTGCAGGTCAACAACCCACCAGCTGACGCGCAAGATGCTCTACGCCACTGACACCTAGGCGTTATCGGGCTCGAAAATGCCCAGGTACCTGAGTAGTCAGTCAATGCGTTGCCGACTTGAATGAGCGACTTGAATGAGCATATTGGTATGATGGCCGAGGGTTCTTGCTTCCGCTCCTTCGTCATGGTCGGCGCGATGCATCTTGTACAACCATCGAACACAGGGTACAGCCATTACACTGAGGAAGTTGGTATCAACGACTCCCTTGGAGAGAAGTATGTTCCACCTGTCAGGGACCAAACGTAATAGCAGTCCAGACGACGTAGCACCTACGGAGTACCTCATGCAATTTCTGTTCTCGAGTACTGATGGGTTCAGCCTAGATTCTTGCGGTGCATCGATTCTGACACGTCCAACAATGTCGGCCAGTACGGAGTCGGTGTCAGAACAACTCTGTTGCCGTCAATGACAAATTCGGTTGGAGATTCATTCGATCAGCTCTCAACATTTTTCAGGTCGCTGAGGTGCTGCAACATCAGGCGTCAGCCTCAAGAATCACAAGCTCTGAACACAACAACGAGTTGGGTCATAGTTGAATCATACCCAGCTTGAAGACGGGGATGTCTGAAGCAAGCCATGGTCGTGACCCGTTTCCCAGCAATCATTGCTCTCGGCATATCCTGGGCATACTGTACGCATGTAAATATCCTTGCAATGCCGGCTGGGCTTGGCGGTCGGTGGTGGATCATAGAAGCTCAGAAAGGGGAGAGCAAAACTTACATAAGCTGCCAAGTCCAGCAAATAGAGAAAGAAATAGGACGGCGACTACAACTGGCTCCTGCCGTTTTCTGGTCTGGGGGCAGACACCTGTCTGGATGCTCCTGCCCTGTTCACGATTGTCAATACGTCCTGAGAGGCTGATCTCACGAGAACAATAGAGTTTTTAGCTCTTCGCCCCCAATATTCGAAATCAACATCAATCCATTCATCCATCAACCACCACTGTCCTGAGCACAATCCGTCGTCTTGGCCCTTGCCAACTTCGTCAGCTGTCAAGCTGTCACTCAACCTCTGCAGAAAATGGCCTAGCAATGTCGCCGTCCATCAGTTCCATGTACTCCGTACTCGTCAACCCAATCCCCCAAGTTACCGTCGCTTGAGGAGGGCCATATGGCTCCCCTAGTCTGGCTTGGCCCGCCTCATGCAGCCACATGGCCTCCACTCCACCACCAAGCGTGTTGGCTTCAATCTAGATCCGGAAGGCGGGCTTCAGAATTGAGAAGGTCGATATTCATTGGAGCCAATCAGGCATGTTCTGTGGCCCTGAATGCCACTGAAGAATCCAAGCCTGTGTACTCGGTATTCAAGCCATCGACAACATCATCGCTAGCATCATCAGTATTGCCCGGTCAAGCCAGAAGCACTGCGGAAGTGTTACTACCATGGCCAATTTAGCGAAAGATCTACCTTGATAGGGTCGTGAGCTCCCCATACCGACTCTTCGATTCAGTTGGCTATACTGACTCGCATTCTTTTCAGCAACTTCATCCAGCGCCGCGTGGCTACCAGGCATATTGGAATACGGAGGCCCGCTGCTAGCGAAATCCGTTTCTCCGCGCTGCACCTTCGCGGCTATCCTGTTCACATAGCCGATCAAATAATGGGGTACAATGATTATGCACATTAGGCGAGGGCTCCTGAACACAACGTCTGCGTGGCTTTTCCACTATATTGGATTCCGAAACTGGTTCCTGTTATCGGCTACCCGGTGGGGTTTCCACAGACCCCGAGACCAATATAACATCTCTAGTGGCAAGTTTCCTGTTCTTAAAAGGAAAGTGCTCGCTTGAAATTGAGATGCTGGGCGTATCAGAAAGCGGATATGGCCAGACAAGGCAAGCATTCATTATGCTGCGGTTATAATATGGAGTCGAGGTCGCATACCACCTACCATTTTTGGCTTGTCAGGCTCTTCACAACGGCTTGGTGCCAAGTCATGGAGTAAGAGACTTCCCAGGTAAGCCCAACCCAAAAGGTATGTTTCTATCGAATGGAGCCCAGTTGCACAACCAATTGGCCCTGTGGCTTCTGCTTTCGAGATCGACAAATGTTTGAGATCGGTAACGTACCGAGCTACCGAACGTCTGGCTGCCCCAAGCAGGATGCTCTCCTTCTTACAGCCAAATGCGCTTAAGCCAGCATTGCTTCATCTCTTTCTGGCCTTTGCCTACCAAATACGCTGTAGGTATCACGGATGTGTAAAAGAATCTGACGGTTATCTGGCCGCCTTTTATGTATAATGCACAAGGCGAGGCAGTAAGAAGTCGCCCCAGTGGAGCCTAAACGAGTCAACTATTACATATTGCCTCTCTACCTCGTGCTTGGGAAAAATTCATCCGTGTCTGGCGTGTAGGGTATCAATAATGAAAATGTTGATCGATGATCCTTTTTGGTCCTTTTTTCTTCTGGCCTTCCGGTCCTCTCTTATTAGCTGATCATCACAATGGTCGAAGCTGCAATGTCGTGTGGACGCTTGCACCTTACCTCTGGCAATCGGCCAGACTGCAATACGATCTTCTGGATACTTTGGCACTTTACCACGATGTTTGCAGATTTATACAGGATTACCCTGCATGTTAGAGCCCCAGTTCTCTTACTCTCGGGCGCGAAACATGCAATTGTCCCGGTGCGACTTTCACCATGCGCGGCTGACAAAGCCCACTCTTTCCTTGTTGCTGTCGCGCCACATACGGATTACGGAGTACATACCCAGGTGTTGCAGGACAATGGTGTTGTCCTATGGGTATGTGACATTCATGAATGTGTGTCCGTCCAATGGGCCGACACACAACCTTACGTGGTTCTGAAGAGCATTGACGAGCGTAATTCAATAGGAAATGAATCCTTCCGCATGCTAAGTATGAAAAGGGGCAAATATTACTGAGCTGGTTGAACTGTTTAATGCATTGAAAATGCCCCGTCGTTCCCAACGGAGAACTCGATATCAGCATGCAAAATAACCATCGACGAAAGGGTTCATTGTTCGACTCATCTTTCCAAACCGCAACCTTCCTTCAACTCCTCGTCTAGTTGTCGTCACACAGGTGGATGGTCTTCACTTCAACGGGGTTTCGTCAACTTGGAACCATCCATAGGTGGCTCTGGCTAATCCATAGTGCACTGGGCCAGTGGATGCAAGGGGGATCAGGGTTTTCTTCAAACACATATTCTGATTTATGCTGCGTTCAGCCATTTGCCAATACCCATACACTGAGTCGCACATGTCGGCTTGCATGAAGCCTCGTTTGGCGAGTCCCGGACAAGGAAAGGTTCTGTGATGGCCGGGAACTGAAAGTCAAGGCGCGGCTGGTTGGGCCTAGCTGGCAATGGAATCAAATGGGTCTGGTCCAGGTCGGGATCGACGTTTAGTAGGTGCGCGGGCCCCCAATTTCTCACGGGGAAGCTGACGGACAGGCGCCATGGCCCACATGCCAGTATTTGCTGTTGAACTCATTTGCTGGCAAGGCCCGGTCAATCCACCAGGACACGCAAGTCAACCGAGTATTGAGAGAAGTAAAACATCAAACACGGTGTTGTAAGCCATTGTTTCCCACTGGTACTTCGTATGTGGTCGGGGCTTCAACAGCCGCGGAATCTGCCGACTTATACGGACTGAGCATGCTTAAGTATTGAGCAAATAGCGAACAAGTGAGAAAAATGACAACAGGTAGGTCAAGAGCCAACACCTGGAATCGACTACGTATGACCAGCCAAGACAGTCACGGACTCTGCCGGGCCATCATCATCTGGGCAAGTGTTGGACCGGACACAGTCAGGCGGACGAGGCAATTAAGCCGTCAGCCATCTCAGCCATGGTTAATGCCCAGGCCGCCACCTCGCAGTCACTAGTTGGCGTCTAGTCCAGCCGCCCCTGTGCCGTTCTGGCAGTTAGACCGAACCCTTGTCCCGATTTGTTAGCTGGTCGTGAGGTGGCCCATTAAGTGTGCCCCGGGCCATCATCGAGCAAGTGGATGTTGTGCCCACTGGGAAGGCAAGCCATCCTGCAATTCGCCCACTCGGGCTACCATCCGTGTCAACAATCAAGTTAGTCTGGATGTCCTGACTGTGCGGTAGGGGAAGGGTGGAGAGATGGTGTACAAGACAACTCGCATCTCGGAAGTGCGTCTCTCACAGAGGAGGAAGGGCGAGAGAGAGAGAGAGAGAAAGAGAGAGGAGAGAGCGAGAGGGATGCGACAGAGTGTGTGGACACGCAGAGGAGGAGCCTGGTACTGCTCGACCAGCCAGGTTCCCTTGGGCGTAGAGTCTGCTGGCTTGGTCAGAGACTCAAAGAGGACGAGCGAGGGGGGAAAGCCACCATTTGATTGACTTGGACCATTCTTCCTCGCACCTTGTTCAACTAGGGTCCCCTGGGGCAAATTTGTTATTTCTCACGCGGAGTCCAGTAGCGTCTGGAGTAGTACCTTGATCCGCCTGCCGCCCAGGTTGGATTCGGATGCCCTTGTCAGGTCCCGCTTGCCCCAGGACACCGAAGGACGATCCGCTTCTCGCACTCCACGAACGTTCTCTTCTTAATTTCAACTGTCTCGCATCTTTTTCAAGCTGTCGATTTTTCTTTTGCCTGGAGATTCCTGAGCGATCGTTCTACCGAAGCGCCTTGTCCATTGATTGCACGCATCGACTCTAATTGTTGGACACCACGTCCGATTGGTTTGCCGGGAACAAGGCCTTTCTGTGTTGTCTGTTCGGTAGTCATGCCAGGATACCCTTTCCGACCACTGGGGCTGCTTCAAAGGTGATGTCTTATTGATCGTCATTGCGAGTCGGAACTGTCTCTGGAGGCCCACGCGGTGTCTGAGGACAGAGCGGATCAGGAACCGACCACAATGAAGTTCGACAAGGCCGCTCTGCTCGGCGCTGGCCTCTTCACATATTCGGTGGCTGCCACTGGTGAAGGTGAAGCGGGTACGTTGAGTCGGGACCAGATGCTGGCTGGCGTGTTGAACAATGCGCCAGCACCTACTACTCCATCGTGAAATCAACTAACCGCGATAAACATGTCTCAGGCTTCTCAAACCGAGCTCGATATCTACGCCAAATCGGCGCCGTCAATACCACAAGCTACGCGTCTCTATCGAGTCTATCATTATCTTCACCCTCCTCGAGCACATCTCTACCATGGTCAACAAATCATCTCATAGATACCTTGCTATCCTCATCATCAACAGATCCTTCACCGCGCAGAACCCGCTCGTCTGATTCACAACATGTTTCCCTGGACTTGTCGTCACAACAAGAACCAACTTCAAAGGCTACAGACCCTTGGCCATCGTATTCCACTACCTTGAAAACGAGAACAAGAGGACGCTCTGGGGCGTCTGCTTCATCACCCTCACCATCATTGCCGCCAAGCGCCAACACTTTTCCCTCAATTACGGGTCAAAACTCTTCCACAGTCGATGCGTCGTTGTCTACCAAGCGCACGAGGCCCTCCGCCAAGCCCTCGTCCGGCAGATATGGAGTCACCAACAACAGCACCGTGAGCCTGATCCCGTCGAAAACGAAAGTCAGGCCATCTTCACGACCTACGAAGTCAGGCAAGAGCCTCATCACTGGCACAAGGACTAGACTTCATCCAACTTCCCAACATCGCCGTCCCAAGGCTGTAACCACTGTCACCGTGGACTGCCCAATAGATGGACAACGATGTTATCTAGCTGGTGGTAAAAAAGCCGTGAACGAATCCATCTCAACCTCCACGATCACAAGGCAATGTACACCATTTTATGACGACTTAGAGCCCATGACAGTATATTCCATCGTCCACACCAAGACTGTGACCTTTTACGGGAATAGAACCGACTACACACCACCATATGCGACAATAGAGACGCCCGAGTACTGCTCGCCATCAGCGACAGGGCTAGGAGGCTCGACTACGGAGGGATTCTTGCCTCATGTTACCGAAATCTCTGAGTCACTCGGTGTTCCGGCTCCTACCGAGATAGACCCATTGACAACGCTCATACCATTCGCCCGACCCAAGGTCACCTTCATCACAACGGACAAGAACCCGTCGGTTGTGTTTCCCTCTGACCCTCCACCAGACTATAGCGCAACATGGTCTGATCCTTACCCGAGCCCTATCGTACACAAGACGGTACCGACTCCGGGAGGGCGGCAGGGTAATACTCCGGACGCAGACCATCAACCACGACCAACCTTTAGTATCACTGCGAAGGGCAATGAGGTTGTTATCAACAGCAAAACAGTTTCCTCGCTTCGGCCGGGTCAAACAGTGACCGTTAGCGTCGACGGAGGCCAATTTACTATTTACCCCACGGCAATTGTTGGAGAGGGAGGGTCCATCACGAAACCTGCTCCTGCCCCTACCAATTTTGGCGTTTCGACACCGACTAAGGGCAACGTCGGCGGGTTAGACGTGACCATGTCAGGCTCACAGGTAGTCATTGGCGGTGTGACCATGACCATGCCGCCATATGGCACGACAACAGATATTCAAGGCCAATCCGTGACCATCAGTGCCAACCAAATCGTTGTGGGGAAGAACTCCTTCAAGTTCAATCCTCTACAACCGCCGTCCGAGTCCGACGTTGTAGTAGCAGGCGGCGAGATGCTCACAGCCATAGGCCAGTCCGTGGTAGTTGTGCACTCCAAAACAATCACCTACGGGCCCGGGATCCCTGGCACCACCGAGGTCATAGACGGTGACACCATCACAATCGGCCCATCAGGCGTCCTCGTCCACGGCATGAAGATAGGCGGGCCGCAGGCTGACAAAACAGACACCAAGTACGAAATCATAGGCGGAGCAACCATCACAAAGATTGCCCCCTCCATTGCCATCGTCAACGGCAAGACCTTCACCGTCGGTCCGGGCTCCCACCTGACCACCACCATGATTGCCGGGCAAGAATTCACAATCGGCCCCAACGGCATCACAGTGTCCACCCTCACCATGACATACCCCTTTGGCTCGAGCGTTGTCACCACCATCGCACCAACGGGTACATGGCTCAACAATTTCCCCATTGAGACGAATCCCAGCACCAAGGACGACGACAGCATGGGAACCTCTCTTCGACCCAGCCTGTCCAGCGGGGGCATGGCTCTTTGCATAGCGATTGGCGTTTTGGTTTTTGGATAAAATATCTGGTTAGGAGTGGGACTGGGATGGGACTGTATTTCAAGGCGAGGGTGTGCCTATGGCTTTGATGCCCACTATACCCGGGGGTTGTTTGGATTTGCCACGGCGTGTACAGTAGTTTACGGTTTATGAAATCATGGCCTGGGTCTTAATAGGAATGTTATTCAACCATCTGATTGCAATTGTCAAATTGAGTGTCTTGAGTTCGTAAACCAGCACACATTCCACCCCATAGATTATACATGTCTAGAACATTGAACGTACGTCACTACCTGGATGCCAAATCAATTATACATGGCAGGATCATTAAACTCTAGACTTCACTATCCGATACCAAGTCGAGTTAAAGTTTATCAACAAGCATTCATAGCTAACGCAGAACAAAACACGAAAAAGTACATAAATCAAACCGCAATGTTGAATTGCACAAGAAATTGAAAATGAAATCAATCACCATCTCCTAACGCCCTTGCCTTTGCCCACGCCTTCCGTCTCTAGAGGCGGGAAATCATCTTCTACTGGCTGCTGCTGCATGCTAAGACTGATAGCAAGGGCAAGATCCTCATCCTCATTGACCTTTGACGAACCCCCATTTACGGGCGTAGTCATGGTAGGTGAAGCAGAGGGCGAGCGAGACTTGCCCTTCTTCTTAGTGACCTTTACTTGGATGGGGAAATCGAACTCTCCAGAGGAATTGCCACGAGGTGACTGGCCGAGGTCGTTGACGCCTTCTAGCAGTGACAGACGGATAGCTTGCTGGATTTGCTGTTCGAATTCGCTTTCATCGTTGTCTGTTGCACTGGCAATGGGGGGGGTGGCATCCGTGACACTGGGTTCCGTGACAGTGTCGATGGTGGTTTCGCTAACGGACGATGCTGTATCGAGGCTAGCGTCGGCGGCAGAGTCGCTCGCCCGACGCTGTTCTTCTTGGAGGTACGCCTCCTCGGAGACCATTTGGGCGTATCGAATGGCTTCCTCCTCGGTGAGATCGCCGAGAGCACCGACGCCGAACCGCTTACGAAGGCGAGCCTGTTCTCGGGCGCGGGCTTCGTTTTCGCGACGCAGCTCTGCTTCTTCTGCAGCAATGTATCCCGAGACGGTGCCGCCAAGTCGGCGACTGGCGATGCGCCCGTGGATATCAGAGTGTCTGATTCGACGCTTCCGACCTGTGGGGTGGCTTGCAGAGCTGTATGTCCAGTATCGAAGGAATGCTCCAAACGATAGGACACCACGCAGAACGAGGGGATCTGGGTCCAGATAGATGGCTCCTACTGCTGAGTAGTTGCCCTCTCGCAGTGTCGGATTCATCGTCATCATATGCCGCGGCACACGACCGTTGGATCGTGCGTTGAGAGTTCTGATAGGATCCAGAGTCGATGCCAGAGGGTCCCAAGCCTGTACAAGGCCATCGCTGCCTCCATGGACTAAATACAGCGCCGAAGCTGCCAGACATGAGATCTCTGGGGAATCTGTGTGGAAGATACGCAGGGGCTGTACAGCTTCGTGCCTGGCCTCTTCGCGGGCATTCCATACTGTTACCGCACCGGTATTGGTGCCAATGGCGAGGAACCGTGCCCGGCGCCCAGGAATTTCAGCCGCCACATGCTCAACATTTCCCGCAGACGGCGTAGAAGGCGTCGTCGTTGCGGTGACATTTCCAGGCTCCGCCGCAGTATGAAGTGGATCTTCTGTCAGCGTATGCAAAGAATGAGTTGAGCAATCTAAACAACTAGCCGTGATGTTGGCTGTCTGCTGGCTTCCTTTGAGCTCGAACGACGTACAGGTCCAATCGTGGAGGCTGACACTTCCCTCATGCAGGGGTGACATTGGTGTTGGCGGCGGAGGATGAGGCGATTGTGGCTCTGGAGTAGCACAATCCCCGGCCGAGGTCACTTCTGCGGATCCAAAGAGAGATGGCCGTGCTTTGACCGGTGTGGCTGTTGTAGAACCTCTTGGTTTTGAAGAGCCATCTTGACGTAGCTCTCGACCCGGCGATGCCATTGATCGACAGTATCGCAACACACGCGCAGGTGTATGCTCAGCAAGTCCGCAGTCCACAACGAAAATGCCTTCTCCCGCTCCTTCACCGTCATCGCCGGCAAAATCCACTTCCAGCTTGCGTCGCATGTCCCAGCCCTCACAGACCTTGCGGAAGTGGGACGGCTTGTAAAGAAGGTACTTTTCAATCTCGCGAGCTTCTGCTGCGAGTTGCTCTTTACTGAGATCCATGTCATTTGATGGTGAACGTGGCGTATAGGCTCCTCGAACAACGTTCTTGTCTAATTCATCTGGTCGAGCTGTGCGTCTGGTGGGCTCCAATAGATGCCAGTATGCTGTCCTACCAGCAAGCCATGCATGCCTGGTGACATCGTCGCCGTTGGCGCGGTTAAGTGTAGTCACTGGGCACTTTGTCAAATAGTACACTTCACCTAGAGCGTTCAAAGCGACGGCCCAGACCCTCGAAGATGACCTTCGCTTTACGCTGTAATTGTCGTCTATTTTGAGAGCAATAATTGGAACACCAGGACTGAGAACCCACCGGGCCGTCATGTCACCGTTGGCGTATCGTGGACCATTCGGGTCCCAGCCAAGGGCGTATGCCGTAACAACTCCAAGGGCAGAGCCTGTCATCATGCCGCAAATGGAATGTGTGGTAGCTGGAACTGCTGACGACTTGGCAATCCACACACTGCATATGGCGTCTGACATTTCTGGGATCTTAGGGACATCTGGGTATGTATCGACAACGCGAGTGTCACCATCCAGATATCGACCACAGGCTTCGTTGATACCTCGGAAATGGGCACGACCACCTGGAAAGCCCTCGCCAGCAATGATGCCGTACGGCTGACTCACATCCATCGTGTTAGGCACGGCAACTGGCCCATCTCCAAGCCCATAGGGAACAATATTCGGCACGACTTCTTCCAACTGGGCAGACGAGAATGGATCCTCTAGGCCCCATTTCTCAATCTTGCCACTCGTCGGATCGCTCATGGTAGCAACGCCGAGGTCACCAGCTCCCTGAATAGCGCGCGGAGGCTTCTTGCCGTTGGAGAAGACGGCGTGAATATTGGTAACCAGCCATGGCAGTTTAGAATTGTATGTCAGGACAGCACTTTTGCGCTTCGCAGATTTGCCTCCGGATGCACCAATGCCACCAGCGCTAGTTCCAGGTTTTCCCCTTGCCAAGCTTCTCATCAATCGAGTTCTAAACAGGTACTCGCTCCGCCAGGTAGCTAGTGCCGTCAGTCGACCAAAGTAGCGGATGTCAGATTGAACGACATCAGATGTCGATCCAGCCCAGAGGTCTGCAATTCGTTTCGAGGACGAGCTGTCTAGGCAAGTGTGCCCTGGAAAGTATCGCATGAATGCCATGCGCCATGCATGTGGCGTCGTCACCAGCGCGTAAAAACGCTTCGACACCAGGGCAACAGCAGCATGAGAGTCGGGATGAAGATGTGACAAGATGTGTGTCAAGATTTCTGCACCGGGTGACGGTTAGCACTGGCAAGATACAACAGGCAAAGCAAGGCACCACAAAACCTAAACATAAATGAAAACAACCAAAGAAAAGCTTAGTAGGCGTGTTAACTTACCATTTGGAAAATCTGTCAACTGGGGGCCGTCAAATGAGTCACAGCGTCGAATGACTTTGAATCCCAGGGCCTGTCTCGGAGTAGGCGGCGTCAGGGCATTTTCATGGTCTGAAACTCTCTGGCCAGCAGCAGGGAGACGGCGAGCGGCATTGGGCTTCCCGTGAAGTCTCAATCCGCGTAGTTTCTCGTCGAGTTTATCGGCATCGACTGCATCGAGCGAGTCACGACGGCCGTCCGACACAGACTGCGGAGACGCGCTGCGGGAGCCACGGCTAGAGTCTGCCGAGCGAACCCGATGAATGTCGCTGAGTTCATGGTGAAGCAAGCCATGTTGGGACGAGGAAGACGGGATCGAGGTGTTGTTTGACTGAGGAAGCTGTTCTGAAGACTCGGATGGCTCTCGCTGCATGTAGCTAAACACGGACGACGACGGGTGACTGGAGGTATGACTGTGCACGATGTACTTGCACAGTCAGCAGGAGGGAAAGAAATAAGACGAATGCGATGGCGATGAAGGGCTTGAAAAGAGCAGTCGTGTAAAGACCGATTGTAGCTTGCGATTGCGATGTTGTGGTGCGTGATGAGCCGCGAGAAGCGTTGAGGTGAAAGGATGAACAATTTTTGGAAGTGATTTGACGCGAGATTCGAAATGAGCTCATCTGCACTTCTGCACTTCATCCCTGACTGGGGACCAGTTACAGACGAGACGGGAGTACGTACCGTTTTGCCGGCGTAAATCCGAGATGCCGCAAGACTCTCGTCTCGACTCTTGACTGAACTCGACCAGACACGATGAGCTAAACTCCATCCCACATCATCAAGACTCTCCACATCCAATTATTCGTGGCACATGTAGCAACACAGCTCCTCTGCTTTGCCGACTATCCTCAATACCAGCGGCCTGCTGCAAAATTGGCGCGTCAAGTGTCCCTCATGTGCATCATCATGCAGCAAGTTCAACTTGAATAACCTGTTACCGCAATCTTTCGTGCCGGTTTGATGTCAAATTCCACCTCATTCACCACCCAAGTAATCTAGGTGGCAGAGTATTTCCTGTTACCCTAGTTCCTCGTGTCTACTCTATCAGTTGAGAGTCAGTGTCAAGAATAGATTGCTAGGGTAAATAGTGAAAGCGGAGGATGGCAAACTAATCGAGTGGGACGAAACATGGCGTTGTCATTGGAATGATGCTATTTACTCACAATTCTACACCGCAAGAAACATATTAGCAAGCAAGGGTTTATAGATAGATTGAGATTCCTGCACAGTACATACGTGTCTCACCAATATTTGTCTAGCCTGTTGCGCTTCGCGGCTTTTGAGTCTTCACTCCCACTTGCACCTGTAACTCCAAGGGCGGCATAAGACAGCATGTCTGGCAAGTCCACCAATCCAACCTCTTCTTCGATAAATTCGTAGGAATATTGTCGTTATGCAAACACAGGCGAAAAAAGAAGAGGAAAAAGAAAAAAGCGGCACTCCACACCTTACTCTGAAAAAGCTGTCCCATCTCGATATCAGCAGCACTTTATGCAAGGTTCACACCCGCAAAGCGTCAATCAACCCGATATCTACTTTGACAGGATTTGGCTCATTGGGCATCTACGACGCGGCACAACATGTCCAACATCGATACGGACGGCAGGGTTTCCTTTGTTGCTACTTTGCTGGCCAACATACGTTCTCCATCACAACATTCTAACCCACTGAGGAAATTCATCGGCGGCCATGGTGTGCTTGGAGAATTCTTCGCTTCTTTCTGCATCAGTGCCAACGTATGGATGGAACTGAAGGGGCAACCGACCCCAATAATCGTTTGCTCAACACTTCCTCTGAACCACATTTACGTGGCTCTATGACTGAAGCCATGACGGGAAGCGAGCAAACAGGTGTCGAGATTATGCGAAGCACGGGTGTCCTTGAGCAAGAGGCGTGTTCGAGCAATCTCAACCATCTGAGCTCGACGGTAGGTCAGGTCAGTCTCGCAAATCAAACAAACAAAGGGCCCATATGCACGCTTGCCGCCCTTGTCGCCACCGACCCATTGTCCTGTGCTCATGTTGTGTTCGTTGTAGTCGACTATGCATGGGATTCATGCTTATGGAGAGACATCTCGCCCCTGGACCCGGCAACCCGGCTCCCAGAACCGATGACACCGTGCCAGAATGTATCCCCAGGACAGTGATGTGGTGCCAAAATCTTTGTATGCCCTTCGCGCGTCTTATCCCCTGTTTCTATGCCAGGCTGAAAAGCATGGCAAACCCAGTCATGCTTTGAGCATCAACGCTCCACCATGTTGGGCAGGCACCTGCTCCATACATATTCTAGCAAGTGGTGAGTATGAAGAGCTTATCTTCATATGCTGATTGCTGCTATGGAAGGCGTGTTGCACATGAGCCGTTCGGCTGAGACAAGCCTGGAACCCCAGTTTTAATAAGTAGGTGTGTCGCCTGCAGTATTAGGTAGGTCGATTTGTGCTACCTTGCTACCCCAGCATGCGTAGGTTGAACGGCAGTGCGGCAGTTGGGCTGTCAGGAGCTGGTATGCCACAGTCTCGTGATACACGGCATGAGATCAGACGTAAGAAGAAGGAGTAATTGACTTGTCCCCATAGTGGCGAGTTGATTCAAGAAGCACAGCAAATGGTATCATCAGCTACAGCTGAAAAAGTGCGGATTCTTGGTTGTTTAGGCTGCCATGATCGTTCCACCATGGCCCAACTGACTGACCAGCTTCCAAGTTGGACACTGAAGTGTGTACCTTTTCCTTGAACGCTACTCAACCGGCAAATTTCAGGACTCGGCCGGACAGAAAATCAGATAGCCCTGGAGGTGGCATGGAGCCGGAGTCAACTCCGATGTGGTTTCCGATTATCTGGTTGAGTCAAAGGAGTGGCCAGTTTGGCTGAAACGGTAGCACAGTGACGACATGCGTCAGGAATTTGTTGGATGCTTCTTATGAACTGGGCACCCAGCGGTCGTTGTATCGCCCTGCTCAACGGCAGAGCAGTGCCCTTGTTCTGTGAGGTATGCATGATAACGGGCTGTTAGGTGGTGTGGTGTTGGGTTGCCTGTGCATTACTCACTCACAAGGTTGGACCATGCCGAATCCTAATAACAAGGATGGTGCCAAAAACGCAGTAGCGAACAAAAGAAAAAAAAACATGACCACACCAAACAGGAGCACATCCTGGGTTGGCCGAAAGTGCGAAAAAAAAAAGGAAAAAGGAAGAAAAGAACGTGGTCTGGCCCGGCATCGGCGTGTGCCCTATTGGGCTCAAAAACAACGCATTCCCTGGCATTTTCATGGAGTTCAAATGGTCGACAACCATTCAATTAGCGTGAGCTCACTTTCATTGAAGAAGAGAGACAAGCTTCCCCAAAGCAATTTGATGTGTGACGTGGTGACCAGAAGTGTTCGAGCTTGGCTGGTGGTGACATGTCGTATGCGACTCGCCACAAACTACCGCCTGCTGTCTTGTCTCATACCATTATCAGTGCAACCCGCCAGACTCTGATGAAGACCGAAGTTGTGATGCGTTCTTCATGTCAATAACATGTGCCAAGCCTCTATTCTGGTCATTTGACCAGAATGAGTACTGTCTGCACAAATCCTTATCCACCCAGGAAGGTGATTTCAAAATGGTTGCCGGTGTATAGTCTTGTATTTATTTCTATGTCAGCTGTGCTGGTGTGGTTCGAAAGCAGGGTCGGCAGCACTGGTACAAGGAGCTTGGAGTAACGACGTCTTCGGCCCATGAGGACTTGCAGAGGTGAAGCCATTGCTCGAATCGTGATTCTGCACACCTATGCCGCCGGTCTCCTGTTCCCTGGTAAATAACTGCGACGAACTTAATATAAGCAGTGACAAACAAAATGTTACCACTGTAAGTAGGCAGAGGATGTGTTCCAAATGCACTAGAATTGGCCGAAGTACATGCCTAGTCGACGCCACTCCATACGTGCGGCCTACTTGGCAGCGAGACTCTCAACCTGCTTTAGCACTTGTGGTAATTTGGCGCCTCCCAAACCTGCATTGGAACCGCGCATGGGAGCAATTAGCCAAAGGGTCGGAACCATTGTGGAATAGCCTCAGGGACCTTCCTGCCAGCAAGGTAGTTGAACAGCCGCGAACAACTCAACGTCTTGAGGGACTCATCAACTCATCAATGCCGGGATGTGGGAGTAGACACCAGCAGCTGAGGGTTTTCAAGGGTGAAATGCTGACAATTCAGAACAACAAAACACACCAGCCATGGAGAAGTATGTAGGACAGTAATCCGTGCAGCGCTACCATGAGATGAGCCTTTTGTTCCGCATTGCGAAGATTGGGGATGCCTGTTGGTGACAATCGCGCGCTATGATTGGAAACGCACCAGACAGAACATTGCCAAAGCATCAAGGTGACACCCACCAGATGGGTTGTGGTGTAGAAAGCTGGGCTGTTGGCCAGAATTGACACATCAGATTTTGATGGCCAAGTGTCGCGTGGTGGCCAGGAGCTATTTCAGTCCCTCAATCTCCCCAACACCCCAGTCCTCCGTATAGGAACAATTTTGCAGCGCTCTGAGGATAATCTGTTATGTCGGGGGGCTGACAAAAGTTGGCTGTCAGGGTAGTGGTTTCGGTTCAATTGGTCCTCAGAGGCATGGATATTAATTAATAGTACTGCGTACGTCGTAAGATCGGAGGAGGTGATATACCAGCACTATGGAGTATCAGGTGGTTTTCATCTTGACGATTGGTACAGAGAAGAACCAAAGCGATAAAGTGTCACAGTCTGTGGGGCGTCACGAGGAGCGCAATTGATCGTCAGCCTTGAACCGTAGCAAGCGAGAAGCGAGAACTGACATCTGGACTGTTGGAGTTGATCTGATTTGGTGTTGATGCCAGGAACTCCCTCCCTCTCGTGCACGGGCAACTTGTTGGCTCACGCACATGAGACTTGGCAGTTACCCAGCGGCTTTGGAAATTGGCAGCCGGTTCCGAGGCGCTCCTTCCGCATCTCGGGTAGGATATTGATAGATATTATGCACAACGTGCTCCGCAGATGCAGGCGCGAATGTATGTATGTATGTATGTATGTATGTATGTATGTATGTATGTATATATTGTATTGTATTGTGTGGTCTAGTTGTATTAATATGTATGAATAAATGCTTGGCACAATATTGCGGCCTCACAAAACTGTTGCCTACTTTTGCCGTGGACTTTTGGCTCTCGGCTGCCGAAGTTCATCAAGCTCCTTCAAATTGTCTGGTCCCTTTCAATACACCAAGCCCAGCCCATGCTGTCATTGCCAGGCCGGGAAGGTTGCTCCTTCCCTTGACCCAGGTGTGGCTTCTGGTGGCGTTGAACAGTCTCGACGGGCAGGAGCCGCTCCGGACTTTTGGTGCGTCGTGCGTCGCCAATGTTCTCTCATCTCTGTTCTGGTCTGGTTGCCTTTCAGTGATGCCCTCACTCCCAGTCAGAGAGCATCAGGCTTCCTTTATCTCTCAAAACTCTGGACGCCTCTCGCCGATGAGCACATTTTTTTGGTGCATTCCAATCATGCACTGTACGGGACGAAAACATCGTGTATGTATTGATTGTCAAGTGCTTTGAGGCTTCACAGTTCATCATCTGGCCCAGGTTCCCCTGCATCGATGCCCGTCCCTCATCTCTTTTCTCGCCTCGGCTGTCCAGGGGCCCCGTCAATCTCTCTGAGTTTCCTTGATACCTTTCAACCCTTGTCAAACAAGTACCACCGACTGACAATGTACCGGATGCATTGTGCATCGTGTCGTCTTTTGCAAATGCACGACCGCGGGTTGAGACTGCAACCGCTATTGGCACCAGACTGTCGGTTGCACCTCTCCACCAACGACAGGAGGCCAAAGCCCTCCATCTCCATTGATGCATCACTGGGGATGCAGATGGGGAGACGGGGAGGTGGCCTGATGGATCCTGGATGGACTGCCAGCGCATCCTTCTCTGACGGCTGACCCAAGCCAACCAAAACCGACCAAGGCCCTTTGCCCGCCTGAGTTGGCTGCTCCATCCCCGTGGTTCCAAACATGAATCCCAGAATCTCGGGCCAAAGTCGAGCTACTGGACGGCTGGCCCACACACACGGACAGCGTCCGTCTCCGATGCTCTGGTTGGGTCCATCCCTGCTCATCCAGGGCGGTCCGGCTGGGAACGAATGACTGACCAAGACTGACTCCTCAGGATGGAGTGAGATGGAGCAAGCCGTCGATGGTGTCAGAGCAAAGAGGCACAGGCTTGACCCAGCAAGAGGGAGAGCTGGCTCTGCCGCTAATGGCGCCGGCTCACAGACGGGATGATGGCCCATGTACTCCCAAACTCCGTACTCGCTACCGACCGCCTCGAGTCTCCGACCAGAGAGTACCATACAACCACATCTCACTCTGAAGGGGTTGACCTGCTGGACTTTCTTCTCATGATACCAGCTCAGGTGTCCATGTACGGAGCACATTGGCCTCCGCTTTCACTCACTCCCTCCTCCCCACCACCATTCCACGACCCTGGTACCGTCGCCCGCCATCAAGCAACCAACAATCAAAAGAAAGCCACCCAACCGGTCAGCCAGCTGGCCGGGTCGCCAAACCCACTGGAACCCGCTTGTCGGTATCGCCCTGCTTCATGGGCTGATCTGCCTGTGACTTCTTCACAAAACGATGACAACCGTGGGCGGCTAATGCCACCCCGTACACCCAGAGTGCCGGCGCAATTGATGCACCTCCTGCAGCTTGGGAGTTCCCTCGTCAGTGTGCTTGCGTTTGTTTCTCAGGAGCACAACTACTACACATCCAGTTTATCGAATGCAGAGGACTTTTTTGCACTAGCTGGGTGTCGCCTCGCCCCAACACCCCTCTGTTCCGCTCTGGTGGGAATTTCCTCCTAGGGTCGTCGTCACTCCACAGATCGTTTCTCCTCAATTTACGCTTTTTCTTTCTTCTCATTGTCTTCCTCCTCACCTTGCTGTTTGAACATCCCATAACCACTTGATCGGAACGCTGTTTCCTAATATCCCCATCGCCATTGCCGACCTCTTCAACTTCCTCATCCGCCATCTTCTGGCAAAGGAATGTAAGAGTCTTGTCAAACCACAACTACACTCACTCGGAAGGTTCCGCAAAGCTGTGACACAGACGGACAGACAGAAGAGTTTGGTCAAAACCCGAACTCTAAAGCAATAAACGAACACTCAAAACACGAAAGTGGCGAACCAGAGGCGGGAAGTTTCTTTTGCCCTTATTGCCTACTTTCAAGAAACACTGCATTTTCCCACACAAATCGCAAGACGCGACCTGGAAACACGGTGACGAAGGATTCTCTGTCCCCCGAGGACACAGCACCGTCTGCCCCTTGCAGGCATGAGCCAAGCAGCTACTGGCATGGCTCCAGTGCCTGGGCAGGACGCGGAGGACAAAGGAGTTGGCAGAGTCATCTCCAAGGTGAAGAGAGCATTTAGGTCTGACAAACGAGAAGCTGTTGCATCGAGCACACAAAGACCATCGTCTCTGCGGGATGACACCAAGTCAGATGCGATCCAAGGATCACCAGCTGTTGCCGTGGTATCAAAATTGAAAATTTTCGAGGAGCGTGCTAAGAAGATGGGCGAAAAGTTCGGGCTGGTGATTGAAGCATCAGACTTATTAACCGTCGCTCCAGACGAAACTGTCCTCCGAGTGGACAAACCCATCCGAATGCGCGTGCGACGCACTTGCCATCGGTGCAACACAACCTTCACTGCCAGAAATGAGTGCCCAGGATGCCAGCACGTTCAATGCGAGAGGTGCCCCCGCCACCCGCCAAAGGAGAGCGAGGCTGAATTTTTGGCCAATCTTGAGCAGATGGAGAAGGTCCTGAAGGCCAATCGAGAAAGCACTGTCATTATGCCAGACTTTTATTGGGGTGACCAGCAAATAGAGTTGAAACGACCAAGTAAGAATGGGGGACAAGACTTGGTGCACAGAAAACCCCGACAACGTGTTAGGAGGACATGCCACGAGTGCCAAACGCTCTTCGCTACCGGCAGCAGAAAATGCGAAAACTGCAACCATATTCGCTGTACAGATTGCCCTCGGGATCCGTAAGTCGCGCCAAGCCGAAAACCCCGATTGGATTAGGAGTGCTAACAATCTTGAAACAGGCCAAAGAAGGACAAGTACCCATTTGGTTATCCCGGTGATGCATTTGGGCCAGATTCTGACGCACGATTCGAATGCTACTCTTGCGAGACGCTATATCCCGCTGATGCTGAAGACGGCCACCCTTGCACGATGTGCGGGTTAGAGAAGTCTGGCGAGTCACCACGTGCTTTGCCACGAAAAGTGCAGCCTCCCCCAGATCCAGAAATCCTTAGCAGACTGCAGGCCAGGTTGGATAGTCTAAGGGAAAGAGAGTCGGCATGAGATGACGTGAAAATTTGAGCTCTTTCTGGGTCGTTGACTCAGAACAACGCGCGTAACTGCCGATCTAGCAAGACTAGCAGGTCGGCTTGTGCATGAGCCCCGGGGGGATAAATTACACTCGACACGATACCAACGACATTGATGACAGCATTTCTGTTCGCTCTTCTTCATAATTCGGAGGCTTTCTTTGTTTTCTTGTTCATGGCATTGGCACACACTTTGGTCTGCCTAGTGATGGACTGCTAAAAGCACAGCATGGCAGTGGGACATTGGATCCCTAATTTGTTTTGAATTTGGTCTCGTTCATACCTACCAACTCAACGAACCCATGGGCATAGGCCCGTGACAATTGTGACGAATATAGGGATGTGGGAAATTAAGCATGGAGTAGGGATAGTCTTTGGGTACATAAAAAGCGTCAGCGTGGGGTGGTCTACCTTATCATTTACTACATATTCTCGGTATATAAATTCACAAATCCAAAACCAAGCCAAATCAAACTTTGCGGTGTGATATTGCTGTCTAAGAGCGACCCTATGCTACTTTACTTGCACACAAATCCTACCATTTAAACCCTACAAATCTTGTATACAAAGTCGCCGCTAGATACTGTGACGTTCGTTTTTCACCTTTCTCACGCAAGTTATTATTCAACCAAAACAAAGGTGGGCACCATGAAAACCCTAGACCGGCATCCCTTCCTCCTTGATCAGCGGCTCGAGCGATATCACAGATCCTCTAGGCACAGAAGCGCCCAGGCTATCCAGCCTATTCACCTTTCGTCCCACGAACCCGCCTGCCCCTCCGTCCATCCTGTTGTTCAGATACGGCACCTGGTCATCGACCTGTCCCTGCGCAAGCGCGGCATTAAACCCCGCAGGATTCAAAATCGGCATCAGTCTATGCGAAGGGTAGAACCTCCCCTTGACGAATTGGTCATTGAGGGTAAGATTCTCCTTCACCATGACCCAGCGCCACGGTTTAGCGGAATTCACCTGGTTTCGCCACGTTGTCTCGTCCCTCAGCGCAATAGGGAGCTGATCCTCTGATATGATGCTTGTGGGTGGCGTATCCGGGTTAGCGAGCTGGTAAGCGTTGCCGCGGAAGAACACTGTGCCAGGGTAGTCATTGCGGGTGTATATGTACCGCAGGCCCATTACGGATGTATCTCCAATGGAAGGTTCAGAGGGAACGGGCTTGATGCGCAGACAGTCGCCGATTTCGATGCGCTCCGCGCCAAAGAAGCAGCCGTAGTAGGGGCGGGGTTCGGCGTTGGGGTCCTCGGACAGAGGGCACCAGAGGGAGAAGGAGGCGTCGATGCGGGAGGCAGCGAGCTTGGAGGCGTCGAGGGCGAGGAGTTCCCGCTTGGGGGGGTCGTTGGCGGAGGCGTGGAAGAGGGCGTCCCAGGGGATTTGGTCGAACTGCTTGTCCTTAAGGTCAGGGAGTGCGACGGGCGGCACGGAGAAGGCGTGGAAGGGACGCAGGTCGGCCTGGGACTTTGTGACGGCTTGCTGGGGGACGAGGGCGTGGCCGAGGGGCAGCATCGTGTGGGTTGGGGAGGAGGGGTTGGGGCTGGGCGAGGCGATGATGCCGAGACGCCAGGTGTTGCCGTTTTGGTACCATGTTAGTTCGCCGGCGCGGAAGAGGAGCGAGCCTTGGAGGGACCAGCGGACGGGTTGGGGGGGTTGAGATTGTTGTTGTGGTGGTGGGTTTACGGGAGGTAGTTGTTGTTGTTGTGGTTGCTGCGGAGTTGGTTGTGGTGTGTTGGAGGTTGATCGAGCGGGTGTTGTGGTTTTCACAGGCTTGGATTGTGTGGATTTTGGTGTTGGTGGTTTGGCGGCTGGTGTTGCGGATGTGCTGGGAGGTGTCTGCCTTGGTTGTCCTGGGATGGGAGGAAGAGGAACAGGCGTGACTCTGTGTGGCATGGCTGGAACAGGAACGGGAGTCGGTGTATTCGACGACGACTTGACTCCCGATCCAGGGGCCGGCGCAGGAACAGGCGTCTCGCTGGGCGTGATGATGAGCTCTTCCACGGAGGAAGCGAGTTTCGCAGGGTTCGGCAGGTTGCAGTGCGCGCAGCAGCAGTCTTTGTAGTCCTTTGACGCGGAGAGCAGCCAGATGAGGTGGACGCCGAATTCCTGCGGGCTCTTGTACAGCTTGGTTTTGATGGGGTAGCCTGATACCCAGAGGTGTTTGGACTTTTCGTACAGCCAGTATCCGCGCGGGAACTGGACGTACCATGGGTTTCCTTCTGCAACTGCCAGTTAGCATATCATGTCTTAAGACGAGACAGTGTAGTGTGTACCTTCGGGATTGGGTGAGAGCTCTTGCTTGAGGAGGATTCCTAGCTTTATCCGCCACTCGATGAATCGCGGGTCATCTTCTGCCAGCCGCGTCATCTGGGGTTTGGCACGGGGCGTTGCTGCGGCTGCATCTTTGCCCGTCTTCTTGGGAGCTGTTGTCGTTGCGGGCCAGTATCCTGGGCCGGTGTCTGCGCCGTCGCTTCGAGCGATGCGGACGACATCGAAGTCCTTGGTGTCGGCCATGGCTGGTGTCGCGTACCCTATGATGCGGCTGTGGGGGTAATGATGACGCTTTTGTATGAATTGGAAGTTCTGTGACTTGAGGGCCTCCCGGCCAGGCCTCCAGGGTTTCGGGAGTGCTTCAATGCATTCGCTTGTTGGGTGAGTGAGTGGTGAGCTTTGAGGGATGCGGTGAAATTTGGCGTCCTGAGGGCCCAGATAGAGCAATTGGTGTGAGAAATTTACAGTGTTAAAGGGTCGCGATTGGTTTCTTCTGTATGGATAGCGAACTTGCGGGTATTCGATGTTGTTGGATGGCGCTACGCTGAAATGGAGTTGTCAACTTGATGAAATGGATGAGAAGTTGTTGGAGAGTGGTTCATTGGTGTTGTGATGAGTCAGCATGTGCTTGGCTACCCTGGGGTTGAGTCGGATGTCGAATTCGTAGTTTTCACCGCAGTTTTTGGTTCATTTTATGGAAATATGTAAATATTTTCTGTTGTTCATAATTTTTATTTTGTGTTTTTATTTTTCACTGGGTTTTACGTGTTATGGTGTTTTACAGTCTTCACTGGTTGCTGTGATGAAATGAGCTACCTTTGTTGCAATGGCCGGCTATGAAGATTGTACATCTACAGCCGTTAATGTGTCCTAATGAGAACACGGAGTAGACCAGACAAGTTTATGAAAAGCAGGCTATTGAGTTTCGAAATCCTCATACATTAACTACAGTAATTTATTCACAATCCAAAACCTGATCCAAGTCAATTCTTCTGTATGCTACTGCTACCGTCATCTGCCATCGTTGGTTGCGCACAGCCACATCACTTAACGCCTCGTCGCGTTCCACAAACTTCACATTCACTTTCACGCGTTTACAAAAGTTCACCCCACCAGCTCTCACTCATCCCAGAAAGCTGCAACATGGTCAACAGACTTGTAATAATCATCGACTGAATTTCACTGGCTCGGACGTATGCTCGTCCCGTATAGCCATGGAGACAGTCTTCAGCCCAGACTACGACAACAGCCACCGGGCCTTTCTCCAAGCTCTCCTCGCCCACAGCACCATCACATTTGAAGAAGCGCAACCCTTACTAGCAGCTATATTCAACGCCGACGGCACTCACGAATCAGTAATTCGGCCAGAGCAAGTAACCGAGGATGATTTCAAGAAACACATCGAGGTAGCATCCGATGCCGCCTCCCTCTTCGACTACGAAGTCCGCAGCATCACCCACCAAGTCACCAAGCAGCGCCTCTACGCCCTCGTGAACACACAATCCGACCCCCAGACGCAGCTAGCAACGACATACACCGCCGAAGAGCTGGCATTCATCAAGCGCGCCCTCGACGGCATGTTTGACAAGTTCAACACCCCGCGGATGGAGGTGCTCGCCATCACAGAGATGCAAGCCATGAAGTTCGCCAGGCCGCCGAACCGGCGCCAGAGCCACATGGACGCCGAGGAGCCGACGCAAACGCAAGCAGCAGCGGACAAGGGTCTTAAACACAGCGAGGTGGAGGCCGTGCTGGGCAGTCTCGTGGACGGAGGGTGGTTTGAGAAGAGTCGCGATGGTTTCTACGCCGTTACTCCGCGAGCGTTGCTGGAGCTGCGTCCCTGGTTGGTGGAGACGTATAATGATCCGGATGCCGAGGCGAACGAGTGGCAGCGCATCAAGTTTTGCGAGGCGTGTAAGGATGTTATTACGATTGGGCTGCGGTGCGGGGAGCCGAATTGTGTTTTGAGATTACATGATTTTTGCCAGGATGCGTTTTGGCGGGCAAGGAGATCGAGGGATTGTCCGAAGTGTGGGAAGGAGTGGACGGGGGATCGGTATGTTGGCGAGAGGGCGGTGACGATGACGGAGGCGTATCAGAGGGGGAGGAGGAGGAGTGGTGGGAGGAAGAGCACGTTGGCGGATGATGTTATTCAGCAGATGTGACTGGTTAGCGATGGGTAATGAGGTATGGATGGAAGGGTGGAGAGGTATATCTGTGGTTGATGCAGATGGATGAGATTATGTGCCAATGAAGATGTCAGTACTTTACGATAGACTTAAGACGGGGTTGAGTGGCTAGTCCATGATTGCCATTGAAACTATGTGTGCATATTGTAGCTGGCCTGATGATCCCAACATAGGACAAAAGTATCACATTTCATTGCAGGTTTGCAAATCATTGACAAAGACAGCAGGCATTGTTCGTCAATGCACATATAGTCATGTACGCCACTTGAAACAAACGCAGTCTAACAACCACTAGACAGGCGTTTCAACAATCGTAACAAGTCCTTTTATTTTCTAATCTATTCGACACGATGGTTTCGCTTCCACCCGCCAACAAATGCTGTCTAGCATATTCGCCACCAATACCATTCAAGCACCAAGATTCGCCAAATAACATGTGAAGCAGTCGAATCGTAATGCCATCGTAACCGCCAGGGGCCACCAAGGGCGCTTCTGCACCCTTCATGACCAATCTGATAACTCAAGGTGGTCAAGTGGGTAACTTGACGCCACGACAGTCGAGAATCTGAAGCAGCTTTTGTTGGACTTGACTGGCCCGTGACATCATCCAAGTACACCTTGACATGCAAGTACCGAGTGGCGGTGCAGAAAGCGGCCGCCCGCCTTTCTCGACAGTCGAGCTTCCAGTCAACCAGCGGCGGCAACAATGAGGAGAAACAAATGAGCTAATCAAACAGGCACATGCTAGGAACAAAAACAAAAAATCAAGGTAGCTAGCTCCTTTACTGCCAGTGGATGCAAGCTACTGAGACCAGTCACATTCGAGAAACGTACTTAAGACCAGCCATCTGCATTGCAGCTCAGCTCCGACCACTCTGCACCCAACGAAACACTGCATAACAACCCCGAACCAACAGCAAAACAGCCCATCATGTTGGAGTACTTCACCTACAAAAAAGTCAAGAAGCACAAGGCCGAAAAGTCTGCCAAGGACGAAGCCAAGCAGGAAGCTGAGGATGCAAGAGCGGCAGACACCTCCGCCACGGACACCAAGAACGAGCAGGAGCAAGCGCATCACCGCAAACACCATGGCGACAAACACGAAGCGGTCATTCGCCCTGACGACGAGAGCTTCCTCGAGGAACTGCTCGCCAATGATGACATACCGCCGCCGCCACTACCCCCGCGCCTCTACTCCCGCGACTTAGATTGGCATTCGGACAACGAAGACGCAACCCCATCTACCAGCCAACTTCCCACCGACGGCAAAGACAAAGGCAAAGAAAAGGAAAGCCAACCGAAGAAGCAGAACCGCCTCTCCGCACTCTTCACCCGCTCCAAACCAAAGACAGACACCCTCCAACCTTCCGCGGCCACCACGCCCGCCGAACAAGAAAAAGAGAAGAAGGACCTCTCCAAAGTCCTCGACCGGCTGAACCTCTCCGTGAAAAACAACAAAGTCATATCCACCGACTCCTCAGCCGCCCTCCAATCCTTCACAAACGTATTCAAAGATTTGGTGAACGGCGTGCCCACCGCCTACGACGACCTCATGAAGATCATAGACGACAAGGACGGCGCCCTGGCCAAAGGCTTCGACAAGCTGCCCAACTCGCTCAAGAAGCTCGTCACCCAGCTCCCCGACAAGATCACCTCCTCCCTGGGGCCGGAGTTGCTTGCCGCCGCAGCAGCCAGCCAGGGCATCAAGGCGGATAGCAAGGGCGGGCTTAAAGGCACAGCGAAGAGCGTGTTCATGCCGACGAATCTGGCGCAGCTTGTTACCAAGCCGGGTGCGATTGTGGGCATGTTGAGGGCCATTGTGGAGGTTTTGAAGACGCGGTGGCCGGCGTTTATTGGGATGAATGTCATTTGGGGGGTGGCTTTATCCCGTAAGTTTTTCTGTGTGTGTACCCTGATTTATGTGATGCTGACGACTGTAGTTTTGCTGTTTGTGTTGTGGTATTGCCATAAGAGGGGGAGGGAGGTGCGTCTTGAGAGTCAGCAGACGGTTGATGGGGGTGATAGGATTGAGGAGTTGGAGGATGATCCTGCTTTGCCGGCTCCGGAGGCGGATGAGTCGTCTGTGGAGGGAGGTGCTAGGAAGAGTGAGAGGGAGACGGATGTGTCTGCTGTAGAGGGAGGTGCTAAGGATGAGAGGGAGACGGTTCAAGCTGAGCGGTAGGGATGGAAAGGGTATGATGGGATGATGAACTAATGATTGTGAATGCTGGTTATGATGTGTGCATGACAAGATGCCTGAATATGATGGGTGTTGTTACTGTTGAATTTTTAGTAAAGATAGTGCTGGAGGGAATGGATGAAATACGGATTACGAAACACTGGTTACATGTTTGGGCAGAGATAGTGAATATAATGGGTATCGTTATCATAAATATATTCTATAGTACATGAAGTACAGCCGATTCATTAGTCGTCCTGCACCAACTCCTTGATTTCCTCTCTCCCCGGTGCAGATGCCACCGCCTCGCTCTTCTGCTGAACGCCCATTTTATCCGTGGCACCCCCTCCGTCTTGCATCCAAAAGTCTACCTCGTCAATAATATCATACACGACATCCTCTGCAATTTGCTCCCTGTACCGCTCACTAACTGCGCGTAGTTTCTGGCGTCGTGACTCGGCACTCTCAGCCCCGGAACCAGTAGTAGACTCGTATTCAGGGGGAGGATACCAAAAGTCAGGGCCGAAATTGACCTCTGCAGCTCCACCGCGAAAGATGCTCACGGCCGGATAGTAGCCCAGCATACCGTCGTCGAGGCCTTCTCTGGCGCCGACTTGGGGCTGGGGTTTCGATGCCGGGGGCAGGAAGCCGAGGAGATGTTCAAAGGCGGTTCCCATGAGCTGGCCGTTTTTGTAAATCTTGATGCACGAGTTGGGCAGCGTTCTTAAGGCTGGGCTTGTGTGTAGGGGGTTCGGGGCTTCCGATGACGAGCTGGACCCCATTGGCGAGGGATTCATGAGGTCTTCTAGTTCCTTGGTGGTGTGGTACTCGATCTTTTCAAAGTATGTGTGCGCCTTGAACCGGATAGGCACTCTGTCACGGACAATGTTGGCTGCCTCTGCATTGGCCGAGGGTTCGTCGTCTGAGGTGTCAATGGCTGGGTTGTACGTGTTGGTCATGATTTTTCGTTGCAGATTCTCTGATGGTAGCTGGATCTCCAGACCAATGACATCACCTTCGCGGATACCCTCGCCGGCTGGGAAGAATTCCTTAGGTCGTGACATGTAGACTTTTTCGCCCGCTACATCGCGAATGCCGTAGCTGTATGCGTCGAATCCGACTGGTGCGTCTAGTGATGCCTCACGCCTTGCCCAGCCCATGCGAACATGCATGCCGCTCTCTGGTTTCGCCCCAGGTTCACTCGACTCTCGCACTCCTTTTGTAACTTTGCATTCCCAGTACCAACGTCCTTCTCTAACGGCAACATTTGCGCGGGCCATTCGAAAACCCTTGTCCGTCGTGACTCCTCTTCCTGTTTTGTCAAAGAATACGCTCGTCGCTGCATCTTCGAAGCTCATGTGCGGTCCGAATGGCTCGGGTTCAGTCTGTCGGTAATACAGTGTTGACGGGAAGAGAGGGTCTGCAATGCAATGGGTATAGCGGAAGTTTTTCTTGTTGAAAACGCTGAAGAATCGCACCGTCAGTTGGAAGCTGGGACAGCGATCAAGATTGGATCAAAGTTGGTAGAGTCTTACTGGTCAGAAGTCTCAAAGAATTCTACTTGTCCTCCTGCGCCATCCACCTCGTGATGCAATGTCATGACCGGTCCGCGCGGGAGCTCAAAATCGGATGGCTTGGGCGGGGCCAGCTTGTATCGTAAAGGAGAATCAACATTGTTCTGATCTTTGACAGATCTGTGATCTGGCGCTGCGGGGGAGCTATCGCGACCGCCTCCTTTCGCCTCTCGCTTCTTCAAAGTGTCCTTTTTAACTCGCGCAGATTTGGAACTCTTGGCCTGCGACGCGTCGTCGTGGGGAGGCAATTCGGGCGCATTAGCTTCCGGGTTGAGAGGTGATGGCACAACCGGGGTGTGGTCATCGTCGAATGCGCGCTTCTGTGGGATCGAGCCAAGTGACGCTGACGCTGACGCTGACGTGGTGGGAGTTGGTTCACGTTTGGGAGTCTCGATGCCCGTCGCGGCTCCGGTTTCAGCGGCCATGATCTGTGGAGTGCTGAGCTGATGCAAATCGAGAGATCAGCTGGGAAAGGGAAGAAACGGCGGGAGTGAAACGTGGCTCGGCCGAATTTGCAATCTGAACGGACAGGAAGGTCAATTCTTATCTGCAATCTCACACGTTGAGAGGGGAGCACGGGAAGGAAGCATTACCATGGAGATGGTTGCTCCACCAAAATGCATCCAGGCCAGATGCGTGTGTGCAACCAGAAGGCGGTTGGCACAGCTCCAGCTCCAGCTCAGTTCTGGCTCCAACAAGATTGATGGAATCGATAAGATAACAAAAGAGCCAAGACACGACCAGGGAAAAGATCCGTGTTCCACCCAGACCAGACCAGACCTCTTGACTGAGCCAATGCGAGGCGGCGCAACTCTGCTCAGCTGAAACAGGCATAGCCTTTCCGATTTCCGATTTTGTTGCTCATCCCCTGCGTAATGACCGGATCATTCGGACCAATGACAGAGTGGCGAATATAATCAACACTTTGTGAAAGGCTCTTCACACAGGCTTAATTGAATGCCCCCACAGAATTGGGAGCGTGTCAGAAGCGGCTGGTGACGCTCTGGAGGGTCGGACATGGGAAAGATCGCATCTTCGCGTGAATGGGGACTTCCATGTTCAATCGTGGCCTGTCAGCATTACGCTCGACTGCAAGACTGGAGCAGGATCGTGTCCAGAGCGTGGTGTGGTCTCTCTGCCCTTGACTATTGTGCTGCCTCGTCCTTCCTGCTGGGTCTGTGAGGAGATCAGAAATTTGACAAAGTTGACGCACCCAGTTTCTTGACACGCTGGCTTTGAAGTTTTGTCTCAACAACAGGTTAGCGATCTACCTTGCCCTGCCACGCTTGTCGTTCCACCAGACAGCCAGCCTGCATTTGTAGTCTGCTTCTGCATATCCCTCGCCCAGGTTGCTCTGCATTAGGGCCCAAAAACACGGTAATTGCAAAACCATCGCATCGCAGCCTGTCGCAGACCGCTACACTGCTACGTCGCGATATTGGCTGCTCGCCTCGCCTTATCTCGTCATCATTCATTCATCTGTCGACTCCGTGGCCCCCCCGCAGGGATCCAAGGTAAGTTACTTTTATTGATTTTCTGTCTCTGTCTCTCCTCGCTTCCATGCCGTTGGGAATTGCCATCTCCTCATTCCCATTGCAACCCCCTGCTCCTGCCAATTTACATGCTCTGCCCCCTCCTTCCTATCCTTACGCTGTCAACAGTGTTGGGTTTCTGACCCCGGGGAAGCTGCATCTCTGGGCTCTTTCCCACTGCCTCCTTCCTCATCATAATTTCTCCGCGCCCGCCCCTGGATTCGCTGGGTAGATGAGGCAGGAAACAAGAAACCTTTCCTTTCGTTGTGTCAAGTCACCTGCTCCTGCCCGTCTCACCTGTTTCGTCAGCCAACCACGTCTGACGACGGTCGGGACTCGGCACACCCGATTTGCCTCAGGAGGACAACCACCAGACTCTACACGGCCTCTTCTGGAAGCATCTTGCTCGGGTCATAGTCAAGCGTCTTCCACCCGATTTTTCACCTTCCCTCTTCATCATCATTGTAACATTTATCTTTTGAAAATCAAACGACAGCTCTGGGACTAACGTAGCGACCAACTATCAGCCAATTTCACTGGTCGTAAATCTTGTCTGATCGGACTATCACAGCCTGACGCTGACGCCTTATCTAATCGCTGCGGTGCCGTCAGCCTCTCTAACGCCGACATCATTCGGAGATACATCAACACCTGTCTTTCCGAGGCTTCCTTCCTGCTATCGCATCTGAATGCTGATGAGTGAGCAACCAGTGGTGCCGCCTTTTGGCCACCAGCGCGAACCTGGCACCATGCGGACAGCACTGCCTTCGAGGCCCATGTCCTCCAAGCATCGCGACTCGCCTTCAAATCGACAGCCATCTGATCAAGACCGCCGTGCGCGACAGCGACAAGATGGCAGTACCTCCCCGAGTTTGAGAGCCAGCCCTTCTGACGATGGCACCAAGTCGTCACGAGGACCCAGTCCTAACCTGCCTGCTGGAGAACTAAATGCAAAGGTCAAGGCATCTGCGGGAAGCACTGCCGGTCACGGTGGACAGATCTGCAGGTTAGTAGCGCTTCGGGAAATATCATGTCTGAAACTTTGCGACTGACGTTGAACAGCAACTGTGGAACAACCCGAACACCGTTGTGGAGGAGATCACCTCAAGGAGCGACCATATGCAATGCATGCGGCCTCTATCAGAAAGCAAGGAATACAGCCAGACCAACAAGCCTTAAGAAACCCCCGAATGTCGTCGCTTCTGGATCTTCTCGCTCTACGCCCCCGAAGACAACGGCATCTGGATCCAAATCTGCATCCAACTTGAACACGGCAAACTATGTTTCCGCGGAACAAATGCCTACCGGTACTTGTCCGGGTGGTGGACGATGCAATGGAACTGGAGGGGCCGAGGGATGTAATGGATGCCCAGCCTTCAACAACCGCGTGTCCAAAACAGCCCAGCTCAACATGATGCAGAGACAAAAGGGAGGATGTGGAAATCGCCCAGAAACCTCGAAGGTTGAACCTGTTCCCATCGACGTCAACGCTCTCCAAACGCAAAATCAAGATTCATCCATGGTCATTGCCTGCCAAAATTGCGGAACTACTATTACGCCTCTATGGAGAAGAGACGAGAGCGGTCACACTATTTGCAATGCTTGTGGTAAGTTTCATGGAGCATTTGAATTTGAATTTCAATCTCGTGACCCAAATGCTTCTTGCATAAGATCCCACAGAGATTTGATGTTAACTCACGGTTCAGGTCTCTACTACAAGCTGCATGGCGTACACAGGCCAGTAACGATGAAAAAACCAACAATTAAACGGAGAAAACGAGTTATACCCGCTACGCAAGATGAAGAAATGGAAGATGCGGCGGATTCGCCCGAGGACCGAAAGATGGAAATAACTCCCGAGCGAGGAACTGAGAATGTCGATGGATCAATCAACCTTGGAATTCGACGCCGACCAGAACAATATCCCTTGACAATCGAACCCCAACCTGGGTCCTTGAGAAACAGCGGCCAGGTTTCCCCGCTGCCATCAGCGTCGGATCTCGCCGCCTACCACCAGCGAAACGGATACTCGCAAAGCGTATCTAGTCATGCTAATGAGGATAACCGATTGCCCCCAATGTCGTCTATGGCTGCGGTTTCTGAACGCCAATCTTCAATGTCTCCTGCTTCCTTCCTTTCTCCCCGAAGGAAGCGTTCATTTTCGGCGACGGACACCGAGGCGGGCAGCAACGCAGACGTTGGAGGGCAGGAGAGTGCCAAACGGATTTCGTCCATCAAATCTATTCTAAATCCAACAGGCCATGATCCTGTGAATCGACCTGGAAGTGCCGATATGGACGATTATACACTACCGCCGCTACGATCTGCTGGGGGGCTGTTGGGCCCACTCGTCAAGGATGTTTCGCCAGGGGCGAGGACATCGAATGATGGACAGGGACATGCAGAAAAGACTGAGAGCGAGCGCCTCAAGGCCGAGCGAAGATTGGCACTACAGAGGGAAGCGGATCGCATGAGGGAAGAGCTCGCCGCCAAGGAGCGGGAGCTAATGGAATTGTGAAGGACCGGTGCTCAATGCTTCAAACGGATTATGCGAATTATGGCACGGTGCGATATTGGGGTGTACTGATGCGCTTATGATGACACGAGCTTACTTTTGTTTGCCTTTACTATCCAGGTGCTTTCTTTTTCTGTCTTTCTCACTTACTACGGAGTACGGAGTCACCACTAAACAGAGACGCCGGCACAACAGCACCGCACATTGGGCATCAAGGATGAATGAATATCTGAAATTCTTTGTTTTATTATGGGGTTAGCATAGTACTGGTGCGGCAAAACTGGCCTCTCGCGGGGCAAGGTTGATGACAATCCTGCTGTGTATTTCTTAGATCTAGCTGGGAGAGCCCAAATGGAAGCATTCCCACTCAGTAACCTTGGAGACTGTGAATGCTGGCTTATAACCACACATACCACGTAGCCATAGTAGTACAAACCTGTGTTTGCAAAGATGCATGCAATACGCTCTATGTTAGGTACCTGTTGTAGTGAGCCTACGATGAAGTCGATGTGTACACGTATTTCCGCTTACCCTATTCTCTTGACTTGTTTGACGATTCAATGCTCGACATAGCCAACACCGCCAGACTACTTTACACTCATTTGATTAAAGAGTTCACTGTATGTTGCTGAGTTTGTAATGACAATGGTTGGCCACTTGTAAACCTTATCGCCGACCCTTGAAGGTGTGTTCGTGAACCAAGCCATGGCGAGTCATTGAGATGCTCGGCGCATAACACCATCCAAATTAAACGCCTACATAACGATGAAGTTGCTCAATTGCGGTTTCACTCGTACGGTCCAGGCATATGTGAAAAATCATTGATTATCAATCCTCGAATGACTATTGTTGTACTCAAGCACAGCAACTCGATGGGCACGAGATCAGCATCAGATGGTGAATACAAAGTCGAGGGACAGGAGTATCCCAACTTGGCAAAAACCTTGCTGCCTGTGGTGCTGGGATTGAATTAATAATACTGCCATGCTGTGGCTGCATGAGGCGGGAAGTGGGGGATCTGGATGATGGAGGGATTCGTTCAGTTAGAGCAGGTTTCCGCGCCTGTACGCATCGTCTTTTGCCACCGCTTGTTGCTTCTGGAACAGCCATTTGAAGAAGGGATGGAATGGTGAAATTGGTGGCTGTTGTCACAATGGAGGAATATGCCGCCGTGTATGACTGATAGAGGACGGCTTGGGGATAATGGTTGCATCAATGGCTGAGGACGAGGTACGGAGTTGACTGTTTGGGGATGCAGTTGCCAAGGCTCCTCAGACTGTTTAACTCATGATGATGGTTCGTAATTTGGCTAATAGTAATTGTCGATCCAGGAGACCCGTGCCATCGGCAGTTGCCATGTTTCAAAATTGACGTCCTCGATGTAATCCACGGCCAAGCGACCTGGGCATATTAAACTACCTGACTCTAAGGGAATGGTCCCGCATCACTCGGCACTAAGATCGGAGGTGGGATGGTGTTGGGAGTAGCCAAAACACCATCGGAGAACACGTGTGACTGATAAGGCAATGCTCACTTTGTCTCACTTGATCCCCGCGTTAACCCACTTACTGGTAAACTCTACGATGTGGGAAAAGCATTTCGACTCCATCACTGGACCGGTTGTAGCGGGTAGCAGACTGAGCCGACGGTGAAGGTTGATGACCGTCGCTGTTTGTCTCAAGGGCCAAGGAGTCGGCCAGTCAGCAGCCCCATATTGTTCAAATTTGGCCAAGTCAATAGGCTACCGCTAACGGAACCTTCCAGAGCCGTCTGTTCAGAACATGGCGTTTCCGAAGTACAAATGATAATGCAGATGGCTATATTTTGCCGAGAAAAGCGAAGAGGAAACGGCCCGTATCAGAGAAGCCGGACTTAGACAAATTGGCTCTGGACATGTGGTCTTTTTGTTTTGTCGTGGATTTGACTAAGAATTGAAATGAGGCTGGAGTTATGCTTTTTGACAGGGTAGTCCGCACTGCCCATCCTGTACATACGGAAGAAAGCGAAGTGTGGCATGCGCGGTCCGGCTTTATCGGGTCGAATTTAACGCCCGGTACTGGATATGATGGTATGTGGCATTGCGTGGTCCCAGACTGCATTGAGAAGAGAGTCAATGAGAGTCCCCGCACCGAGCACCGAGCACCGATAGCTTTTCATAGCAGAAGTTGGCGTCCAATTCATGGGCGAGAGTTCCCATCCGCTAGAAGCGAACGGTCATGGTGGGCCGGTGTCGGTGCAAGGGACGGAGTGGGACTGCTGGCGCCGGAGATGCAAATGCACCGTCACGGCTTAAAAGACCACATCTCATTGAAGATCTTGAGACCCCTGTGACTGTTTGCAAGATGGTGGTGAGAGAACAACCGTGGCGTTTGTGGAAGAGCTCCCCGAGGCCATGGCGGAGCTTTTCTGTTATGTGTCGTCTGGTTGTTGTTGCAAAGTGTACAGTCGTTATTGTACTCCGTACAATACCGTCCCGTGAATCATGGAGAGAATGACGGAAGCCTGGCCAGCTTTGCAGAGGTGGGCTTGAACCATGTTGATAGAAGGCGTCTCTTCAGCACACCGATTTTGGGTACTGGCAGACGTGATTTCCAGTTTTACTGTTGACTTTGGGAAAGATGAATCTGTTTTCTCGCAGTTAGTCGGAAATCTAGTGTGACCTACCGCAGCAATGGGAAATAAGAATCCGAAGGCTTCCAGATTGGTATCAAACAAGGCTGCATGTTACGGTGAGAAAATCGAGCCACCAAGACCCAAACCCCTGCGTATTGGGACGTAACAAGCCAACATGGGGGGTAATGGAAAGAGATTTATGTTGTCCAGTACTGTACCAAGATGATCCTAGATGAGCCGTTGACGTTGATCCTGGTTTGCTCGTCCCATCCGAGATGGACTATTTGAATGGAGTCTGGTGCTCAAGTGCTTTGTCGGCTTCGTCTCATGGTGTGAGAGTTGCATGTGGGGAAATGCAATGCACGCACTGCTGGGCACTGCTGGGCACTACTGGGCTGGAGCATGTCGTTCCTCCTCCACTTTGGCTGTCGTCAAAAGAAGGGCGCACAATTGACATGTCGATGGGGCTGGCCAATCTGAGCAGTTCCACGTCTGAACATCCCTGCGATGCCGGTTGCGCCAACTTTTTTGAACGACCGCTTTTGCCCCACGCGTCCAGCGTTTTTTCAGGCGTTTTACTCATCTGCACACAAGAAGCCTGTTGACCTGCGATGACGGGGGGCAGCGGCAGCGGCTGGCCCCAGATATTGTTGGATGCGCCCTGATTTTGGTGCTTGGTGTGCCTACTGATGCGCGGCAGCGTCTCATGACTCTTTTCCCTTTGGCTCAAGTGCTAGAAGCATCTAATCATGACCGACTCTTTCCAAGACGACGAGACGGGAATTCGTGCATCAAGCCTGCTTGCCTCCACTTTTCTTGGATACTCTGCCTCTTCCCAGCCCAGCCCTTGCAAGTAAGGTAGCAGACCAGGCTCACTCACATGCAGGCGTGCTCTTTCCTCAAGTGTCGTTCTTGCCAGCCTTAACAATCCCAAACCCATGGGCCGTCTTTCCCAATTTGTACCTTCCGCCTGTTGAACAAAACTGAGGCAGGCCCCATCCAACTTATCACTCCATCTTTCTTGCTACATCTCATCATAATCATCACTCATTGGAAAAAGAGTGTCTTGTTATTAGAAAGACAGGATTGTTGGCTGTTTATCATCACCAACAGCCAACACTTGCCCATTGTCTTGTCTTTGCTTCAAACCGGGGTCGTCGTCACATCAAATACACGACGACTTCACATCGCCACGTTTGGAAACCAACCGGCGTTCCTCTTTGAGCCACATCCCAGTTCCAAGAGCGCGCCCTTTCACTCCGGGCCTCTTGGTGCATTGGCGAATGGGACACCCACCAGTTCCCTAAGGCAATCAACCTTGTACAGCGCGCCCTTCTGTCGTTGCTGCTTTCAGAAACCCCAATCACTACTTGACACCTTTGACGCAACATGGCTTCCATTGACGAGATGGACGAGTTCGTCAACTGGGACAAGGCAGGCGCCTGTGTAGGCACGGAAGCCTTCACTCAAGACGCAACCCTTGCTGGAATAGACAACGACCTGGATTCTGAGAACATTGGCCTCGTCCTTGCCAATGTGAACGAGGACGACTTCAGCTTCCACGCTTTGCAGCATTTCTCACAAAACACTAATCCCCTGGGAGCCACAGTTGGCCTTTCTGATCTTCCCATGGACGGCACTCCTCCACTAGCCTTCGCAGAGCATGTTGCAAACCCGTGTGCCCACTGTGCCCTGGGCGGCTTCTCCTGCAAGAAAATAAAGGAAGGTCGGTACAAGGGCTACTGTACAAGTTGCGTTGCTCTTCGTGTTGAGTGTAGTTTTGGAGGGGGAATGTCTGATGCCATTGACATTGACCCGGCGTCGAGCGTCTTCCCAGCCAACCCATGGCCCATTATGGGCGATCACCCCAATCCCATTACCAACCAGGAGTTGTTTGCAGATATTGCACAACCGAGCTCGCTTCCCTCCTCAGCCTTGGATTTCCTCAATAGGTCTGCTACACCTGCAGACGACAGTGGCAACTCAGCGGCCGCTCGGGGTGGCCCTCCGCCTAAAATTGGAGCTCGATTCTCCCGGGAATCGGTAAGAATCCTCAAGAATTGGCTGTCGACTCACAACAGACACCCATACCCCAGCGACGAGGAGAAAGAAGCTTTGCAACGCCAAACGGGACTGAATAAGACCCAGATCACCAACTGGTTGGCAAATGCACGCCGAAGAGGCAAGGTGCAGCCCCCTCGCTCAACATCGCCACATGTAGGCAACTGGGCTGGATCTATCGACATTCCCCAGAGACGGGGCACACCCGCACTGGAAGCCATGAACCCTCTACAGCGTTGGGAGCATTCGCCTCCTGAACATGAACCAGCATCCGTGACTGCCATTGCCAGGGCTGTCACGGCGTCATCTTCGTCAGCGCTGTCTTCTGGCCTCAACAGTCCGTATAGTTTCAACTACACCGATGACGGTTCCAGCAGGTCGCTTTGCAATCAGTCATCGACGAGCAGTTTGGGCACATCCCACTCCAGTAACGGGTCTCGGAACTCTGCGTATTCTCACGGCTCTCGCAACTCTTGGGGCTCATTTGGTTCTGCTCCATTCAGTTCCCGCTCACGCCGCAGGAGGCGAAGAAGGGCAACGCCAAAAACAACCAAAGATGCCGGTGGAAACAGCCTGGCAGCTCCTCTCAAGACCTTCCAGTGTACCTTCTGCACCGAAACTTTCAGAACAAAGCATGACTGGCAACGGCACGAGAAGTCGCTGCACTTGTCCCTGGAGCGCTGGGTCTGCGCCCCGGATGGTCCTCGTGCTGTAAACCCAGACACCGGCGTTCTTTCGTGCGTCTTTTGTGGGCTCGAAAACCCGGATGATGCACATGTCGAGGGCCACAATCACTCTGCATGCCAAGAGCGAACACTTGAAGAGCGTACCTTTTACAGGAAAGACCACCTTAACCAGCACTTGCGGTTGGTGCACAATGTCAAGTTTATGGACTGGGCCATGAAGCAGTGGAAGGTGGCGACACCCGAGATTCGATCTCGGTGCGGTTTCTGCGGCATCGTGATGGATACGTGGACCATTCGAGTTGACCACTTGGCGGAGCACTTCAAGACTGGGTACTCCATGGCTGATTGGAAGGGTGACTGGGGTTTTGATGTGCCTGTTCTCGACATGGTCGAAAACTCTATCCCCCCGTGTATGAGGCCTTTGCAGTTTCCCATAGATCAGTTACCGGTGTCTAACTTTTAAGAATAGATCTGATTCATCATGAACGCGTATCTCCACTACCGTACGTAGCTTCTCACTCCCCGCCTGAGTCGCCGCGCAATGCCTACGACCTTATCAAGCTGGAACTGGCCTATTTCGGCGCCAATCACTGGGAGCAACATCAAGGAGCACCGAACGACGACGACATGCGGTTGGAAGGATGCCGTATCATTTTCGCATCAGAGTTGTTGTCTTTGCAAGGCATTGCAACCCAAAACTCGTGGCTTCGTGATCTTATCATGTCCAACGACGGCATCGCTCAGAAGGCAAGGTTTGGTCCCTTACGTGGTGCCGCTGAAAGCAGGCTGGCAACGTTGAAGATTAACGGCAAGGACAATTTATTCGAAGAATGTCCCATGGAGCGGCAGTTACACTCGTTTGTCACTGCAAAGAGGCTCCTGGGGCTAACGGCAATGGATGATGAGCTGCAGGAAGAAGCATGTAAGATTGTCGGCAGAGTTGAAGAAGTTTGCACCCACCCATCCGAGACGATTGCCAACTGGCTCCTCCGACTAATTACATCTTCGACCGAGTGGCTGGTGCCTTTCCGACGTCGGGCCAATCTGCCACGAACCGAAGATGTCCAACACGAAACTGTGCGGTCCAAGGATCCAACCTCGATTGACTCAACCATTCACAGCTATTCTCGTTTGGAATCTGAATTGGCGGAATTCCTCAGGCAGCAGCGGTCACTCGGCCACGAGCCAACCGACGAGGACTTACAACGACAAGCTCGTATCATTATCTACGAGTTCGACGACGGATGGAACCAAACTGCAGCGGACAATTTGCAGTGGCTCGAGTCATTCAAGGCTCGCCATCCCGAAGGCGGTTCTCCCGCAAATGCGGCCACCATCACCACCACAACTGCTGAATCTGTTCAAGCCGTGACCACCACAGCTAGCACAGGACCGACATCATACCACAAGTCCCCCAAGTCCACGGAGCAGTCCCCAAAAATATTGGGGCAGAATGATTTCCAGCATTTGCTATCTCTTGATGGGCATAGAAACATGCCATTCTTTCTCAATGATGCCAATTGCTATCGGCGACTGGCAAAGGAATTGAGGCGCTGGGTTAAATCAACAATGTCACTGAACAACCCGAATAGGCATACCCCCACTGATGACGAGTTGCAATATCAAGCACGATGGATCCTCTATGACGAGTAAGTCCACCCTGTGAAGCACGTCCCCTCGATTTAGGAACCTGGGTACTGACTTAGGATTGGTAGTGATGATCCTTGGAATCAGACTGCTGCAGATAACGCTGAATGGCTGCAGCGATTCAAGCGTGACGTTGGCATTGCCAAGGAGCCCGGACCAGGTTTACCAGCAGGATACTCGTGGTCCCTATCTCAAGGTGGCTCAGGCTTTGCCCCTCCATATGCCTACCCCAAGGGCAGCCTGGGACCGTTCCTTGAGGACATCGAGGTTAATATGCGAGATGGAGCCAAGCCATTCAAGGCTGGGCACGATGCTGCAAACCACTTCCTGGAGACATTACTTTCCGAGAATAGTCGTCCTGCGAATGTGTTTTGCTCTCGGGAACTGGAATCGGGACTCGTAGAGTTTGTACAAAAGAAGGTGACAGATACGGGCCGTCTTCCTACAGATTCGGCGATGCAGACTCGAGCAAGGGACATTCTCAACACAACTGAGACAGCTGCAGATGATCCCGTTCTGCTCGAAAAATTCAAGACTTGGATGATGAGCAAGATGCCCCGTGCTCTTCCTGCTGATGGCGACAAGACCGACCAACAGCCATCCTTGTTACCGTCAAACATGGATGTGAATATTACTGACGCGGAGTTGGGTGATATATTGAACGACATGGACTTTGACTTTGATATCAACATGTTGCAGACAGATATACAAGAGCAAGACGAAGAGTTGGGAGGCGTGAGCCTCTTAAGAGAACCATCTGTATATGAATAAAGGGCCAAGATAGATATTAAAACGAGGGCCTTAAAGATGGAAAGATTTGTTTATGGGTTAGAGGTTCAACGATGAAATGACGGCAGTAAAGGTGGATTGGATGGACAACCTTGGAACTCAACGAATCAGGACAAGGAAAAGCATTGCTTGGAATAACATTGTGGGACGGCGTTTGTACTTTGTCAATACCAATCTCAGCTTTCTAAGGTACAGTAGTACGTAATGTTGAAAAGTAAATTAATGTCAATGTGACCCTTGCCTTGTGAGTCGTTGCACCAACAGAAAGCAGAACCAACTTGCTTGACACGACTGAGAAAAAGGAAAATTGTCTCCACAACGGAGTTCGGGAATGATGAGGGACCGACCCAGCCCAGGCTGAGGTGTAGATCGACACTGGTTGGTGTTTAGTGACCCAACTCGTGGTCACTGCGTGAAACCTGAAAATTGACAAACTTGATTCTCCGGTTGTGATTGTGATGATGGAGTATCTGTACGACCGTGACTGATCAATTGATGGTGACGGAGATGCGGTTATCAACTTGTCGTCAAGTCGTCAAGTCGAGACGTCAAGCTCCACAAATTGGCAACTGCCATCGTCGTAAGTCCGTAATCCGAGTTGATTGACCAAACAACCCATGGACCTCAACCAGCCCACGCCCACGCTCAGCTCAGCTTCTGCTATGGCCTTTGAGTGACCCTGCCATTGTGTAACCCTGGCCTTGAATCAGCCATTGGAGACTTCACGACTCAGTTTTCCGACTGTACTCGCCAAGCGACGACACTTTTCCACCGCAACAATCAACGCGAGCTGAAGGTTCCAGGTTCCATCCATCGCAGCAAACAAGCAGACTAGACACCAAGGCAGCGCTTCGGAATCTCGGTGTGAGCTTCAAGTTCTACGCTTCCCACGAGCAAACCCACTGTCCGCAATCGGCGGGGCGGATGGAACCATGCCTACATATTTGTGCCATGGATTCCGGTGGTACCGCAGAAACATCCGCATCTTTGTCATTCTCAACAACCTCGACGACTGCGCACCAGACTGGATTGTCGGACGAGACACTGCCGCCCTGCTGCTCAGCCAGCTTGCCGAGTCCTACGACTTTATACCGAGACTAGAAAACGAGGACGGAACCGTCACACGACCCGACTCCGACACTACAACGCCGACCCAAGAAAAGCGGCTGCAGATTTACGACGATGACTTGGCTATGCCGACGTCGAAGCTGTCTCCTGCAGAGGACAATGTCCTCGTACACCAATGGTCGCCGGTGAAGCTTCTGGAAGAATATGACATGAATGAAATGGAACATGCTGCACGGCCGTACGCCTATCTTGCGGACCACGTCATCCGTGTGGATTTGGGCGCAGACATTCTTGCCGAAATGGCACAATACGAGAAGACGATGAAGGAGAGGAACGCATCGTGGTTGGAAAGACTACGGGAACAAGTCCAGCCGGAAGAGCAACTGCGATGGTATGTGGTTGTCTGTGATGACGGCGATCGGGAGGCACCGGAGGAGGATGTACACGCGTATGATGAGCCTGTGCCGACGGAAACGATAGCACCGCCCCGAACACAGACACGAGTGATGGATGAGAGGAATAATCGACCTAGTTCCGGGAATGCCTTGCGGATAACGTCGCAGAAGAAGACGAGTGAAGCGCCGTTGCCGGCTTTTCTTGAGCAGGATCCGTTCAAGTCGGAGGGCCAGCCGGCTCCGCGGTTGAAGAGGAAGTTGTCTATACGGCGGTTATTTTCTAAGAAGGATTCATAGATGGGGGTTGAAAATTTACGAAGACTATGATTTTACAGAGTTATGACTTTTGTAGCATGGCGCTGGATGGATTTCGGGCTTGAAAGACTGAAGAGACGTGTGGCGGAGTGTAATGGGTTGAGTGTATGGATGTGCTGACCGCGGAAGTGTCTTCTATTTAGATTGTTGGTGTATTTGTATTTGCAGGTGTCTTTGTTTACTTGTCTATATATGTAGGTAGATAGTGTAACACCAAGAAGCCATTGTGGTACAGCAGGCAGTGACTGTTATGTGCGTGCTAAATTGTACATTTGACGATGGTATGTTAGGCACCTCGTGATATATTATGCCTGGTGGGTGTGGTTTTGGCGGATTGGAACTGGTCAACTGCTTTATTCTGCAGAGTCTAAGAGCTTGAGCCTGTGGTAGCTCTATCTGTTTTAACACATTGGCATCTAGGCCAACCATTCAAATGCCCAATTAGACTGAAATGTACTAGGATTGACATCAGAAAACGAAAACCAAGCTTCAAAATCGTATTTACTCAAATATGTTGGAATTGATGTCCGTCAAATGCCCCAACCAGCTCTTTCGTCACGTGTGGAGCTTCATGAGCTCAGCTCCAGCTGCCGACGATCAACAACAAACGACCAAATCCAAGCTCACCATCAACCGCCAAAAGCCAAATTCATGTAACGCTCACCACCTTCCCCCAACGAACACGAGCCCGAAAATCCGTGCGCATGGCTCCCCCATCTCGACCTCCATTGTAGCCGTGCCGCACGTTCCTTGGCCGAAACATCGCAGCAAACAAAGCAGCGAAATGGCCCACACCGGTCGCCGCAGCCCCTTCAATCCGGGCGAGGCATCCCCGTCATTTGCCCAGACCGGCGCGGAATTCACCCTCGACGACAGCGACGACGAGGCCATTGAGGATTTTGACCTGCGGGATGAGGTCGGCGGCGAGGAGGCCTACGAGATGGTTGAGCGGGAGCCGGACAGGGGGCGGGGGGACAGACGGATGAGTGCGAGTACGGCGGCTAGTTTCCAGCTGTACACGCCGGATGAGGATCTGGCTGTGCGGAGGAAATTCGACAGGAAGCTGGTTTTGTTTGTGGCGTTGCTTTTCATGCTGAGTTTCCTAGATCGGTCGAGTATGACACCTTTCTACCTGGGATGTCGGGCTGGCTAACAGTGTGCTAGATATTGGTAATGCGAGGATTGCGGGCATGGATGAGGACTTGCAAACTACACCTCCGCGGGACGACTGGTACGAATGGGCCCTGACGGCATTTTATATCTCTTACATTGCGTTTGAGTGGATGTCGCTGCTGTTCAAGCTTGTGCCGGCGCATATTGTCGTTTCTGTGACCGTCTTCACATGGGGTCTCACAGCGTCGCTACAAGCCATAGCTACGTCGTACCCTGTGCTCATCGCGCTACGAGTCCTCCTCGGCATAGGAGAGGCAGGCTTCACAGGCATACCATTCTATCTAAGCTTCTTCTTCAAACGAGAAGAGCTGGCCTTCCGAACCGCCATCTTCATCTCAGGTACCACCCACCTCCCATCTCACCCATACACACACTAACATGACCAGCTGCCCCTCTCGCGACAAGCTTCGCCTCAACACTAGCCTACATCATCGTCAAGTTCGCATCCCTCTCGCCAATCGCCCCCTGGCGCCTGCTCTTCCTCATCGAAGGTCTGCCCTCGGTGCTCGCCTCCGTCGCCGCCTTCACCGTCATCCCGGACTCCCCCTCCACAGCAAGCTACCTCACCCCCCGTGAAAAGAAAGTCGCCCGCCTCCGTCTCCGCCACGAGCAGCCAACATCCGGCCTCCAGTCCCGCGACCTGCTCCTCCTGCTCGCCGACCCGGTCGCCTGGCTCACTTCAGCAATGTTCTTCCTCACAAACATGGCCTACTCGTCTCTCCCCGTCTTCCTCCCCAAGATCATGACGGAAATGGGCCACGACGCACTCACTTCCCAGGCTCTCTCTGCGCCGCCCTACCTCCTCGCATTTATAGTCGTCCTGTTCACCGCCCACATGTCCGATCGTCTGCGCGCTCGCACCATCCCCATCGTTTTTCATGCGCTAGCTTCGGCGGGCGGGTACGCTGCCCTCGCGTTAGCAGAGAAGATAAACCTGCCCATGTTTCTGAGGTACATGGCCGTGTACCCCGCCGCAATAGGCTTCTTCAACGTCGTCACCCTCATTATAACATGGAGTATAAACAACCAGGCCAGTCAGACGCGGCAAGGCGGTGGGTTTGCCATCTTGCAGTTTATCGGACAGTGTGGTCCGCTCGTCGGCACGCGGTTATACCCTGATAGGGATGCACCGTATTATACGAGCGGGATGACGGCGTGTGCTTCTGCCATGCTGATGGTTGCGGTGTTGGCTGTTATTCTGAGGTGGTACTTGGTACGGAGGAATCGGAAGTGGGATGAGCTGGAGAGTGAGCGGGTGCAGGATGGGTCTACGATGGAGGAAGAAGTGCTTGTTGGCTCTGGGAGGCGGAAAGTAGAGCCGGCGAGGTCCTTTCGGTACATGTTGTGAATGTTGATATGATATTGGCGTACTAGGATGAGAGTATGCTTGGAATGATGGCACATATGACTTGAGCGTTTGATAACAAACAGAGCATGTTATGTATTTTGGCTCTGTAGCCTAACCACTTTACTAGGCATGCATAATAGTAATCTCTACTTTTCGGGCCTTGACCCGCAACCTCTCACTCTTCTGCGCGTTTACGTTGAGCATTCTTCCACAAGTGATGATACCTGCCCACACCGTCCTTCCACCATTCCCCATTGCCATTGGGATCTTTTTCGTATTCAAATACCCCGTCTCCTCCTGGTACGGTTCCCTTGCGGGGTTGGACTGGCCGTCGACGTCTCATGCCTTTCCATGGCCCCAACTCACTGAAATGCGTTTGTCGTTGGTACCTGAGGCGATCGTATGCGTTGCTGATACGCCGACTGCTGCCGCGGTACACATTGGTTGCCCATTGCCGGAAGGCCACGACCTTGGGGCGCTTGGAAAATGACCTGGTCAAGCCCCAGAGCGAAAACACGGAAGCTTTTCGCTTAGCTCGTTGAGATAATGGTGGTGCCCCAAGAGCAGGCGTAAGGCCATTTTTGGGTTCAGGGGTTCTATTGCGACCGGGGTCCACGGTGCCGTCGTATTGAGTGTCAAGGTCGTCTGCATGTTTGGGTGTTTGAGCTGATCGGTGAGTTGGTCCTGGCTTGGATGGTAGTGATGGAGGGCTTGATGGAGCCAGAGAGAAGTCATCTCTCTGTGACAGAGAGTCGGATGGAAATAAGTCAGAGTGATCTGCTAGGCCAAAGTTGTGAGCTCTGGCTGACTTTTTGGGCGCAGTTGCACCCTGCCACTCTGTGATGGCGGCTGCCGTATCTGCCATGAGATCATGATTGCTGGTGTCACCCGGGTTCCGACTCCCAGACGTTGGCGTGTCGGATTGCAGGTTTGACAAACAATCGTTGGTCCGGCCATAACGTGAAAGGCCAGAGAAGCTGAGCCTGTTGCCGCGGCAGTGCTCTGATACTGGAGATTGAATTCGGGAGGTGTTGTTACTCTGTGAAGGGTATGCCGACGAAGCGCTGCGAGCGTGGAATGGCTGACAGGCAGGAGGTGACGGAATTCCATTGTCACTGATACATAAACCTCGGTCCACCATGATCAGAAAATCGTCCGACTCTGGCGCCAGATGACATGATGATGGCACTGACAGGCCTCGAACAATGTGACCAATGTCTGGGACCTCGGAATCTAGGTTGTGATCTTCATCGACTGGTGATTCGGGAAGTAACGCACGAAGGGCTGGCCGTTTCGGGCTCCATGTACTGGCGGGATCCTATGCCGACCATGGTTTTTCATCTTCAGCGGCAGAATACGAAATGGGCGATTGGAATTCATCCTCTGTTGCGAGATTCTCCTTGTCGTCTGAAGGGCTCGAAAACGGCAAGATGCTGCCACGATGGGGGACCGGGTCCTTGGCGGAGTGAGAGAGTGATTTGGTCTTGATAGAATTATTCTGAATATCCTGAAGATATGAATCTTGCCGATTTGGTAGAGTAATAGTATGTGCCATGGTGGCTGTTGATAGTCAGATGTAAGTAAATTGTAGGAGCAATGTTGTGATGAGTGGTCCAAGTTGTGTTGATATGAGAACTGAATGGTCGGCAAGTCGTGACTTCCCTTTGCCAACCGATAAAAGGAAACAAGCGGTGGTGCTATGTTATGCTCTCGCTCCTTCCCAGGTTGAATGCTCACCGAATATCGTCACACTTTTAACTGCACAAACAGAATGCAGCGACTGAATTAATTCCCCTTCTCTTCTAAACTAAATCATGCTCATTTATGATGCCATTCCGCAACTCTGATATCAACATGTGCCGGTTGATGCATGTCAGCTGCCCAGTTGACAAACTCAGCTGTCAGACATCTACCGAAAATCCAACTCTGTCTAACATTGTTCTCCCGCCGTTCCATCGAAACGTATGTCCTATGATTCCGACTCCACCAGGCGACGAGTTCTCAATTTGTCGACTTAATGCCTTCCATTACCAATAACGATAGCCACTGTCATTCAAGATGCCCGTCGCTTGATTTTCGGTGCAGAAACATCGGCGGATCAGATAGATCGTGGAGCGTATTCATGGTCAACACCGAGCAGACAGTGGATGTTTTGCGAGCGTTGAAGAAAGGTGGCATAAGTGCGACTGGGCATGTACCTTTGCTAATGAGTATTACAATAGCTTTGACTCTGCAATTACTCTGTCGAGCAACTCATTGAATACTTTGCCATTTCTGAAGTGCACGGTCATACCACACCAAGTGTATTTCAGACATGCACAACCCTCGAAATCGAAGGCATTAAGCGAAATTACTTCCCTGCTCTGGAAACATCACATCGTTTTTCACGCGTTTATGTGCGTCACCTCTACTAACATTTACTTCACATGTCTAATGACTAATGTCCCACGGCCCTTTTGCTGGTGGCCGCCTATCTGGCAAAGTGACAATTGCACATGACATTGGCGATAAAGTTTTGCTGAAGAATACACCTACCACCGCGGATAAACCACTGCATTCAACAGACTTCCTATCCATCATGGCATACGACAACCCTCAGTTGCCTAAGAGGCTGCAAACCCACGCATGACTCCAACAGAGGCCCTCTTCGGTGGCTGCTGCACCACTCAGCTCTTCAGGATGAGACAGGGTCTTCGTCGAAGCAAGCACGATTTCTCAGATTGAAAGGACTATCGAGGCGTCAAGGAATGGCCCGCTCTGTCCAGCGGCACTCGCCGCCATCAATGCCATGTGGAAAGCCATCTGTATAGAGGGCGCTCCAGAATTGCCTACGCACAGATTCTACCGCGGGTTGCAGACAAAACGCTTGGTCTCATGCTCGCTTGCACGGCTGTCAATTACAAATGCGGTTCTTTACTACGGCAGATCCCGAGGCCAATATAGATGGCCGTCAGTATGGCTCGAAACCTGTACATCAACTTCCCGTCGGTTAGGATGGGCCTGGTCTGGAGTCTGGACAACAGTGGAGACTACGAAACAAGAAATCCGTAAATCGTAAATCGTTTGCCAAGTACTGACCCCATCAACAGACACAAGATCTTGTTCCGTTTCAAGCTACAGTACCGGTATACTGTTTAATTTAAGATTTATTTAAAGTGTGAATCACAGTATTCACAGTTGAATAGCCGCGCTTTCGGAGCTTACCTTCCTAGTTTGGCCTGGTAATGGAATGATCAGGTACAGGCAGGATTAGACCAGGTTCGATCGACTAGGATCTAATCGTATTGGTAGGGCTAAGTACGACCATTTTTAGAACAAACATAATCTCAACTCTGTCAGGGTCGACCATTCTATCGGATGAAGGCTCTCACAGGGCATACAGAAAACAACACATGGAAATTGAACGCCTATCGGGTGTCGCTGAAGGAGAAAGAGTAGTATGGTTGTGAATGATCAGTTACCGCTGGATCCCCCGTCGACCGACTTCCGCTTATTCTTGTGTACGACGCCAACACTCCGTTGTCACTCGTTGGTTCAGTTATTGAAGCAAGCACACGCGATGACGAACTCTACGCTACGCTTCTGGTAACCTGTGCGCCGGGATCGGGCTGTCCGACCAACTTCCCCGAGCAGACTATCTCTCATTTTAAGGGCTCGTCATGGGCTGGGCAGTACACTATTTCTGGGACAACCACTTCATGGGGTTGCAACCTGGGACGAGGCAGTGACGACACACTTTCAGATCAAGGGGGTTGGTGCTATGCTGCGACGGCAGGACCAGGCAGCGAGGAGACGGAGATGCCAATGCCATCACAAGCACAGAAAGGGAAAGGGAACAAGGACAAGTCATCAGCGGTGAACACTTGTTGGGTGGAGACACGGTCAAAATTGGTGTTTGTGACGGCAGGCATGGAGAAGTGGTCTATGTTGGAACCGACGAAACCGACGTGGCACCCAGAAAGTCATCTCAAGGCGCGGCTAGATGGGTTGAAGAGCCTCCACTGTCCAATGGCCAGGACCAGGACAAATATGGCTGAGACTGTGGTGTCCTCAACTGGGTCAATTAGGTCGACAACAACAGGGGCAGACAATGCAGGGTCGCCGACAGGGAAGATAACAAAGCCACCAGTTACAGATGGTGGAATTACCTCGGCCGCAACATCGGCGTTACAGGCTCCGACCTCTTCATCATCACTAACTTCTTCTTCTTCAGCGGTTGTTGGTGGCGGGCATGCAGGCCGAGGGAGAGGCTTGTCCTATTTGCTTGGTGCCTCCGCACTGGTTACCCTTTTATTAGGTTAGTTGGTTAATTTAAGGCTGACGACTGGGTTAAATGTTCTAGGGCGATTGGATAGTGATTGTGTGCTCATTGGAAAGGAGTGCGAGTTGATGGGGAGGAGAACGGGTAGCGTTCCCGGGTGGTATAGCTGAACCTGCTAGGATCCTTGGCACAGGAGGTTTAGACCATGTGCTACATGCAGAAACTCACGTCTTGTCTGGTTCAGTTTGGCAACTCTGGACGATATGACTCCCGGCAATTACATTAGCGGTTGGAGTGGATTGAGGCAGATGGGGTTGTCAACTCAAAATAGACTTGTGAGTGTTTCCCAAGCCAAGTGGAACAACGCTAGGTGCCCGTTTTGTTGTGGGAATGTGGACCGTCCTCCATGCCGAGATGTCGACGACGAGATGTTTGTCAAAGTTGAAGACTGTCGGTACGTGGTTGGTAACGTGCGAATGGTAGACAAGCACCATAAAAATCAGGTATGGCATCGTTGACTATTCGTCTTCAGGGCAGGTATTACGCCAATACCTCCAACTGACAGCATTGCGTTCACGATAGCTTTGATAGCTTCCTCTGAGCTCCAGGCCAAAACCAAGGAATTCGGAAATTTTTCTCGCTGCATCAGTGACAGTCTTACCACGCCACGGCATCGATGGCTTGGCTCGCTTGCAAGTGACGTGACTCCCCGGCCGTCGGTTTTGGAGCAACTCAAGTCCTCTGGGTCGTGACTACACCATCTCTGGCCTCAATCGCTCCACTTACACGCCGAAAGTCCGATCATGATCAAGCCCGTCTGACGAAGGTCGGTGCCTAGGGTTGCTAGGGTCGAGGGTCGCGGGCCAAATCGCCCTCCGTTGACAGGCCATCAGCCACTGTTCTTTCGCTCCATGTGGCATTATACGACGAATCCAGAGTTCACCAGGCTTGAAGGCTTGCAAAACGGAGGGGGCGCCAGCCCTTTCGTAGGGCGCAGCCATGTGTTGAACGGAATTCCCCTCCCCCAAGCACCCCAGGCATGAGTTGGGACAACCAGGGGTCTTGTTCAGCCGCTTGGAATCGCACAGATTGCCCAATACATCCTGCCGGGGGCTTGGTGGGTTCACCCACAATAGTAGATACTTGTCTCCAGCATGGTATTCAGCTGACTAGCCAGGTATCCGGTTATCCGTAAGGGTGCCATGTCTTGTATCGAACTCACACCTCCACTTAAGCGTTATGGTTGCTTGCTGGTGGGGTTTGAAGAATGGCTGAAGAAGGGCCATGCGATTGCGGCTCTCGCCAAATGGTCCTTGTCATTTTTAACGTGCATTTATAAGGCTAGGGATTGATTTGTTTTTGGAAACAATTATCATATGCCAGGTGCATTTGTAATGTATAAAGAGCCCAGAGGCATAACCTGCAGGGGATCACGCCTGAAAAAGTTGAAGGACGACTCTTTCCAAAGGTTGCTTCTGACAACTTGATCTTGTTACAAGACGTTGGTGAGAAAAACGGTTGAAAGGTAGCTTTGAGACGACACAAAAAATGGGCGACAAATCGAATAGCTCGAGTTCAAGCTCACGGCCTCGCACAAGACAACGGATATATAAACCTCCGCCACCACTGGAGGTCCCCGATATTGAAGAGGATGCTGCAGAAAGAAAGCGAATATTAAACGTGTTGGCGCAGCGAAGATATCGTACGTGAAATCACACCGTCTTTGTGAGAATGGATATTAGAAGGAGATGAGTGAGAGAAGCTCACAAGATACACAGGGGAGAAAAAGAGACAAAAGCGAATGAGAGACAACGGCAGTTCGAAAGAAAGCACCAGTCAAGAACCCGACGATGATAACTCGCAGTCGGGCCAAGATGTGCCCATCGACATGATAGAACCGGTCGAAACCGTCATCCAAAGTCCAAGCGCCATGTTTGGCATCGGCATCGACATGTGCTTCACAAATTGGGACATGTTGACCGATCCAACGCTGCCGACGATGATGGGCGACTCCTCAACGGCGTATCACGACTATCTCGCGACGTCCTCGTCTGCTGTCGCGACAGCAACGACCATGACGGCCGATTCCAACGACGACGGGCAAAGGAGTACCCTTCCCTCGTCAACCACCATGTCCAATGTAATGTTTGGTTCACCGCCGTCCTTAGATAGCATGTCAAACTCATCATCCGATGTCAGCTTCCCCGACAGCTACCTTTTGCCCGTCCATGAACTGACACTTCTCCGTGCGATGCTGCGTATAGCGGATCGTCTTGGATGCAAGGGCCAACTTTGGAGCCTGGATGCTTTGTCGCCCTTTAATCAAGGAATCGCGACACCGTCCCATCAGCTTCCCACTGCATGGCGTCCCACTCCCTCACAAGTTCTGATCCCGCACCATCCGCTCTTCGACTTCTTGCCCTGGCCCAGCGTCAGGGACAAGATCATCGGCATCCTCTCGCTCCCCGACGACGCGCGCCCGCCTTCCGCCTCGGGGCCCCTCGCCCTTGTTAATTTTGCGTACGATTTTGAAGATAATGCGGAGGGGGTGAGGATCTACGGTTCCGACCCGTACGACCCTGCGTGTTGGGAGGTTGGGCAAGTGTTGTTTCAGCGGTGGTGGTTTCTTTTTGATCGAGATATTATTGATACGAGTAATCGGTGGAGAAGGCTGCGAGGAGCGCCGCCGTTGGCGTTGACGGCTGCTGGGAACGAAACTACGGGCGTGTCTTAGGTGGAAAATTTGGTCTTTTTTGGTTGTGTTAGAAGGTTACATGATGGCAATATCCAGGCGTTGGTTAGCATGTTTTGTTTTGACTTGTATAGCTTGATTGTATATATCCACACCACACTTTTACATGCAGTAGAAAATAAATTGATCTACATGATATGTGCTCGAATCAATGAGTTGGGATCATCCGAGTTTACAATGTGACTCATCTACACTTCAGACCTGCCTTCTCATCTTGTTCATCTGAGCACTCACCTCCTCAACAAACCCGTGAATATCAGATCCTCATGAATATGCAACTCCTCCTCAGGTCCGACCGCTCCGGCTCCGGCAAAACTTCTACAGCAAACGAAATAGCTCAACCACTCAAACACAATAATCTACAGCACGCACACATTGACGGGGATAACCTCGACGCCATGTTTCCCCCTAACCCGGTACCTGAAATACTACTTGATAACCTCACGGCCATGTAGTCCAACTAACACCAACAAGAATATGGTGAGTAGTTATTTTATTCTTTGTGAACTCTATTCCTACAATGTATATACACATATACTGAGTATTAGTGACCCGAAACAGGCCCTTTTTGCGACATTGGTCGATTGGAGTCTATACCAAACGATGGAAGATACGTTGGGAACGAAGCCTGGGGAAAGAAATCGGACTACTCCAAGTACATGACCCGTTTCACACAAGTGAAGCTCCTCATTTGTAGTTGGTATTATGCTCGGTTGCATTGGGGGTGGCTTATAGACTGTTGGTTGCTGCAAAGCCACGGCCACGGCCAACAACCACCACCGGTTTCATTACAAGTTCAATGTTGGGCCAAGTACTTCAGCATGAGCAGATGGATAAAGATCCCGTGCCTCAATGTATTTCTGTAGCCGCTGACCCCGCTCACATGCTACAAATGCGCGAGTAACATATACTCTCATTCAGTCCGTCCACGCCAAAATGCCTAGAAAGACGTGGCGACGGGGAAAGAGATACGTCTTTCGCTTCCTGCGCAAATTCCGGTATTGTTATCGTTCATTAACAATCAGGAAAGGGAGAAAGTTCCATTCTGAGTCTAAACTTTCTCGTCTCCCATCGGAAATCCGTCAAGCCGTGTTATCATATGTACTACCTGAGACAGTTCACATATCCCGACGTCGTTCGGGACGATACCGCCTTTCACGATGTGTTACTTCGGCTCTCGACTGCGAAACTGACTGGGGTTATGAACGTCGAACAACCGGTGATTACTATGAAGATAGGGTGTGGGCGAGACGTTTAGGTTCCGCATGGGGTCCGCATTGGGCATGCGAAGAAGCATTATTAACTAAACAAGGCAATCCCGGCATTATTGCAATGCTTATCACTTGCAAATGGATGTAGGTCTCAGTCCCAGCATCCCCCTCCCTACTAGATCTTGTCTTCATTATGGGCCGTGCCGCTCTAACGTGGGATGCAAAAGGTACAACGACACCATCAACTTCTTAAGCAGCCTAGTCACCCTGCGTGTGGCAGATCCGGCTTTTCTATATACCTTATTAAAACCGGAAACCTACCGCCCTAACAACATTGCAACGAACATGTTCCAAAATGTTCACAGGCTACACATCACCGCAAGGCTAGGCCTACCAGCTTGCAAGATGATGGAAGGCGAACGCGATTTAGAAGCGGACAGCAGCCAGGCCAGGATTGGTGCTGAGCTGTGGAATAGTCTATGGCCTCTAATAGCCCAACTTACGAAGCTGCGCGTGCTTATGGTTGAGATTGACCACACAGCTGCGCTGTCTTGGTCTGTTGTCCATGAGCGTGCCATCGCATCTCCAATCGTCACTTTGGCCACCGCCGCTCCCCAACTTACGGTTGTATTAGCATTTCCAATCTTACACCCTTTCTTTGAGAATCCGGCTCGCCACTTTATGGAGGCGAGTGATACTCCAGGGGATACATGTAAATTAACTATACAACGGCGAGTACGGCAAGAATTTCACCCTACTGGCAAAACCGGTTTTCCCGACTTTCTTATAAAACGCTCATGTTATAACAACTATTACATGACGCCTCGTTTGCGCAGACTTTTGGGGTTAGGCGACTTGACCCCAAAAGAGCTTGCGTGGGAGGAAGAGGATTTGGCTAGATGGAGGAATGGCGAAGATCTCCATTTGGAGGATATGTTTACGGATGAAGAAAGCTGCTATGGGTGTGGAGCCAAGAACCCAAGAGCTTAGGAATTTTAGTTTATGCGAAGTCTAGTCGGATATATCTTTATTCGTGTTTGCGGGATATGAGCATGGAATTTGGCTGATTGTGTCGCGAGGAGTACGAGAATAAGCTGTTTGCCGGGGGGGTTGGGTGTGAGGGGTTGAGGATGTTTTGGGGGATGTTGGTTGGATTGCTTAATGATTCGAGTGTGTATTCATTTTTGCTTGTTGTTTGAAGATGACTTGGTTGTAAAGTTGTGTGTGAAGTTTGCATTTCATCTCCACAGTCGAATGAGTCAACTCACCCCACTCATATAACATACACAACCTTGATGAATTCTTCACTCTATCCAAGCAAACCTTTCATATCAAACGACTTAATAGCCAGCCATGTCATTCACACCATTTATCCTCGTCACAGACCGGCTGGTCTTCGTGCCGACACCCATATCCGAATCCATACCCGGATACAGAACCCTCTTCAAAAAACTACACGAGGACCACGAGTTCTGCGGCATGGGCTTCGGAGATGCCTTCCCCGCGAAATCCTGGACAGACGACCAGATCAGATACGAACTCCTCGGTCGGGATGTCAAACGCTGGCACGCCCGAAACATGGGCGACTTTGCAGTGGGGATTCTGCCCACGAAAGACGGAGTCTTTGCCGGAGGAAGGAGATTGAAGAAATTGCCTGAAGTGCGGATCATCGAACTCGAGGGGAGTGATCTGAGCTGGCAAGAGGTTGACTGGGTGGGATATTCGTGTGCTAGGGACTGCATACCTATGCTCCCGCCGCGTGGTGAAGGGGACGCGCCGCTTCCGCCGTGGCAGGAGATGCTGGAGATGAGGTATGGTGTTAGTCCTGAGCATTGGGGCAAGGGAATTGCTCTTGAGGCGACGAGGGTGGTGGTTCAGTGGGCGGTTGAGGAGAGGGGAGCGAGGAGGTTTATTGCCGAGACGCTGAAGTCGAATAGGAGGAGTGGTAGGGTTTTGGAGAAGTTGGGGTTTAGGATTGTTGATACGGATTACTTTAAGGAGCGGAATGTGTTGGATGAGTGGGAGATGGTTGTGTCTTAGTTATGGGACTGGGGGTTTCGTATACTGGGTTGAGATGGAAGAGTAACAACTGCTTGAATTGAGGTGGGAAGTTGGAAACTCAGAATGGTGTCAATGGGAATGTGACGTTGGCGAATCGGCATTACAAACAGAACACAGTTCACGGACCTGTGCTATTTTGATCTTTACTGATTCATCACTTGGTGTTTGCAATAATTTTGGTCATATGCTGATGAAATAACATCCTAAAGACAATGCGGTAATGCTGGATTGCGAATCGGAAGCGGTTGAAAAGACCAATCTCAAATACAAACTTGACATCAACTTTCGGAGATATCTCACTTCCAGGGTAACTGCCTTGAAACCAACCGGACTTTGTGAATACTGGCTAAACATACTTTTATGGCGAACTCGTTGAGTGGACTCTTGTTTATTGTAAGTTGAATGCTCAAGTTATGCGGTACTGGTGAGGTTACGATTAATTGAATGCCATTAGTCTCACGGAGCATAAGACCTGTACCCAATAATGCTTGTCGAGGAGGTTGAGTTGACGCCCGATCAACCGCGACAACACAGGTAGTTGCAAACATGGGCGGATTCCTCGGTGCCATTTGTATTGGTAGTCTGTCAGAGAGTTGTGTCGGCGCCTAGCCATTATGTTCTCTTGTGTGGTGGCCGCTGGCCTACTTTTCCATATACAAGAGTTCAGATGGGATTGAACACGGGGGCAGTTCCGGCAATTTGCCACTCAGAGAGCCTTTGGCGTTCTGCCAAGTCATCTGATGGGATCACCTCCGCCTCCTACGAGGTCTATTGTCGCTCGGACAGCATATCAGCTTGGTACGCTGGTGTCTACTTGCTCGGCGACTATGCAGTCTGGGGTGGGCGAAAGTTACTTGTCACTACCTAAGTTCCGTTTGGCACAAGGTGATATGACTATGGCCTTGTCAATTGTGCATTTCTAGGGGTCGCCATTACACTAGTGATGGTCACCACGTTTCTCGGGGCATGGAGCGTCTTGAAGGGTCATAATCGACTCGTCGATGAAGTTCACGGCGACAAGAGAGGTAGCTTTATGAACACCCGAGTTAAAGGGGGAATTAGCAGGAGCAGAGCTTGTCTATCATTGGTCTCTGGTATCAAAGTGAACATTCATTTGTACAAGATGTTCGCATCAATTATCTTACCACTGCCTGGATGTTGTACTTTCAATTCGTCCCGAAGTGGCCCGTTCCTACAGGCCAAGTAGTCACATCAATCGGCGAGAAACGTTCTGAGCAACGATCGCACTGCCAATTAAGTTCGTTGGTACAGTAAACAATAATATGGGAAGTGCCGAATATCTCCGAGCTACTTTATTCCGCATGATGGTAACACATGCTCATGGCGGGTGTGGCTGTCGTTGAGATGGTTCCTCGGAGAATCTTGCGGCAAGCTGCATGCACGATGGAAACGAGCAGCGACTGACGCCGGTTGTTCAATTCAGAATCGGCGAAACAAGGCGCAGAATGTCACGTCGAAACAGAGAAGCCGTTCGCATAGCCACTGAGGAGCCATTGACTGTGTCGTTCTTGAGGTGATTGGGGGATGATCAAACTGATCAAACTCAAAGGAGAAGAATCCGAATACGATCAGCAAATGGATTGGTGGTCTGGTTCAATACAAACAATGGCAGGCGGAAAGGGACATGGATACACCGGCTGCATCAAAGGTCACTGCCTCCAACCAAAAGTGCAGGTGCAACCATGGGCTTCCACACCGGTGGCGTCATTTGCCCAGGTGGGGTCTGGTCAACTGGTCTTGGAGGGGACAGGTCATGTAGAGGCGGGGCATTTCTGGACGGAAGGCAGGAACGTGGGACAAGAAGTTGAGTCAACACACCAGTCGACAGGAACAAGACGGGGACTGTGAAGAGGCTGGAGTGAAACAGAGGAAGGCACGATGGCGAGCACATGGAACGCAGAGGAAAGTGCACAACACAGCATGGGCAAGGCAAACCGGCTCTTTCCCGATGCACCGAGGGACATGAGATACGAAACTTGACATTGAGGGAAAACACCAAAAAGCAGACACTTGTGATACCTTTCCTCTCCTGGCTTACAAACCCCGAATGCACCAGCACATGCATGTCCACCGCCAGTCCAGTCCAGTAGGGACGGCACCATCTGTCTCTTTTTCTGTGTCATCTTGTAGACGAATGTCTCTCTCGACCCCCCCGAGGGCCCGGCAACGGTACAGATCTCACCCTACCAACACATTGTCGCCGTCGGCCAGTGGATTCCGTTAACCAGTTGACCCAATCATCACCATTCTGGCCACTCCGGTTCTCCAGGTCTGGCAGAGCTTGGGTTCCTCAAGTACCCCTCAAGCCCTCCTTGTAGGATCCAGTACGAAACCCTCCCCCCACCTCTGCCACTGAACTCCCCGTTTTCGCTCAGTCTTTGCTTACAGTTCGTCCAGAGAACTTTTCCCAAGTTTGTTCTCTTTACAATCCTACAAATCTCTGCCCTTGTGCTTGTTTGCCAAGGCAATTCCTGTTGTACGGTCCCCGGGAGGACAACTGTGCACATTCCCACTTTCGGGGTCCTTTGCTGTCGCCTGATTGAGCGAATCGACGACTTCTCCGAAAACCGACCTCGTACCCTGCTGGCTCTGGAGTCTGGGCGGTGGGCTTGTGAATCACCTCAGTCGTTCAGTGCACTTGTGCTCGAACTTGAACCACTGGGTTCACAACGGACACTCTTGACATAAATTTCGCCTCCGTGCTAAGAGGGAATATTGAAAGACTCACCATCTCTTCCAGTGTCGCTTTACCTTTGTTTCTTTCTTTCCGCTGGTTCTCTAACACCTCACACCTCACACCACCGCCGCCAACATGCACATCAAGCAGATGCTAGTCGATGCCGAGAAGGACGGACAACCGTCCTTCTCCTTCGAATACTTCCCTCCCAAGACTGCTCAAGGTGTCCAGAATCTCTACGACCGAATCGATCGCATGTACAACTTTGGCCCCAAATTTATCGACATTACTTGGGGTGCTGGCGGCCGCATCGCTGAGCTCACCTGCGAGATGGTGCTGCAGGCTCAGTCTGTTTATGGCCTTGAGACTTGTATGCATTTGACTTGCACTGACATGGGAATGGAGAAGGTTAACGATGCCCTCCAAAGAGCATACAAGGCTGGCTGCACCAACATCCTCGCCTTGCGTGGTGATCCCCCTCGAGCCCAAGAGAAATGGACCGCTACCGAAGGCGGCTTCCAGTACGCCCGCGATCTCGTCAAGCACATTCGAGCCACCTATGGCGACCACTTCGATATTGGCGTTGCTGGCTACCCCGAAGGCTGCGACGACAACAAGAACGAGGACGAACTGCTCGACCATCTCAAGGAAAAGGTCGACATGGGTGCATCATTCATTGTGACTCAGATGTTCTACGACGCCGACAATTTTGTCAGGTGGGTTGGCAAGGTCCGCGAGCGTGGCATTACCATCCCAATTCTGCCTGGTATTATGCCCATTGCTACATATGCTAGCTTTTTGAGGAGAGCCAAGCATATGCAGTGCAAGGTTCCTGATGAGTGGATGACTGCTCTGGAACCCGTCAAGAACGATGATGTTGCTGTTCGTGAGATTGGCAAGACCCTGGTCGCTGAAATGTGCCGCAAATTGTTGGCAAACGGAATTCATCATTTGCATTTCTATACCATGAACTTGGCTCAAGCCACGCGCATGGTCCTCGAGGAACTTACCTGGGCGCCATGTGCCGAACGGCCCCTCCAGCATGCCCTTCCCTGGAAACAATCCAAGGCCCTGGGCCGCCGGGACGAAGATGTTCGACCTATTTTCTGGCGCAACCGCAACAAGTCTTACGTTCTCCGCACACAAGACTGGGACGAGTTCCCTAACGGTCGATGGGGTGATTCTCGATCGCCTGCCTTTGGAGAACTTGACGCTTATGGTATTGGCTTGACCGGCACTAACGAGGCCAACCGCAAGAAGTGGGGAGAGCCACAAACGGTTCAAGAAATCGCCCAAATTTTCGTCAAGTACCTCAACCAAGAAATTGAGTCACTTCCCTGGAGCGAGGCTCCTCTCACCGGTGAAGCCGATGCCATCAAGGACAATCTCATCGAGCTCAACAAGCGGGGTCTTTTGACCATCAACTCCCAGCCTGCAGTCGACGGCGTCAAGTCATCCCACCCTGTCCACGGCTGGGGACCTTCCAACGGTTACGTTTATCAAAAGGCATATCTTGAGCTGCTTGTTCCCGCATCCATCTTCACGGAAATGGTCAAGCGAATTGAGGACAGGCCAACACTGACCTACTATGCCGTTACCAAGGATGGTGAGCTCAAGACCAACGCCCCATCTGATGGGCCCAACGCTGTAACGTGGGGTGTGTTCCCTGGCAAGGAGATTGTTCAGCCTACGATCGTGGAGAGTATCAGTTTCCTCGCGTGGAGAGACGAGGCCTTTAGACTTGGTACAGACTGGGCGCACTGTTTTGATTCTGACACGCCCAGCCGTGTCCTCCTTGACCAGATCATGAATGAGTGGTACTTGGTCAATGTCGGTATGTAATGATGCTAAAATGATGGTATTGACAGAGCACTTTACTAACTTGGGTAGTTAACAATGACTTCCACGAAAACCAGGCCGTCTTTGATCTCTTCGAGGGGCTCGAAGTCAAAGGGCTGGACACTCCTGTGATTGTGTAGAGCGGCCACTACGAACATCAACTCTTCTTTTCCGACGACTTTTTATTAGCCTACCTGCTCCACCAGGAGGCTTTGCATTGACGGCGATTGCAGTCAATATGGGACACGCATTAACTCATGTCCTGCTTTCTCCTTAAATCCTCGGCTCTGATACACTTTCTTATTTCTTGATTGTTTTCTTCTTCTTTTCTTTATCAATCAATGGGAGCACTTGCATGAATGACGGCGTTTAAGCACAAAGTACGGCAAACAGGCGGGGGCAAGGCGTGACTTTTTCAACAAAAAGCTACACAGACGCAATGATGGATGAACTGATCGACGACAGGGGAAGGGGTGAATGGAGAGTAACAACGACCTAAGAGTATACGCGCCATGATCATACAGAAGGGAGGTTTGAGACGGAAGCCCGGTTTTGGCTCCTCGCCCCCACTGATTTTGAATTTCTGCAGCAAAAAATGCATCTAATATATCTCAACGATACCCCGCCTATGCACAGCCAGATGTGTTTAGACAAGAGCGAAGAGGGAGGAGGTGCTGGTGGTGGAATAGGGGAGGTGGAATAAAATCAAAATAAAATACAGGAGGATGGGCTCTGTAAATAGAAGTGACAATAAATGATGCCCAGTGCAGATGTCTGCAACTATTTTACTGTCAAGGTGCGAACCATTTGTGAACCCAACTAGACATGCCGCGGTAGAAATAAGGTAAAATCCATGTACACTGCCCGACTTGATGCACAGAGCGGTGATCATACAAGATGAAATCCATATGTGATGCCCAACTATCACAACACTGTACTCATAACAGGTGCCATCAATATGTAATAACTTGGTACAACATGGTAACGTAAGGCGAAATCCATTTGTAATGCCTAAATAGACATAACACGGTAATCATAATGTGGAATCTATGTGGTGTTTAATAGTCATAACGACGCTCATGAGATGTAATCTGTGCAATGTTTAAGTCACAACGACGCTCATGAGAAGCAATCCGTGTAATGCTCAAGTCACAACACGTTCATAGCAACACAATCCATGTGACAATGCAGTACTCATAATCATTACTCTATTCCCACCCATAGTCGCCAACCTCATAATCCATATTCACAGCCCTCTCATCAACATCCTCCCTCACCTCCCCCTCCTCTTCGTCCATACCCGCCATCGCATCGCCCTGCTGCGTCCCACCCTCATCCTTCTTCGCCGGCAAGGCACTCACCCACGCTAGCTCGACTTTCCCCTCCACACCAGGTATTTCCTTCCCATGGAGGGTATAGTAGAAGCGTTCTGCGGTTTTGCGATCCCGAAAAGAAACATGTGTTACGGAGGGGGTTGTGTCTACGGATTCGAATTCACCCATGTTCTGTGCACGTTAGACTTTTGACTTTCAATGAATGGATTGAGAAACGTACCAGTAGGAAGTGCCTTAGCTGTTCGTCCTTGTCTGATGGTGTGAAATCGACGCCCGTAATGGCCAGCTTCTTCGGCCGATTGTCTATTGAGAACTGTGCGTACGCAGCATGGCGCCCTGCTTGTCCTCTCATTGCGCCGCGACCTCTTGGTGCAAATCTGCCGCGATATCCACGACCTCTGTAGGCGCCACGGGCTGGGTATCCGGATGACTCTACTTCGGCATCTGGGTCGATGCCCAGGATCTTGGCTTCCTGTTCTAGGGCAGCTAGTTTCGCTCTGAGCATGTCAGCGCCCGATGAACCAGGGGTGTCGGCACCGCCATTCTTCTCCGCCAACTTGGCTCGTAACCGCTCCGTCTCTGCCTGGTGCTTCGCCAGCAAATCTTGTTGTTGCTTCTCCAGCTCGAGTCGTTTCTTTTCCAATTCACCACGCTTATCTTCTCGCTCTTGGTACTGCTTCTGTGCCTCCTCTTGCCTCCGTTGGAACTCCTCCATGTCGAGTTCTGGTTCTACATCCATTTCGTCTGTAGCTGGATAGAAGCCCGAGCCGTTTGGTACCGACGCGGGTAGTTTATCCTTCTCGTCCTTGTACCAGAATACTTTGACGAATCGGTTGTCGAAAATTACTTTTGGTGAGCGGTATGCGTCGTTGGCTGCGGCCCATTTGTCAAACTTTACGATTGCGAGATGCTTGTATGGCTGCATCGAGACCTCTAGAATGTTTCCGAATTGGGAAAAGAATTCTCGGACCTTGTCCTCGCCAAAGTGCTCTTCTGGGATATTCTCTACCACAATAGTGCTCTTTGACCGGTCGTTTATAGGTCCTTCCGCGGAGAATGGTGCTCGGGAGCCACCTTTGCGTCCTCCTCGTTTGCCTTTACGCCCGCCGCGTGATGTATCAGGGTGAATTGAGCTCATCAACGCGTTGCTGGGATCATATTCTGCCAAATTGTTAGCATTCCATCCAGCTTGCAAGTAATCACTGCGGCCTTTCAGGCATCACATCTGCGCATTGGAGAATCTGTGACGACCCCAGAAGAAGCTTACCATCTCCATCTCCCCCATTCCCATGATCGTAAACACACGTACTCCCCCTCGCACAAAACCCCTTGGTGTCAAAATCCCTACACCTCCCCCTCCCCCTCCTCCTCTGCCCGCCTCTCCCACCAGCACCACCACCACCAAACCCCCAACCCTGCTGCCCAGGTATCCCCGCCCACGGCATCCCCATAGCCTGCATCTGCATGAGCGCCTCCATAGGATTATTCGGATCAAACGGCGGCATCATCATGACGGGATACCCGCTCCCGTTTCTATCCCCTCTGTCCTCACGGCCGCGTCGCCCTCTTCTCGCCTGTTTGAACGCCCGTCCGCCAGTAGGACCATTCTGTTCGCGGTGGTCCGAAGGGCCGGACTCGTCGAACCGTCGTTTGCGCGACGCTTCAGGGCTTTTACTCTGTGCTGGTTTGGGAGGGTCTGTTGATTTCGGGGGTGGTTGCGCGCCTGGGAGGTATGATTTGTAGGTGATTGCTTGGAAGACGTCGTCGAGGAAGGCTTTGGGATCTATACACGAATTAGCAACGCGATACGTCGGTACAGATTTGTTAAATCAGACGTAGCATTCCATGCGCACGGCAAACTCACCTTCTGTCAAAAAATCCGGAATCTCCTGCTCACACAACTTCCTCACACTCTCCTTATCCCCATCATGTTTCAGCAGCGCAATCACATATTCCGCGAGGACATCAGAGTCAGCATCCGATCTAGTAATGTCAGTACTTTGTTATATCTTCTTCTTGGAAGGCTAGCGGCAACCCACGTGTTTTCGATGCGCTTCACAATCCACGCCTTGAGAAGCGGCGCATCCTCCTCGGGGAATAGCATCGTCGGACAAAGTTCGCGCAGCGTTTGCTCGCAGTGAGCTCGTGTCGGAAGTCGAAGTTAATACATTCAGGAGCGCGAAGGAATACCAGGTCAAATAGAAGACGTTGGGTTATTGATAGAAGTTGGGATGGATGGTAGTGACGCTGCAATGGGAAGCTTGAGCTTTTTGTGGGCGCTTATTGGCTGGGCGCTTCGAGGTGGCGGCTGTGGACAAGGGGTTAAGAGCCGCAGGGAACTTTAACACGTCAGGCTGGGAAAGCTTAGGCGACTTTCGACTTTCACTGCGTCTTTTTTTTGCAAAGCTGATATTTGCTCACATTTGCAATCGTGCGCCAAAAGATAGTGCATGCTATGGTGCTGATTACGAGGTCGTGGCCAACATTTACATGGCAGTAATTTACTTGTTGCCCGCGTCTACATCAAAACGCCACACAGACAAACATCTTCATTCTGAACATTTAATTGATCCGAGACGACATAACTACATATATGAAAAGCCCAATACAGCTTCCCTTGATTATAGCCTCAACCTGGCATTCGGTTGTGTTTTTTCCTTTTTATATTTCCCGGTCGGCGTACCGACCGACTAACCACCGTCCAATGCCTTTCTTAGCTGCCATGACTGGGGCTCCGCGAGGAAAGCACCCCAGACCTTTATCAGCAACCGGTTGACGAGATGTGCCAATGTCGGCACGACACATGATTCTATCGGCACATGAGGGAGCCATTTACAGCTTGTCATAGTACTGGATTAAAGTGTTAGCATACTTTGTCTTCTTATCATGTAATTGGTGGGCCAAATAAACTTACGTTCTCAACGCCAGGAACCTCAACCTTGATACCCTTACGCTTACGCATCTCAGTGACGATGGCGCCAACCTTGGAGGTGGAGTCGAGAGGAGAGCCACCGGGCAGAACCTGCCAGTGATCGAAGACGGACTGAGGGAAGGCCTGTCCAGAGGTGGCGGCACGCAGGTCACCGTTGAAGCCGAAAGACTCCAAGACAGGCAGGTAAGCCTTGATGTTGAACAGAGGAGTACCAGGACGCTGCTCCTCGTTGAAGACGTGACCACGACGGCGGGTAAGGACACCGTAGACACCACCCATGGCCTGCTCGGGAACCTGGATTTCGACCAGGTAGACGGGCTCGAGCAGAGCGGGCTCGGCCAACAGGGCAGAGGCGTACAGGACACGACGGGCAGTGGGGATGATCTGACCACCACCACGGTGAATGGCATCAGCGTGCAGGGTAACATCGAGAATGTTGAAGCGGATGGAGCGCATGGGCTCCTCAGCAACGGGACCCTCACGACTGGCCCACTGGAAACCAGAGACGACGGAATCCTTGATTTCGTTCAGGTACTGAACAGCCTTGGTCTGGTCAACCAGCAAGTTGGCGCCAGTGCCATCAGGACCGAAAGTCCAGATCTTACGGGCATCAGTGACATCCCAGCCGAAGTCGTCGGCAAGGACACGGGCACGAGCCTTGAAATCGTCACGGGCAGAGACCTTGCCGTTCTCAATGGCCAGAGACAGGTCCTCCTCAATGGGCTCAGCAACCATGTACAGACGGTTGTGCTTGTTGGGGGACTTGGACAGAGCAGTCATGCTGGACTTGTTCTGGACAGTCTCACGGTACTGGACGACGGGGTCGGAGATGTTGAGGGGAACACCAGCGTGGTCCTCCTCGAGATCCTTCAAGCAAATCTCAAGATGCAGCTCACCGGCACCGGCGACAATGTGCTCACCAGACTCAGAGGTCATGGTCAGGACGCAAGGGTCAGACTTGGACAGACGCTTGAGACCTTCGACCAGCTTGGGCAGATCCTGGGCGTTCTTGACCTGGACGGAACGCTGGACGACGGGGGACACGGAGAACTTCATGACCTTAAGGTTGTGGGCGGTGTCGGAGGTGGTGAGGGTACCGGACTTGAGCAAGAACTGATCGATACCAACGAGACCGACAATGTTACCGGCAGGCATATCGTCAATGGGCTCGACCTTGCCACCCATCATGAGAACAGTACGCTGGATAGCCTTGATGAACAGGTCCTCCTTCTTGCCGGGGACATAGTTGGGGCCCTGAATGCGGACCTTGAGACCGGAGCGGACGGTACCGGAGAAGACACGACCGAAGGCGTAGAATCGACCCTTGTCAGAGGTGGGAACCATCTTGGAGACGTAAAGCATGAGAGGACCCTTGGGGTTGCAGTCACGGATACCAATGGCGGCCTCGTCGTCAAGGGGACCCTCGTACAGAGTCTCAGCACGGTACTTCTGGGCAGTGACGGGAGAGGGGAGGTGGAGAATCATCATCTCCAGCAAAGAGTCAGCAGCGGGCAGGAAAGTTCGCATGACGACCTTGAGCAGCTGCTTGCCCTCCTTCTGGCGATCATCGGTGCTCAGCTTGAGTTGGAGCTTCTCGAGAAGAGTGGTGATCTCGTCGTTCTTGAAGTTCATGACGGCGTTGAAGATCTTGAAGATGGGGTCCAGGATGAACTGGTTGAAGGCACGCTCAAGCTGCTTGCCCTCATAGGTACCGTTCTTGGTCCACTTCTTGGTGTGAGGGTTGAAGTAGTTGTCTCCCTGTTGAGATTGGGTTAGCACACATGTTTCAAGGACATATTGGGAAACTGAGAGTTCCATGACATGAGTGCGTGGGGAACATGACTTACCCAGAGACGCTCCATCATCTTGTTCTTGTCGACACCAAACTTCTTGGCATATCGGACAGCGAACTGACGGACAGTGAAAGCCCAGCCGTGCAGACCAGAACCGAAAGCGATGGTACCCTTGTCAGGGTATACCTGGACATCACCGAGAGTCTTGTCGAGGTACGTGGAGATGATGACGTTGACGGACTCAATGGTACGGGAGAAGGACTGGTACAGATCCTCCTTGGAGACCTGGAGTTCGAGAAGAGCACGATCGACCTTGTTGATAATGACAACAGGCTTGATACGCTCACCGAGGGCCTGACGAAGCACAGTCTCGGTCTGGACGCACACACCTTCGACGGTATCGACGACAACGAGGGCACCATCAGTGACACGGAGGGCAGCAGTAACTTCAGATGAGAAATCAACGTGACCTGGCGAGTCGATCAAGTTGATCAAGAAGTCCTGGCCATCGGTCTTCTGGCCGACAATGTCCTTGATGTCCTCAGGGTCGTCAAGATGACCGTACAGGGAGATGGCAGTTGACTTGATGGTGATACCACGCTCCTGCTCATCGGCACGAGTATCTGTTGCTCGAGCATCACCAGCCTTTGCGGTGGAGATGATACCGGCCTTGGCGAGAAGAGAGTCGGTCAGGGTAGACTTGCCGTGATCGACGTGAGCAATAACGGACATGTTACGGACATTGCTGGGCTTGTCCATAAGGGACCGAATCTCGTCGATGGTGAAGCTAAATTGCGACAAAATCTGTTAGCACTTGTCATTTTTGCATATGCTTGGCCATTTAATTTTGGACGATTCCTCATCATCATTCCCCATCTTTTGCGTGTTCACTGGTGTTGAAAGGTTCCCATCTCTTGCAGCGTCTCGTCTCAGCCAGCAAGCTTAACTCCGGGGCGGGGTTAGAGGCCACCACCAGAAGCAACCGCAAGGACAGAATGCAGGCGAGAAAAAGGAAACCAACAAATCCAACCAGCCATTCCAGCGCCGATGATGCAAATACCGTCCCTAAAATTCCATGCTCAAAAAGACGACGCCCAGAATAATATCCAACCAAGCATCAATACGGCGAAAGTGCACTTACTTGACCATTTTGGCGGTGTTGTTGAGGGCGACCTCGCTATGTGGTTGTGTTGTTTGAAGGAAGAGAAAACTTGTCGCTGAGCAAAGCGGGGTTGAAGAATTTCACCCCGCGCTCAGGTTTTTGTTTTTGCTTAGGAAGCAAAAAAGTTGGCCACCAGAAAAGATGACTCAACGACGCAACAAAAAAAGATCAAGTGACGAAAGGCAAAAGAGAGACAGGCGTACTGTCACTCTTTAAGAAATCGTCCCTTGGGGGTATTTGGAGGTGGTGGAAAGGGAAGGGGAGAGGATGGCAGACGAGACGAGGCGAGGGAATATGGAAAAATTGGTGCGAAAAAAACCTGCCACACAGAGTGGGCCACTCTCTCTGCTGTCTGGTGGGAGCACTTGAGAGTATGAGTATGGGCGATGGACAACAGGACTCGACTTGACACTTCAGCCAACCAACCAACCTCGTTCAATCCATTATGCACTGGCTTTGGTTTCTGGGACGATCGGACTATCTGCTCAAGTGACCCATGTAGCTAGGGGACAAGTTTTTAGCGCATTATCCGCCACTGTCAGCGCTCAATGGCCCTGTAAAGACCAGCTAGCTGGCCCGGACCTGGTCAAGATCAAGCTGTCCAGACCCAGACTCCAGACCAGACTGCTGTGGGCATTTGGACTTGAGGATGCTTGGGCTGTTGCCCCTCCACTCCTCGCCCCTCCATGACCCTTTGCATCCACTGCCCAGTGAGGAGCTGTGCATGCAGCAAAAAAATTGGGCAGGTGGGGCAAAAAGACCCCGCCATGGTCCTGCTGTTTTGCTTGTTGCTGGGAACCTCGTCCCGCCACCTGCTTGTGACGGACTGAGAGGGCAACAGCCCTCCACCCACCACTTCAATGCTCAGACTCACTTGTCATACTGGACCATGAGCTCAGATGAGAGGTTCAAATGTGAAGATGAGTGTTCTTACGCTTTGCCAGTTGTGTCATGACTGCAGCATTGCCGTCTTGATTCGCTGTGTGAATAGTCATTCGAGTTGTAATACAAGGCGTCAACCATACTCATGCTCGCCGTGTGACTCTTGTACCAACTTTTGGTGGCATTGTCCATTCACTCATTGGTCTCATTCTTCCACACAACCACAAGCAGACTCAACATGAATGGATTGTCCAGCACCAAAGCTGTCTGTGGCAACAGCTACTCACCCGCCACACCCGTTGCTACACCAAAATGGAAGTGTGGCTGTGTGGCGCAATCAAGGTGCTTACTCAAATAGTCCATGTAAAGCTCCGAAGCTCACAGCTTCCAGCTCCATCTAGCAACTCTGACAAATGCTGCCTCCAATTTCTGCATGTCATGGTATCGCGGCATTCCCTTGCCTGGAAAGCTGAGATTATGGCTACGTAAGCGCATGATTGAGTATTTGCCAGACTTTTCTATTCGAAGGCTTCCCAAGGCACGGCGCAAAGTTTGACTACGAGTGTAGACGAACCGACCATTGCTCAATGTATTCTCTGTATGACGGATGATTCGAAAGACAGCCTGCGGTAGATCAAATGGAGCAGCTACTAGCTCATATCCGTACACTAGAAAAATATGTACGTGACTTTGATAGGTGGACAGTGGCGGTTGACGAGTCCAATTTTGTCTCCCCCAGCGGAAGAAGTATACCACATCAGCCATGCTATTCGTAGTAGTATTTGTTGTCATATCAGTCTTCACAACCTGATATATAAGATGGTAATATTCATGCTAGACAGGATAGCTACACATCCTTCACAGGGGAACTTAATCCGGCATCCTGCATACAAAACATCATATACTCCGCCGACAGCTGCACAAAAGTAATCTCGTTGACTCAAAATACACCTACATTGTTCCCAAGAACCAACTATCAATCCATCCTATAACATCCTTATTGTTATTCCGCAAACGTAGGCACGGCCCCCAGATTGACTCGGATTTCTGCTCGTTGTCCCCAGCAAAGACCACCAAGCGAGCTTGCCAATGCTCATGGCCAAAGCACAACAAATTTCGTCGTATTTTATTTCTTAAATCATGGTCCTTACATTCGCTACGCATAATCACCCCAAGACAATTGCCCTATCCGTCCATGCCCAAAGTGTCCAACCGCTCATTTACAAGGTGACTGCTCAAATATACCACCGCCACGTCAGATATTCCGAAACTCTTGATACCTTCCACTGTCCGTATGTGAACATTACCACCGCAGAATAAAATACACATCCATAGACCAAAGTAAATGACCAGTGTTGTACTATCCATGCAATCAAACAAGTACATAAAGACATTCCCATCACCCTCAATCTCATCCCATTACCCTCAGTCTCATCCCATTACCCTCAATCTCATCCCATCGTTCTAAACTTCAACAATCACCACCAGACTCCCACCACCCAAAATGCAGCTCAACAACCTCACCGCCATCCTCTTCCTCTCCACCCTCGCCTCGGCCGCCATCCCAGCGGAAGCACAACAAGGACCAGGAAGATACCTCCAAAAACGCGGCACAGCGAACCGATGGTGGAGCACGGGGGTACAACCCCCCCCCCAATCTCCCTTCTTCCACTCGCCTCGACTGCTCAAGCTGTTTCTAACTGTTGAAATCCTTCGTTAGTTGTGCTTTAATAGGGCAGGAAAAAAGCCAAACACATGCTACGCCATAGGTCCGAAGTGGAAGAACATAGAACTTCCGTGCGATCCGAAACATCCCGTACGGTGAGAAATACACCCGCTAGGACATCATGATGCTTATTCAATGAACAGTGCACAGGGCCCAACAAAGGAAGGGACTTTTTCGGGTGCGGCAAGCCTGATGACGAGGCCACTGTGTACTGTGGCAGCTAGACTGCTGGTTGGGTCTACAAGCTATTCGATATTCTGGTGTTGGTGTCACACGAGAAGCAGCCTCTGGCTACGGTATTTCGTGCGTGAAAGCTGCTTGTAGGTGTTAGCTTGCTCATGGTGTGACGACTGTTTCAAAATATGCGTGCTGAGGCAGGACATGACCTTAACTTTTGGATACTTTGATGAAGTTGTATGATCAGGTGGTGGATGCCTTGGTTATTTAATTATTGAAAGACATTAAAACTGCGATGGCCTGAGAAGAATGAAAAGCTCCAACTGCCTTGTGCTAGTTATCCCAGTATTGGTTCATACCGCAGTGACTAGCCAGATATAGTTTTATACACGGAGAGGCCATAAGTATGTAAACACTTGCAAGTATCACAATGTCATGCTTGAACAAATCATGGCGTTGTAGGGACCCGAAGTTCAAATACTCATGGCTTCTGACCGCACACTAGACTTTCTTGCGATAATGACAGGTATTGTATGGTATTGTTTACATTGTCTGGCGTTCTCATATTTGGGCGTCCAACATCACAGGAAACAACCAACACATTCAGATTATAAAACTTCCATTGTGAGTTATGTACATATGCTAATCATAATTTACACTGCCTCCTTCATAATTTCATTTTCATTCCGTGTCTAACTCCCAAACGCTATGCTAAATCATCATGTAACACCACAAGCGACTCCGAATCAAGTAGACCCCAAGATCCTAGAATACGCATCCTCAACCTCTCCCGCCAACTCCAACAACGACACAATCACAATCTGATGCGTCAGATTGGGGAGCCTATCGCGATGCAATCCGATCCATTCCAAAGGAGGCGTTGCCTCACCCATATCACGTAACTGTGGCGTTTCAATCACCGGTGGCTCAAGAGCCAGGTAGTCGTACTTGGACTGCGGGACTGTGACTTCTGCCGTAATCTTTTGCTGCTCGCCATCGCCTTCGGCTTCCGGGACACCAGTAATCTTCACTGCCGTCATTGGTAGTTGACGACCCCAGGTTTGTTCCAGTGATTTCGAGTGGTTAGCCCACATGCCGCGGATGTAACTGATGCGAGAGTAGTTCCACCCTACTTCTACTTTGCCTTCGAATGCGCTCTTGAAAATGTAGTCGATGTGATTGCTGGTTGGTTTCTGCCACGTCTCCATCACGGCTTCGACACGGGGGACCTTGAGAATCGTACCGCCACGGGATCCGGTAGCTCTTTGGACGACATCCTCAACCGTCATTTCATTAAGCATCTTGGGCGCTTCGACATCTCGAACACCGGCTAGACCGATCCGCAGCTGACCCAGTGTCATACGCAGAATGCTATGAATTCGTCGCTGTTCAATGCTGGCTGCGAATCGGGCATACGCATTGAGAGCTTCCATCTTGAATACTTGGTGGTCGGAAAAGGTGCTCGGGAAGACGCCCAAGTTCAGAGCCTTCAAAGTCACCACCACGTCAGTATCCAAAGAGATGGGTGACTTGGACAGTGTATCATCCACCGGTAGCTTCGGCACGACGGGAGACGTTTGTAGTGCAGTACGTGTGTTGAGGGATTTGCGCTTCATAAACTTTTCAATCTCTCGCAACGACGACTTGAAGTTCTCCCTCCGCTCTTCAATCAGCTTCTGTAGTGCTTGATAGAGCGCCACGGCTTGTGCTACTGATGTTGTCGTCCCAAACACCTGCACAGCTTCGCCGTCGAAAATTGCAACCAGTCGGTCTCCGTTGCCGTCACGTCGCTCTCGAACGTTGTACATCAGAAACTCTAGAGATGTAATGTCGGCCACCAAGAATGCTTGGTAGTCAAATGCCGCCTTGATGCGCAATGCGTTGAACGCAAGTGATGCTTGTACAAGCGGCGTCTCGTTGAGAGCTTCTTCTCGCTGTGGCCACTTGATTGATGATCGTAGCCTAAAATCTTGCAGAGCTATAAAACCACTTAGGCGGCCAGTGCAGTCCACACCGACCTTTTTGAAGCCAAGGCATAAATTCTGCTCCCAGTCGGACGTTTTCTTGGACGACACCCAAAATTCGTTGATCTGGAATACTGACTTGCCGATCGACTGCCCGAGGTCGATGCTGACGTCGAGTGCTGCGATAGATATCGTTGCCGTCCAAGGGAAAGCTGCTGTTGCTGCAACCTCCTGATACCGCTGTACAAGGTGTGCTTGTGATGATTCAGTCTCCATCTTGGGAACCTGAACCACGGACTTTTGTCGCAACTCTGCTGGATACCAAATTTCACGGAACAGTAAGAAATCCTGTACTTGCTTCGCATTGACCGAGACTTTCATTGGGCTGACATTCAAAATGGCAGAAACACCACTCGTGCCACTGAAATGCTTGCTGTTCATGAAAGAAATCGTGACGGAGTCAAGCTCAAAGCTTGCTGTAGAATCTCGTGAATAGACGTGCTGGACGGATGCTTGCGGCTTGTTGATCACGCCAGAGATGGCGAAAAAGTTGCCTTGTTCCTGCGACGTGACGGTATTGAGGGTGAAGTACATGTTGTCAAAACAAGTTGTAGCAGAAACCCTTGCTATGGGCTGACAACTCAGCGAAAACTCTTGTCGGCAGATACGCAATCCCAAATTTAGTCTTAGGCGACCGAGCACAGTACTTGGGTCGACAGTAAGGAAATTATCCTCATCACCAGACTTGGTTGGTTTCAGCTTCGGCCGATCGGGTTGCTCTGCTTTTCGTTCCGCATCAGTATCGGTGCCGTCCTTGTCACTGACGACTTGTTTTACTGATGACAAGATATCCAGAACCAACGGAACGACCGAGGGATACAGAATATTGTTTGAAGCGTCAATTTTGAGCTCGCCGTAGAGAGAGGGATCTTCCTTGCCATTGTCGCAGTATTCGGCCTTCCCTGCCAAGCCTGGACTGCGCAGGACGGCACCGGAGCCTGAATCATCGGCACTGAACTGGCCATATTTGCCTGCCAAAGATGGTTGGCCATATTTAGATTCAGGTACTGCACTGCTGGCATTTCTTTTGGTCGATACGTATACAACAGCACCTGCAAAGTCCGCATCCACGAGCAGGTTTTCCAGCCTTTTGTTTCCAAACATGCTGCGTTGCCGAGGGGACTGTGCGGTGTCTTCAGTCTTCTTGGGTGCAGCGTGTTCGGCAGATGCTGGCCCTTCGATTGTCCACTGTGATGAGGCCGCTTGCACATTCTTCATGGATAAGGAGATAGATTGTATGAGATTGGCAGCCGGCACAATAAATCCCGAAGTTAATCGAAGGTCGAGAGAGTCTCCAACTGCTTGGAAGGCCATGCGACGAGCGTCCGCGGTCGATATGTATGCGACATTGAACATAACTTCTGGCAAAAGCGCAGAGTGCAATGATCTGATACTCTTGTCCTGACCAGGAGGCACCGTTTGCAGGAGGAAATCCTCAATCGTTAGTCTCGCGGACTTCCTGGTTCGGGTACCAAACTCAATCAACTTGATGGATAAGACAAGATCCTCCTTTGTGGCATCCTGGTCAATGGTTTCATCCGCCACATCCCAGCAGAAGCGAATGTTTCTCAGCTCAAAGCGGTAGGTAATAGATGACAGAACAGACTCAAAAATGTCCGTCTCTTCTCCCCAGTCCTCTTTGTCATCGTTGATCTTGATCTTCGGCTTTGATTGTCTCAACTTCCGGAGATATTCCAACTCACGGGATGTATCAAGATTTCTAATTTTGGATCCCATGTAACCGACAACATCAACAACGGTTGAAACAGTTTCTGGAGAGAGATCTAGTGTCAGGATATCGTTGCGGAAGTGTAATGACCAGTCCTCTTTGCCGTCATCACCGCGTTGAGAGCTTGCGGATACATTGATGCCAGTTGTCAGATTGCCACAAGACCGCAGCGCACCCTCCTTGCCACGGCAGATATCGAGGCTGATTTGGCGCAGATTGACATGTAAATCAGGATATTTCAGAGGAGCAGCATTTGAGTTATGTTGGTTTGAAGCCTGCAGAGTGACCTTGTCCAAGGCAAACAGGATCTGCGCCATGGGTTCTTCAATCGATTTGAGGGGCGTCTTTGCCAAGATTCGGAGCCCTGCCAACGCCAGGTGAACGTTGTAAACCATGCCAGAAGTTGATGAAGATGAAGCAGGGGGCATATCGGAAGCCTTGGCCTCCCCTTTGGCGCCAAAAGTCTCTGTGATGTGGCCCTTGATGATCTTGACTTGTTGTTGAACTTCATCAATTGCTCCAGATATCTGAGGGCGGTTCAGTGCCGTTAGCAAGCTGTAGATGGCGGATGCGTCTAGGCGGATGACTTCCATGGATGCCAAGACACTGATGGCGTTTTGAGTTGACTGCATGTTACTTGTGATCCTTCCGTTTGCTGGTGGTATTTCCAGCAATGAAATGCTCTGTGGCTCGTCTTTCACGTTGATTTGCATCTCATGGGAGTTTTCTTTGATATCGAAGTCAAACACAATTTCCTTCCCAAAATTGGCGGCGCATGATGCTCTCGCCCCAGAACCTGTGATCTTATATGTCAGAGACTGCAGCAGCGGCATGCTGAGGGTATATCCATCGAGGAACATGGCAACATTGACCACAAATGTGGCAATACGCTTCTTGATCTTATCTCGCTTCTTTGGCCCATCTGGAGATGATGGAATAAGGTCCTTAAGTCTGTACATCTGAGCGGCTTCATCTCGGATGAGCAAATCGAGCACCTCTAAAAGGCCAATAGGATCTTGTTTGACTCGTAAAGTCAGACTTTCAGAACTTGCCGACACCTTGATGACATGCGCATCGATGTCTCCTGTTGTCTGCAGCTCATGTGCAGCAAACACGCTCGGCTGTTGGATTTGCAAAATACTGAGCACATGACCATGACTTTGTAGCTTCGATGTAACCGCCTTGCAATTCAGCATGGCATTTGCCACACTCAGCTCCTCGCCAGTATTGCAGAGTAAAATGGACGTTGTCAGCCCATCGCTGAGGGATTTTGCTGTCAAGTTGATAGTTTCTGCCTCGATGGATCCTTTAATCACCTCGAACACCACATGATATGCTGCGGGCACCTGGGATGACCTTACCGCTGCCTTCTTGTGTGTCTTGGCCGCTTGCAATCCTGGAACTTGGGCCTTGTTATACAGACGCAGAACGTCTTCCGCCAACTCGCAGAGCTCCCAGTTTAAGTGAATGGCAGCTTCTCCGCAACAGAGATTCAAAATTGTCAGCGGCCCACGGAAATCTGTGATTTCAGGAAGAACATCCTGCTGCCCTGGTGGTCGCTTGTCTACTCTCAAGGTCAGGTCAATAAATCCAATGTTGTTTTGCTTCGGCCCCGGATCCAACACAAACTGAAGTTCGCCCAATCGGCAAGCTCCAAGAAGAGGGTATTCCTGTGACGGCTCTTCCTTGTGGCCGACAGCTTTCCCAAATATTTTCTTGATGAGAACGGCCTTGGAAGGGTCCTCCAAATCCCAGCTTCGCCACTTTTGAAACGCGGAAACAACTTGCTGGGCGACATTGGGTTGAACTTCTGGTGGATCATCTCTGCATGTGTTGATGATGTCCAGCTTCTTACCCTGGCTCATGGTTGCCCAGATTTGTCGCAGACGCATCATTAGCTTCCATGAGTCAACCGTTCTCATGTGCTCGTGAGCGGATCGCAGCACTGCTGAAGGTCGAATAAGGAACGACGGATCGTTTGTAGCATGACCCTCTTGCAACAGCCTGGAGATCAAGTACTTGGTTCGATTGTCTTGACGGGAGGCTGTTTCAGACAGGAGACTGCCTAATTCCGTGGCTATGCTACCCGTGCGGTGAATCAAGGATGCCAAATATTCGACCTTTCCAGACGCAGTGCTTCCGACTATTGAACCAACATCAGCATCAAAATATGTTATGTCCTTTGCACCCAGTGATACTCGAACGTCGTTGACGTTAACCATGACCGCGGCCTGAGGTGTTTCAATTGAAGAGAGCCGTTCAGACGCAGACATCTCTGCAGATTTGAGGCGGAAGTGAAGCGAAGTGCGCGAGGTTGCAGTTTCACCAGTACCCTCCTTGACGGTACGAGTGATGAGCAAAGTCTTGGATATGCGAATGTCGTACTGGTCCTGTTCTTCTTGATTGGCGTCTGGAGAGTCCAAAGTCGATGAGTTTAGAAATCGAATGTTCGCCTTTGGCAGTTTTACCAACAGTTCCTGCATGGAACCCGTAATGTGGCTCTTCTTTTTCTCGGTGAAAATGTCTCCTATGGCATCTGTTTGGAGTGAATCGAGAATGTCGTCCGGCTCGCTTGGCTGCATGGCCGACAAAAGAGAGTTGACATAGCGCACAGCTTCGGGATTCATAAAGGCTGTAATTCCGGTGGGAAAGTCAATCATGGTGCTAGCCTGAGCATGATTTTCACTAAGATTATACGGGTTTATATCGTCAAGGGAAGCATCCGGAACAAAGAAATCGTCATCTTTATCCACCTCTGCTTCCTCAAACGTAGCTTCACGGCCATCAGGCCTGACGGTCTCCAGCGGAAAGTGCGGAGCAAAGTACTGGCTAGAAAACGCAACCGACGAATGCTCAACATGGTCCTTGTATGTTCGATCCCGTCCGGGCTGGTGAATTGCAGTGAGGCGTAGGTCCGAAGACAGCACACTTCCTCTCTGGCCTGACACTCGACGTTCCTTCTCTGTACCACTGGATTGAGTCGACAACGCCGTCTGCCTTGATCGGGCACGGCTCCGCGGTTGGCTCCGTGGCTGACTTCGGGCGCCACGTATACTGCCGGTACTAGAGCTGGAGAAGGACAAGAACGAGCTTTGACGCCGCAACCGATTAGAAAACCGAGAGGTTCCATCGCTTTTGTAGGATGCCTGATCGTCACCATCGTCCAGTTCTGTAACCGGGAAAGCAGGCGGTGGCGCACATTGTGCTGGAGGATCAAACGGTTCCGGGACGAATTCAGGGTCATTTTGCTGTCGCAGGAGAAATGGGGTTCTTTCCGTACGTTGATCTTCTCTCCGGATCAAATCTTGCTGAATCTTGAGCTCTTTGTGGAAGTGAAACTTGCGGCCAATAGACGCAAGATGAATGTCAGTTTTGAAATAAGCCACAGTGTCTACTTGGTGATGACGCCGAGATGTATGCCTGGCAGCGGATTCCGCGTTCACGCAGGACACTTCTATGTTAGGAATGTCAATGTTGGCGCGTTTCGAGTAATGAGCACCACCCCAATCGTTACTTCGCACTTCGATGGGTCCCGTTGACAGTAGAAATGCAGCTTCATCGACGTGTAGCCACAAATGAAGAGAAGCGACATCAACTCTAACGAATGTGACGTCATTGAAGACGAGAGAAGAGTACGGTACGAGAGCATTCTCAACGTCGTCAAACATGAATCCAAACGCCGCACCACCTTTAGCCAACGAGGTTAGAAAATCTGCGGAGCATTCGCCATCCACCACGCCGACTGATACGTCCCAGTTGCAAAGATATGTAGGCTCTGAAGGAGGCAGGCCAAATGTACGATGGCCAAAAACGCGTACTCCGTCAACAAATAGCTGTGTATTGGAGTAGGAAGAGTTGACAGTGTCGGGCGAGAGTATCGGGTTGCCCATGGACAGGCTGAGAGGGCTCAGCAAGAGCTCCATGTCCATGTAATAGTTTGTGAAACGCAGATCAACGGACAGGTTGGCAAGCTCGCATTGCAGAAAGCGGTTGGCGCAATACAGATTCGTGGGTAGAAAAATACGCGGATCATCGACTTTGACGGACAAAATGACATCGAGATCATTTGACTTTTTGTTCGGAGGTCGAGGCACGGTGTCAGGGTTGGACTTCTGGGCCTCTAATTGCAAATGTTCTTGGTATTCGTCCAGTGTTCGGAAGTGAACAAAATCACCGAAATAGTTGTCCTTGAGAAGAATTACATATCTTATAATGAATCCGTAGAGATACGCATATGGGGATTGCCCTTGCACATTGAGTATCAGGGTATCTGTATTTGCTGGTGAAGTTGTGGCATTGTATTCATAGCTGCCAGTAACGGTGAGGCCCTCCCCGTGCCCAAGCTCATTGGATCTCAAAAAGGCGGCCTGCGTGTTGGACTGCGGGGCGTGCAGTGTCAGATCAAACGTGTCGGTTCGAATGTCAAACGGAATAGCATTACTGTTCGGTCGAAATTTATCCAGGGGTATCGAGGTTTCTGCTTTCAGAAGAGGGCTAGATAGGATCAAATACGTGTTATCATCAAGGGCCGTGGCTTTATCGATGATGTTTTCGTCATTAACATTAAGATATAGTTGTAAATTTTGCAGGTTTAATTTCAGGTGATATATGTACGGTGTAAATACGAGATATTCGGAGGGTGGCCCGGTGGCCCAGTCGTCGACCAGATCGATCAGAAGGAATATGTGGTCTCGCAGGAGATAAAGCTTCATGTCGTCACAGGTTATGTTGAAATGCCAGTTTCGAAGTGTATTCCAAGTCAGAGGATTGGAAAGGTCGCAGGAAATGCGTTGTGCTCCGGATTTCCACATCAAATCGTGATTGACGCTGCTCCAAAGTTCTGTGCTTGGTAGATCAATGTCTAAGCGATTCTGGTACCCTGTTGACCGACCAAGCATGTCCATTGAGTACGAAATGGTAGAGTTGGAGGGCACCTTGATCTCTAGCCAACCGGCCGGCCGAACGGGTTGGGCATCGCCTTTGCTCTTTTTGTTCTTGTTGCGTCTTTTCTTGCCAGTCGCACCTTGTCGGCCGATTGGCGGTTCTTTTCCACGCCAGCGCCAATTCTTGGATTCTTCTCTAGTTGGAACTCGTAAAGTGACAGCATCGTCCAATTCAACAAAAAGCTTGAATTGCGTCGCAACTCTCCAGGATCCGGCCGGTAATGGCTCAGCAGCAACTGCGTCTTTACAAAGCGTGGGATAAAAGACGCGCTGCAAGTCTGCCCGTTGGCGGTCTGCCCATGGGCCGTAGTTCATCGTCCCGCCCTTGACTGACAAAGTCATTCCCCAAGCTGGAGGCTCTGTCCCGTTGATGCTGGTGTGAAAGCTCGAACTGTTGTTTTGGCGAGCCGTGTCTGTAATTTTGACGACGGTATCCCAATAAATTGTAAGCATTGCAGCTGGGCAGTCAAGTATCGTATTGACGGCACCATATTCAACAGAAGACCACCTTGCCTTATCATCTTGATATCTGTCGTCTAGGTACCTTGATAGACCCTGCCAGTGGCTTGAGCCGGGAATTTGGGATACACCTGTGCCGATTGCTGCTCTTGAATCGGTGGAAAAGGATTCGACAGAACGACGCCAGTACGGAACAAGGTTCCTGAGTGAATGTAAGACCTTGCGACGACGATGTCTGAAGAAAGATCGCTGTGCGGGCGTTTCCTGGCTTGAAGCGTCCTCCCTTTGTCGAGTGGCTCGAGAAACTTGGTCTTCCTTAAATTCGTCGTTCTCTCGCATTTCAACCACAGGATGATCAAATTCGACTTTGAATAACTGACGGTACAAATCCACTGTTCTCGTGTGACCTGCGTCTACAATCGTTGTAGCCGAGTTTGCTTTCACAATGAGAATGGCTTTGGTGTTGTCATTGCCAACCACAAGAGCGGGCTTTTGGCATTCCACTGAAATCGGTAACAGCTGAAGCATTGCGGGGAGAGAATTATTGGCTTCATTGCTCCATGCACGTTCGTTGACACTGTGGGAAGCCGTGGAAGAGCGGTCCGGAGGGGACGGCTGAGGCTGACTTGCTTTCTCCGAGTCTGGTACATTGGTGGTTGTATCGCCTGTATAAAAGTTTCCTTCTGCTGAGCCGTTTTGGTGACCTTTTCTGAATCTCAGAGCGGATTCGTCCTTTTCATTATAGATATCACTGGACTTGGATCCCGGCGAATCGACGTTGAGCAGGCCATCGAGGACACTGTTATATGCCGGGCTCCGATTGTAAACGAACCATTCGACACCGACAAGCCTGGCATGTATCCTACACGGCAGATTGGAGTTCTTTTGACTTCCAGCTACCGAGGAGCTATCGGAAGCATTTGAGACATTGATATCAAGGTCCCGTACTCGTCGCAGCCAATATCGCCAGGTAATGTCTCCATGTTGGATGAGGAAGGATTCGTTGGACCCGTGGTAGCGTAAACCGGTGAAGAAGATTCGGCCGCCGAGGAGAGAGACCTGGATTGCTTTGACATCAATGTAGACTCGGTATGTGTGCCAGGTATATGTCCGAATGCCGTATGAGACGATGGATGCGAACAGTCGGTTAAAATACAGCAGGAAGAAGATGGCCAGCAGACCGCAGATGATGAAAAAGATGAGAAATTCGCTAGAAAACAGAATGAACGGTTAGTCGTACAGCTTGGACAAGATGCCGAAATTGAAGTGAAATGTCGGCATACAAATTGAAACCTGGCCGGGAGTCTCGTGCTTCCAGAATCGCGTCGACCGGCGTCATTGTCTCGAGTGGGAGGTCGGCTCCTGGACAGCTCCTCTGCCTCTCGTGGATTCAACGAACATGTCCAGGCAGCGCCTATCGCAGGGAGGATGCGCTTGATGGGTTCGTGGGAGAAGGATGCCGAGTTGAATTGACGAGGAAGTTTCCATCAGTCGTGACGCATGTTGAGCTCGGTCGCTTGTGAAAGCAGCTAACCAAGCTTGATGTCTGGAGCTCCATGTCACCATGGTCAATCTAGTCTGGGAGAGCCAATTGCCAATTGAGCCAGAAGCCCCACATTGGCCCCCTATACAGCCCTATTACCAGTTGACGCCACGCTTGCCTGTGACAGCTTCCAGTCTGGTGCTGACATGGCACTAGCTCTGGTTCTGATAGCGCATCGGTCACTAAAGTGAAGACCAGACGGGCCTAAGACTACCAGACATGAGACACGATCATCAGTGATATTTAATCAGAGGATATATCTCAACGTATGGAGCGATTATCATGGGCCCTTTGTCATCAACTTTTGAATACAACTCTGGTCAATCTGGGATTGAACTTGTGGCGATTATTTGGCACTAGAACGCAAGTGCAGTCCGCCGTCAATGTCCTGAACGTGGCACTTGCCCAGTTGACGTCTGAACCTCCCAGTGCCTGACATGGTAGACAATACAATTGGCTGTGTTACGGTTGCCGACGAGATCTCCGAATGATATGGCACCAGACTGATCAATTAATATCAATTGATCTCGAAATGGCTACTACCTGCAGACTTCAAAACATCATTTGACACCTATTCCCCAATATATTCCGTCTTGTTGTACCCCCAACACAAACTGGTAGAAATTTGACACACCTTCTGCTCGGCTCGAGTACCCCAGACCTCTCTGGCCGCCCCCTGTCATGCTGCAATGTGCCACACTGGCCACTCCCTCTAGCCAACCGTGTGTCAAATCGACCCAAGATTCTCCACCATCCACCCAACGCCTGTTGCCTTGTGATGCACGTCAAGCACGCCGACGTCGTCACACGCGCGGCTGGTAGCTTCATCCCGTCTTTTGTGCATCACCGTCTACTGCACCCGATCCCGTCGTCATCACGCCCGTACCGGCTGCTTGCTCCGGCCCATCTCCGCACATCCGTTAGCGAAACCTATCCAGCTTCTCGTCGACGTGTTGACATTGCAATCTCCTGAGTTCAGCCATGGTCTAACTCTGTGCGTTGCCCTTCGACCAAGCTCATTACAGCTTCACGAGCTGCGTCGGCAGTCGCTCCTTTTGCCGCCATGTCCCTCACTACCACCAGCACCACCTCTGATGGAGGCACGGGGACAAAATTTACATATGCTACAACCGTCGTGGCGGGTGTTGCCTCCTTTGCAGCAACATTACTCTCTGTCGTGTACGTTGTCCCTCCTGTCCAAATGGTTCAAGCTAACAAGACAAAAGTTCAATATGGCTTCAGACCAAAAATTATCGAAAGCCTTTGCTCCAGCGTTACGTCGTTCGAATTCTTCTCATGGTCCCCATCTATTCGATTGCGTCGTTTACGAGCATGGTGTCGCTGAACGCTGCTCAATTTGTTGACCCTATTCGAGACATATACGAAGCATTTACCATTTACACCTTCTTCCAACTGCTAATCAATTACCTTGGCGGCGAACGATCTTTGATTATCATGACCCATGGCCGTGCCCCTGTGCAACATCTGTGGCCCATGAACCACGTACTGCGCAAAGTCGACATTTCCGATCCGCATACATTCTTGTCCATCAAGCGTGGAATCCTACAATACGCATGGCTCAAGCCTGTTCTGGCCATTGCAGCCATTGTCATGAAAGCAACAGGCACATATCAAGAAGGCTATATTGGCGCTAAATCGGGCTACTTTTGGAGCGGCATCATCTACAACATCAGCGTAACAGTGAGCTTGTACTCACTGGGCCTGTTCTGGGTCTGCATGCACAAGGACTTGACCCCTTTCCGGCCTGTTCCCAAGTTTCTCTGCATCAAGCTCATCATTTTTGCATCGTACTGGCAAGGCTTTTTCCTATCCATCCTGGTGTGGCTCGGTGCCATTCCCGACGATGTCCAAGGCTACACCAGAGACAACCTTGCCGCCGCCATCCAAGACGCCCTCATTTGCGTTGAGATGCCCGCCTTTGCCATTGCTCATTGGTACGCCTTCTCATGGCACGATTTTGCCGACAACAGTATCCTATCAGCCCGCATGCCGCTGAATCATGCCCTCAAAGACTCATTCGGCATCAAAGATCTCATTGAGGATTCCAAGGAGACATTCCGTGGGAACAACTACGGCTACCGGGCTTTTGACTCCGGAGACAAGGTCATGGCTCACGAAGATTCCAAGTCACGGCTTGCCAGATTAAACGAGGGTATGAGGTATGAGCGCGGAGGCAAAGCCAAATACTGGCTACCTAAACCTGGCGAGGTTAGTGCGACATCACCACTGCTGGGCGGGCCAAGCTCGAGTAGAACTGGCGACACACTATTTGAACAACAGCACGGTACATTTGATGAACCAGAATTGGACGAAGACGAGGAGCGTTTGTATAATTCAGCAAGACAACTAGAATATGGTGATTGGAATGTATGTTGATGAACCGTCAGTCTCCTGTCACGAGCTAACAGAAATTAGTATCCCGTCATTACAGCCAGTGAGCCGCTTGCTGAGCGATACAGGTCGTCAATGAGCAGCTACAACGGCAGATCTCCCGCCTGGTCAACCGGGCCAACGCGACCACCACCACAAACCCGAGCCTCGGGTTCAACATCACCTCGAAATCCGCCACCACAGCAAACAGCGGAACCCCAGCCGGTAGTGGTTGTTAAAAAGAAGAAGAAGGCCAAGAAGGTAGTCAAACACCCAGAACCAGATCCAGCAGACTTGGGGCTCGGGAAAGGCCCTCCTGCTGCTTCACCCGCACCACCCACAACCGAAGCAAGCACAAGTGCGCAGAGACCACAAGCAGACGAAGCTAGACAATGGGGTGACTCAGCTGTAGATGAGGAAGAACATGCCACTTCACCTAGATACCAAGTAGAGGATAGCGAGGAGTTTCGCAACGTATGGGACGGGGATAAGTGATCTGGCCAAATATGTTGTCACAGCGTATATATGCCTAGGCAATATCTGTGCTTATGCATAGCGAGGAGTTGGGTCAATTGATTTTTTCTAAAGCAATGATCTCACGTATCACTATTTGCCATACCGTCTTCCCGGATATGCCTATCTATACCATCACACATCAATCACCGCAACCCTTGATCATCAAATCCAACACCCATCATTGCAGCCACTGCTCAATGACAACCTTCGCATCATCAGGCTTCTTCCCTCCCAGCATAGGCGGCAACTCCCCCGTCGTCCAATTCACAGGCTTCGAACCCAGCACAAACTCCAACTTTCCACCCTTTGCAAACACACTCTTCCAGTCAACCCACGCCTTATTCCAAGGCTTCCCATTCACTTTCAAACTCTGCACATAAAACACATCCTCATCACCGCCTGTACTCTCAATCTCAAGAACCTTCCCCCCACCAAGCTGAATCTTCAAATCCCTAAACCACGGCGATCCCACGAGAAACACCGGCGTCCCCGTCATGGGATACAACCCAATCATGTTCCACAACAACCACGACTCCATGGCCCCGGCGTCACTATTCCCAGGTAATCCGCCCTTTGTAGGTGAATAATACGACTTGGCCACAAACCTGCTCCTCTTCACGGAAAGATCCTGCCTCCCCGCATAGTTGTACAGATAGGGCGTCGTGAAACTCGGCTCATTGCCCGGATTGAAGATTGTGTTGCCGAATTGCTTGTTGCCAGAATACACTCCTGGCTGGAACGTCGTTTCCAGACGATCCACAAACCGCTCCCGTCCGCCCATGTATCCCATCAGCGTGTCGAGGTCGTGGTGCGCATTGAAGGAGTACTCCCACGGTAAGGCCTGGTAGTAATAGTCTCGCCAGTAGCAGCCTCCGCAGGAGAGCGCATCCTGGCTTATAAAACCGGTTGTGTTGCGCGGGCCCAGAAACCCCGTGAAGTTGTGCGACGAAATATCCTTGTTCCAGTGGTTGCGCCAGTTGTGCGAGCGGTTGAAGTATGTTTCGTAGCTGGATTTGTCGAGCCCTGCTGCCACGAGCGCGAGTGAAAAGTCGTTTACCGAGCTTTACGTTGTTAGATGCTGCTTGTGAATAAGGTGGAAGACGTACTATTCTACCGCGCGGCTGACAGATCTCGAAAACTTGGGCGTGATGTAGCCGAGTTGCTTGTAGTCTGGTAATGCGCTTTTACCTTCTGCCGTGCCACCGGTTGGATCTCTGGGATCGTTGTTGTTGGGCGGTATGGTTTCTGCGTTTTTGAGCATCGCGGCGTATGCGTCTGACCAGTTTACTTTGCCGCGGACGTGTTTTACATATGCGTCGGCGAGGACGTTGTCGCCGTTTGTGCCGCCTTGCACTGCGCCGTTGGCGAAGGAGGAGCGGGCGTCGGAGATCCAGCCCGTGTGGCGGTACGTGTCTATTAGAGAGCGGATGAATTCCTCATAATATGTCGGTTGGAGGATGTGAAGCAGGGGGGTTGTACATCTGTACTGCTACGGTGTTAGTATTGATAGTGGGAGTGTGTCGTGAGCTTACCGTGTCCCAGAATGTGAATATATCATCGTAATAAGGCTCGCTGCTCTTCCATCCTGGATTCTCACCAGTTTTCTTAGTCGGGAGAAGATGCATAAAGTATAGAGCAGAGTACAGCTGGTTCAACTTTGTGACGTTTGTTTCCGAAGTGGTCACTTTGCCGAATACGTCTTTGTTCCAGACATCGCGTGTCTGCTGCCGCACGTCTTTGAGTTTCGTGCCCTCTGGAATCTGGGCGTCTACATTTGAGCACGCCTGGTTGGCGGAGATGAAGGAGACGCCTACACGAGAGATGACGTTTGCGTCTTTGAATGTAAACAGGGCTCCTAGGCGGGCGGTTTTGGACTCGTAGCTTGATTTGTTAGAGAATTCGGCCAAGTGGTCGGTTGTTTTGTCTTTGCCCAGGAAAGTCTTGTATGTGAAGGGTGTGTTGAAGTAGCCGCAGAAGTAGACTGTCCAGGGGGCGGCTCGATTCCATCCCTGATATAGTGAGATTGTATATTCTCAAGGTGATGACTTTCACTTACGTTGTCGTAGGTTCCCCAGCCGGTATACTTGAGCGTCTTACTCCCCTTCTTCACAGGCACAACGCTGATATTACCAGCCAGATAATGCTGCTCGAGTCCCTGGCCGCGATATGAAGACAACACATGCGACACATCCACCAGCACATTCTTGGTCTTGCTGTTGGGGAAAGTATACTGGTATATACCCGCCTTTTCAGTCGCAGCCATTTCCAGGACAGTGCCGGAGCCAAGAGAAGCCTTGTAGTATCCCACCTCTGTGACATCGTCCTTGGCACGAGTATCATTCATAGCATCACTGAGAGGATTAGTCACGTCGCCAACAACTGGCATCTGCGACACGACACCGTATTTTGGTGCGCCGCCCGTACCACTCTCATGGAGCATCGTAAAACCCGTGAAGTTGCCTGTCGGTGCGTATCCAGAGTATGAGTCGCTGCCCGTGTATAGATCCGGCCCGAGTTTCACCATGCCGAGTGGTCTCGAGACACCGGGGAATGTGTTTCCGCCATTTGTTGAGCCAGTCTGTCTTGTTAGTTTGCGTCCATCTCATTGGGTGTTGCCTACGATGATTCTAAACTCACACTTGTTAACGCATACTGTGCTAGATCAGCTGCTTTTGCAACGCCAGCAATTGCTATTATCCACAGAGGAACCATTTTCATAGCACTTGTATCATACGGCGAGGATTTGTACAGGTCAATTGGAATTACTACGGCCATGCGGGTGCGTCTTTTTTATCTGCAGTCTGATTCACATTGATGTAACCCCGCCATCGTGGCTTCATGCATGTCCTTGTCCATGTCCAAGTTGGATCGATGCCCTTGATGTTCCTTCGTCATATACCGGGATGTTTAGTGTACTGTCAGCATCGAATGGTCAGCACACGTGGGGAACATGAAGTGATGAGCGGAGCGTTGGGACAAGGAGTAGTTGAGAACAAAAGAGTTGGTTATTTTTGGATGGAGGTGAAGCAGTGCCGATGGGCTTGAAAGGACGTACGGATACTCTAATTTGCATGGCGATCAAGAACGACCGAACAACTTGAACATATACAATCATCTTTGTTCCAGTTGTGCAACCAGCAACTATGGAGTACAACCGTAGACGAAAGAATGTGGCGCTACTTAAAATAGCTGCTTATCCTGCACTTAGTTCCTTTGTTAGTTCCATCTCGTCTTATTCTCACCTGAAGATCTGCATGCCAAGCCTCCAGGCACAAGATGACAGCCACGCAGGAAATGAAGATGTGCTTCCATATCAAGTGCAGACAGGTTAGGGATAGGGGTCTACAGTCAGAATATCTTGAGAGTTGTGCAACCTTAATGTCTCAGGGCTATATCTACATAATAACCCAAATTAGGCATTCCTAACCAACTTGCGACCACACCTTGTCTATTTGTCCTTGGCGCTCTCAACTGCCTTCAACTCCACCAGCCCTTGGTCCTGAGTAACCATTTTATCCTACATCAACGTTAGCAAGGAAACTACAAGCTAATACCAGCGACATACCAAAATCCACGCAGGTCCCCAATGCGATAACACACGGATAATCGTGCTGTAATGCCCAATCCACGCCAAGCCTCCTCGTCCATCCTCAATAATATACGGCAACAAACTCTCAACCACATCATGAACCGGCCCTCCTTGCGGCCCAGCACTCCCGTTTGCCCAATTGGTAATCGTATCTAAGATCGGAAAATAGCGCGACGTAGGTTGTATATCTGGGATCGGCTCGTTCGTTTTAAACTGAGTGGCCACCGTGCCAAGCATGACCGTCACCACAGACACACCAAACGGCGCAAGTTCATGGCGCAGAATTTCCGAGTATCGCGTCAAGGCTGCCTTTGAAGCAGAGTACGTGCCTATGCGCAGACTTAGCTATACTCTAGCCCTGTTTGTTCGGGAACTCACTCTGCCAGGGGGTATTAACCACAGCCCCGACGCTACTAATGTTGACGATTCTGCCCTTTTTAGGAATAATCATAGGTGAGAGATGTTGTATTAAGCGCAGAGTGCCCCAGACATTTGTGTCGAATAGCCTCCGTGCCTCGTCGATGTCCATGTCCTGGATGGGCATTGTGTACGCCCTTGCGGCGCTGTTGATGAGGACATCTATGCCTGTGAGGCCATTACGCTCATTTACTTCTTTTACAGTCTTGACTGCTTCGGCTATTGAGTCGGGTGATGATATATCTAGTTTGAGGACTGCGACGTTGGCGAGGCTTGCAAGCGAGGTCGGTATCTTTGAGAGATTGCGGGCTGTGACGTAGACGAAATGCTGTTGTTTGGCGAGCTCTATTGCGATAGATGCACCGAGAGAGTCGGCTGAGCAGCCGGTGATGAATATTGTTTTCTTGGACATTGTCAATTGATGTTGTGCTAGCTGGTGTTGACTTTGGGGCATCAATCGAAGATCAGTACCACGAGGCAGCGAAGGTGGGACAGACTGGATACTTCATATAGTTATTAGCCACGCTTTATGTTACTGTACAGCATTACCGCGCAAGTAACTCATTTAACTATCCTCTTAAACCGAGCAATTGCGTTGGCTGTATTATTGGTGGGCATCTTGAGATCTTAGACTTACCCAGATAGGAAACAAACGCCGCATCGCGCATGGCTTAGTGTACGTACAGCTTCTAAAGATACAACCAGAATGAGCTAATGGTGGCGTTCTGTAATTAAGACTCTGGTTCATACAGGTTGAACTATTCTATTTTGTTCACTTTGTTTGTTCCTTGAGTGTCGCCGGTGTTGGGCACTCTCCACGGGTGTCTCGGGAGCATGTGACTGAATGCAGAGCCTTGCATACTTAACAAACTTTTAACACTCATTTATAGTAGTTGACAAAGCACTACGTATGCACGCCATCTCACAAGTTCAACCATTGTAGCGAGAATACTGACACTGTTCGACTTACGTTGTTGTACGTGGTTACCCTAGACCAATGTAGCCTTCTACAAAAATAGCCATCGATTGATCTTATAACACTAAAACACCGCGTACATTGTCTAATTGCGTTAGCATGAATTTAATACTTGCCTCTGTATACTGATTCCAGGAAATGCATTCCACGCTGGACAGCAGACACAGAGGATGGGTTGTGAGCTCATTCACCGGAGCATTGAACCTAAGCCGAGACTGACACGAAACCACAAACGCCATGGGCAAGCTCGAAGATAGAAGAGGACAGCAGCAGCATAACAGTAGATGTTGATAATTTCTCTTCTCGCTGTGTGGCCTTCTCCCGGTGTTCATCACTTAAACAACAATGACGAAAGATGACCGTAGGAACTGCCAGGTAAGCTTCACTTGCAGGTTTGGCCAATGAAGTAAACGGCCGAGCCGCCTTCGCATAAGAAAGAAGCCTCAACCCAGCATGGTTGATGCACAAATATACTTTTATTAAGCAAAGGCAGGCCTGTTGGCCCTTTCGTAAAGGTGTTTCGTGATAAAGGACCTTGGCTTGTAAATTGGATGCCAGTATCTTGCGAGACAATATATATTGCAGACAACAACATCTCCATTGCAATTGGCTAGAAGATAGAACACGTAAGCCAGCGCTCTTTTATTACTTTCTTTTACGACCATCTCCCTCCCGTCTTGGTTGCTTTTCCCATGCGTGGCTGCCTTGTACTAGCTGTAGTGTTACCTCAACTCTGGTCTGAACTTACAAAAGCCCCCGCTTCTTGTTAAGGTGATTCAGCTCCTAAACCCATCAGGTCGGAATCTCGAAAAGCAAAAATAAACAGCCTAATAACGGACTGTGTATATAGAGCAGTCTACACCCTCCAACACTCTCAACATTTTTGCAATCTTCTCGCGTTAAATGAACGGAATATTTCTTCGCATCTGTACCATGTCTTATCAAGCACTTTTTCATTCTGGCGACCTTAAGCGGCATGGTTTTGGGCGACAAAGGCTGCATCAACCTCAGAGAAGATGCTCCAGACGATAAACTCGGTATATGCCTAGAGCAGGGCAGTGTCTTCCAATGTTGCGTTGCTGACTACCAATATGGAGCTCGACATTGCGTCAATCGTAAGTGAAGTCTTTCACCGGAAGAAGTCCCCTGAATCATCTGCCTTTCTGACTGCCATCAAACAGCTCAAGACGTTTCGTCCGTTGCCGCACTCAAGAAGGATTGCGAGAAGATCGACAAGAGACTTCATTGCTGTCGCGAGGCGAAGTTTGGGCGGTATCATCGCATAATGTGCAGCATTCCTACGAATCTCAATACTGAGTTGTGAGGGACTTGACTAGTATCACAATATGGGCATGGCAGCTAGATTGAGATGAATATAAAATGTGACTTCGCTATGTGCAATTCCTGGTTTGCTCATGTGTCTTGGCGCTGGAGTTCTCTTGGTTATGGTTTGCAAGTTGACTGCCTCAATGTTATCCATCCTTGTCTTCAGTTTCGCATCTTACAAAGTTCCTCATCCCAACTTAGCTTATGTATATGTAGGCAGGCACCGAAAGAATCGTCGTAGGTCGTGGTCCCTCCTTGCCTTCTCATCTCATGGTTGTGGTTGTTATTCTTGAAAGATGATGGACCCACTTCCCGAACCAAACTCAAACCCAACTCGCCTTCCAGCCACCATCAGACCCGGAAAATTGTGGGTCCGACAAAATGCAGGCGGTGTGAAAAACTTTGTCGGTCAACAAAGGCAGAATCCGTCCCGCCATGCTCCCATCACAATATCCCACCAGCCTGATCTCGTTGAAATACCAGCCAATCGACCCGTTTCAGCTGAAATCTACTCTATACTCCGGCTTTAAAGTACGGGAGAAGGCGGTTACGCCGTTCAAATTGCATCCCAGCTGCGTGTGGCGGTGTGGAACGCACCCGACAACCCGCAATGGGACGCAGGCCGAACCCTCTGATACTCGAATACTTCGAGCGTGGCCCCAAGCTGAACGACAACAGCAATCGATACCCCCATACGTGCAAGCAATGCGGAGAGAACTTCCCCAAGGGCCGTATCGACAGTTTGACGACGCATATTACCAAAAGATGTCCCGCCATCTCTGACTCGGAACGTATGCGAGCCTGCCTTGAACTTCATGGCATCACACAGGCGAGAACGGCGGCCGAACGACATCAACAAGTGCAGGCGGCTCAGGCAGCAGCTCAGGCAAATGGCCAGCAAGTTTCCCCTGGCTCTCTGCCCCAAGGTTGGAGTGCCCTCGAGACGCTGGCAGAGGCGTCTCGCCAGGTTGACCTGAACGAGAACAGCCGTGGAACCAAAACTGCAGCGGCCCAGGCACAAGCAAATGGCGCCCAGCAGAACGGGGAGCGATTCGAGCTACAAGAGCAGTATACTCTCGACAACCCCCCCGCCAGCTATGAGACAGCCCGAGCGCAGGCAAATGGGAAGAAAGGTGAGCCTCCGGAGTCTTGCCACAGACACGCACCAGAATGCTAATGAGGAACAGGTTCAGCCGCTTTCCAAACACCTCCACCGACCGCAACAGAACTATCCCCCGAAGAAAGACTACAGGCTCTCCTACCAGCCAGCGAAGCATCCCCCGATGCGGCTAATATTTCCGTCGCCGTTGCCGCTGCGGCCCGCCTAAACCCGTCGTTCCTCGATCCTCAGCTCGTCAATGGCGATGCCACACCCACATCTCCATCTGTTGCGGATAGCTCCGCGGCAATAACCGAAAGTACGCCCGTCACGACTGTAGATACCGCTGCCACACAGCCTTGGGGAGAAATGACCTACTTGACAGCCGCCTCACCCCCCATTCTCCCTGAGAATCCTCCTCTGGCTCCTCTTCCCTTGAACCGTGGTGGTGTTCGGATGGATACAAGCGCGGGTGTGCTCAATGGTCGATCCCGACATTTCAGATCCAAGTTCACCCCTGCCAGGCGCCAAGAAGTTAAAGAGGTTCGCAAATTGGGAGCCTGCATTCGATGCCGTATTCTTCGCAAGATCTGCAGCAAAGGCACGCCCTGCGACACGTGCCGCAAGGTTCTCTCGCCGCGTGTTTGGATGACTGGATGCGTTCGCTCAAGGCTACACGAGCAGCTGGACCTATACTCTGCCGGAGTGCAAGTCGTCTTGTCCCAAAATCGCATCAACCTGCTTAAAGAGCAACTGAAGCTCGTAAACAATGGTGCCGTTGTTGAAGTGTCCCATTTCGCAGAAACCGACAAGAACATAGTTCTATCTGCCGCCGCTGCCATACTTGAACCTCTCCAAGAACAAGGTGTCACTCCTGAAGGCCAAGAAGCAATCCACCAAGTCATCATGATTGACCAAGATAAAGATGACGTCCCCGGCAAAGTGGAAAGCTACATGCGGGATGTGCTCGACCTCTTTATTGAACGCGAACCATCTAGATTCATGTGCATTACCCTCGAAACAGCCAAACAACAACTCGCCGAGAAAGACGACGAACTTCTCAAAAAGGCACTCGAACTATGGGGCCTCGTCGAAAGCATCGACCGAGAACGCCAATGGAGTATTATTGAAAAGCCCAGCGCCGACTCTGAGCACGGCCGTCCAATCAAAGAGGCAGAAAATGAAAGCGACGCCGACATCTACACCATGATGTGCATGCAGCTCAATGCCGCAGCGGAGCGAAAAGCAAACAGCACGTCCAAAGCGCTCCTCAACCTCATGGACAGACAACTCGCCGACAGCAAGACCAAAGTTGGCTTCAACATCTATCTCACATCCCTCATCTTTCTCAACTGCGTCGAAAAATCAACATGGGCATTCAAAGCATGGGAACAGGACCACCTCCGTCCAGGCTGGCCACTCGAGCGCGACCCCAGCGTCTTCACCCAACAGGGCGGCAATCTAGCAGGCCTGATTAAAATGCTGCTCGGTATACGAAAGGCACTACCACAAACATGTCGAGACACAGATGGAAAACTAGCAACACAGGACCAAGATCCCATCATTGTAAAGTACTTCCAAAGCTTGGACATGGAATGTAAGTCACACCATCTCCCATATTACCCAAATTCTAACCAGTGTAGATGACACGATTGAAGCCCGTCAGCGGGGCTCGCAATTCTCCCCTGCGGACTCGCGATCCCTAGAATTAATGTTTTGCTCGCACCTTCTTCTTCCGAATGCGACTGGCTGATGTGCTGTGGGGGATACTTATGCGTAACGGATAATGAATGGATGGACTAGATACCTCTGGCGTTTGGTGAAATTACGGAATAAGTGGTAGATAAAATTGTGCGCGAGCTTGTTTCGGTGTAGATAGCGGCTAAGCCATGTATCTACCATAATTGTACAACACACCACTGTGACATTGCAATGCCTCGAAACTACCACAATTGTACAATATACTACTATGACACTGGGTGTGAAAGATCTTGGATGACAGGAATCAAACGCTACATTTATTCGTACTCTAACTAGATGCGGCTGGATCAACCTTGGGGGCCGATCTCTTTTGCTTTTTAAAACACGCAAATTCATTCTTACTCGCCTCCCGTAACTTCTTGAGAACGCTCCTCATCTCTGGCAACTCGCTCTGCAACCTAGCACGAGCGTCGTTGTCTGTACGTCCGTCTAATTCCTGGTATATCTGGCTCTGTAGCTCCGACGCCCTATCAGTGGTATACTGACTTAGAGTTTGGGCGACGAATTCCACGTCTAGAGTAGCTTGCATGAGCGCCTCGAGGGAGTACCGCGGTCGTTTGCGGAACGCATCAAGCAGCTGGAGGGATGTTTGTTCAAGCAAGAACGACAGAACCTGAGGCGTGAGTGAGGGTGCGGTGGTTGATACCTGGGAATGAACGAGGACCAGAGCGAGGAGAGCTTCGTAGACGTAGGGCTTTGCGCTGGTGGGACGGGTATTTGGCTGGGGGGCCCAGTCGGTGAGAGCGAGGCCAGGGGATATGATGGCGTGGAGCTTCTCGATGGATTGCTTGGTGTAGGATTGGAAGAGGCGGGCGTCAATTTGGCCGAGGACGTCGCGGATGGTTTTGGATTCGTCGGTGAGTTTGACGGAGAAGGCGTTCTCGAATTGGGAGTTGAGGTTGGGGACGACTTGGGAACGGAGGGCTTGGAGGTTGCTCAGGGTGAGGAGCATGCGGATGTTCTGTTGAGTGGTTAGCAGACGGATGGTGAGGTGTAGTTTTGTTTCGACTTACTCGATCGCCAGCGTCGAGTGTGCTCTTGCAGGTGACGGAGGTGGGGACGTGTGCTAATGAAATATCCTGAGAGTTTGTCCATTCGTCCTCATTCTTCTTGAGGGAACGTTCTGCATTTTCAACCATCCCACTCAGCGCCTTATACAGCGTGGTGACGTATTGACTGCGAACCATTTGCAGCAGTTTCGTAGGCGGCGGGAGGACGATATTTTCCGCGCCAGGCTTCTCCATCGCTTCAGGAATGTAGAGAATCTTCTGCATGCCTGACAGAAGTGCGCCTTCAAACGCAGCGAAGGTGGTGGGCATCCGTGTGACATCGCCCAAGTCAGCTGGCCGCTGCCAATCCTCGACGTATTTTATGTTCTCGGCATCCCGATTCCAGGCGGCACAGAGGGCAGTGACGCATCGCTCTCGGGATGTGCCCACAAGAGCTTTGAGCTGTTCGACGACGCGGCCGTCACCAGAGGAGACAGGGCTGAAGCTGGCCATTTCAGAGGCTCCGGATCCGACAAGCGCAAGCATTTTTGACAGGTATTCTACGCCGCTGATGGAATTGGACCACGGCGGCCAGAAAGCAAGCTTCTCCCATGACTCGCCCCTTTTCGGAGACGGAGGCGGTGGGTTGTTGGAGTCAAAGTTGAATCTGGGGTCGCGAAGCGCTGTGGGCGTGAGTGAGCCTCCGATGCCGCCTGCTGAAGCTGGCGAATTTGGAGAAAGTGGGAGAGGTGAGAATAGCAGCGAGATGTCTTCGGGAGGTGCATCAACGAAGAAGGCGTGGACATGGTCCCGCAGGATGTCAACCAATTCGACCATGCCCTTTTCCAGGTCGCTCACAGCTTGTGTCGATAGCTGATGATGTTCTCTAGATTCGCCATTGTATCCCAAGGGTAGAGTACGCTGTGTTTTGCCGTCAATAAATCCTTGAGCGGTTTGCCAAAACTCGACCAATTCTCCCAGTATACCCTGCGAGGAAATGAGGCTCGTCAAGAAAGCAAGCATTTTGTCCCATAATTCCATGACGTCTGTAGAGTCCGTGGATGAAATTTTGCCGTCGATAGGTTGACGCCCCAGGGTTCGGAGGTATGATGCCAAGATGTGAGGCTCTGGCTTCTCGCTGTTAGCGAGTCTGCGCCGCAGCACTTCAATTTCAATCTTGGACCGATCTGCCGAGGCTTGCATTTTGCTCTTCAAGTGATCATACTTGCTCAGGAGCCACACCCAGATGGGGTTATCCTCGACGCCAAGTTCAAGTAACAATGAAATCAGCTCCATATGCTGGTCCTGTGGTCTACCACCCGTGCCTTCTGCTCTTGACGTGTGCAGCGAAACTAGCTTCTTCCACATATCCTTCTTGAACGTCTGTATTTGTTGATCGACATCGTTCCACATGCGGCCAGCAAGGACCAGTTTGTACAGCTGCTTGTCACTTGGCGATTGTCCGTTGAGTTCTCTTGAGAGTTGCTTGGCCTCGTCTGCAAATTTCCTGGCTCGGTTATAGCTCTCGACGAGTGTCTCGTAATCCTTGCGTTTGACGCTGTCTGCAACAGTGGCACTCAACTCAACATAATCCTTAAACTCGTTCAAATTGGTCGACACGTTTCGTAAATGTTTCTCCTTTTCGCGACCGCCCAGCGCTGGGCCCCAAACATCTTCAGCCTTGGCTGACACGTCTAACAATGGGGCCTTGATACCCATGACTCCGTATTCGCTTTCTTTGACTAGAGCGTTCTTCTTGCGGCTGTCAGACATAGGCAGAGCAAGCGGATTGTTGAGACCGATTTGAGCGCCACCGGCGCTGCTACGGCCAAAGCTCGTACGACTAGTATGGCGCGAATGGCGGCCGGATTGTCGCTGCTGGACGGGGTCGATACCACGATACTTCATTTCCTTGTAGACATTGTCAATGGTAGCCTTGGCTTTGACGAAGCGCTCAAAGTTGCTTTCAACAAGAACCTTGAGTGATGCTGATTTCTGATCAATGGATTGCGACAGAACATCGAGGCCTTGGAGTAATGTCCTCGTGTCTGCAGTTGAGTGCATTTGTGAAAGAAACAGGGCAGGGGAGAAGGTTGTTGAAGACAACAAGAATCGATTTCCTGTTACGTCCGTTAGCAGAAGTCACCTTCAATGGCCGGTGAATAGTTATGGGCACATACGCAGTCGCGCATCATCTTGCACAGGCAAGCCCAGCTGCTCCAACGATCGGACAACACTGTCCGAGGTACCCAAGGGATCAACTTCGTCCTTTTGGACCAGGCTGCTCAGAGAGCCTTGTCCACTTTCTCCAAATATGCTCCTTCGCCCACCAAATGCCGATTCGAGAGCTTCATAGCGAGACTTCCGTCGACCCTTCTTGGATTCCTGCTCGTCGGCGGACTCCTCACCAGCGTCCTTTTCTGCAGGCCATTCTACAGGATACGGGTTGGGAAGCTGGTAGAATTCGAGTACTTTTCGATCGTAGTCGGCCATGCTGGGCAAACAGAAGGGGTGAAGCACTATTTGTAGGGCTGCATGCTATGAATAGAGTATGCGACCTCGGTATGAAGTTGTCAGGAGGGGGTCAGTCAGTCGTCGTGCCAATGCCGTGGGAATGACCCAGAGATTTCGCGCTCGGTACGGGAATTGAGGTCGTGAATCATGTGCTGACTTGGTAATGTTTTGGTTGTATTGGTGATTGCATCGGATAATAAAGCAGAGCAGCGTGAACGCATCTGATGCCACACAGGTGGTCTTGGAGGTGCTCGGCTGTGAGCTTCAAGCACGAGTCCCACCCGTTGACACTTGAGCTCTATGGAGCTGATAGTTCACCAGCCACAGAAGGCTATGGCTCCAAGGGAATGCGCCACATCTGGTCAACGGGTACCTGTGGCCTTCACAGCCTCGTGCAGCTCACCTTGAGCGGCCACCCTCGGCTCGGTGTGCTATCACGCATTTCCGACGGCTCCGAGCCGCTGGACCGACCGGAGGAGCCTGCTCAGCGAGAAAAAAAAGTGAAAATGTGGAGCGCCGCCACACATTCCGCCGCCGAGATGTGGCTGATATGTCCGCTGCTGGACACTGGCCAGGCCTACGATTTGCCAGTCTGGCTTCATGGGTCGGGCCTTGGGTCTGTTTTTGGCGCAGAGGAGCCGCCGAGCATGGCATGTTACATCCATGTCCAAGATGTAGGTGAAAGAAATAGGCGTCAGAGGCTTGATTTTGCGTGTATGCAGCTCTCCGTAGAGCCGTAGCTTGACAGAGCAAGAAAAAAAAAAGTCACTCCGTCGGTCACAGCCAAAATCTCGCACGCAAGCCACACTTGGTTCCGTTGCGTATCAACGGCTTCCCGAATTTGTCCACACCTCCCAAAACTTTCGACACCTTGATCTTTCTTTGTTCCCTCCATATCCGCTCTTGCCCCAGCGTCGCTTCATTGCCTGTGTTTTCTCTTGGGACCATATTTGCTCAATTTATCACATCAAGATGCTGGCCATCCGAGCTATCTCTCGCCCTGCCGTTTCCAGGCAATGCCTGCGCGCCGCTCCCCGCGCTTCCTGGGCTGTTGCTGTACGGACATCCCGAAGCTTTGCTGCTCCAAGTTTTTCTTGCTAACGATTGATCGCGCAGCGTTGCTACTCGACTGGTGGTGACCGTGTTGCCAAGTATGAGGGAACTAAGGATGCTCAAGTACGTTTTTATGCGTTGTTTTAGTTTTACGTTGCTTATCGCTGGGTCAATTGGTTGCGCGGCTTTGATCGCTGGATCTCGACGTGGTGCGTCTAGGATTGACGACGTCGACCTGGCGTGATCGCTTGATCCAGCCAAACTATCGCAACATAAAGCAAGCGGATGAGCACCTGTGCTAACAATCTTTTTTGCAGGGCAACTACCTGGTCAGCTTGATCGAGGGTGACGGTATTGGGCCCGAGATTGCCGTCTCCGTCAAGGATATCTTTGCCGCCGCCAAGGTTAGCAATAATCGTATCCTTCTCCTTAGGACGCGCATATCGCGCGATGACTACGAATTACTCTTTGCTAACATGCAGACGCAATCACCAGACCCCCATTGCCTGGGAATCTTGCGACGTCACTCCCATCCTCAAGGACGGCAAGACTGCTATCCCCGATGCTGCCATTGAGAACATCAAGAAGAACAAGATTGCCCTGAAGGGCCCTCTGGCTGTAAGTACAACATCTTTGCTCTTTCTGGCCAATTGAATGCTGTGGTATCGACTGAAACTGACAATCTGCAGACCCCCGTTGGCAAGGGCCACGTCTCTCTTAACCTCACCCTCCGCCGAACCTTCAACCTCTTCGCCAACTTGCGACCCTGCCGCTCCGTCGCCGGTTTCAAGACTCCCTACGACAATGTCGACACCGTCCTGATCCGAGAGAACACCGAGGGTGAATACTCTGGCATTGAGCACGTTGTTGTCGACGGTGTCGTCCAGAGCATCAAGCTCATTACCCGCGAGGCTTCCGAGCGTGTCCTGCGATTCGCTTTCCAGCACGCCCAGTCTATCGGCCGCACCAAGGTCCGCGTCGTCCACAAGGCCACCATCATGAAGATGTCTGACGGTCTCTTCCTCAACGTCGGCAAGGAGGTCGCCAAGGACTTCCCTGGCATTGAGTTCGACGCCGAGCTTCTCGACAACACCTGCCTCAAGATGGTCACCGACCCTCTACCCTACAACGACAAGGTCCTTGTCATGCCCAACTTGTACGGTGACATTTTGTCCGACATGTGCGCTGGTCTGATCGGTGGTTTGGGTCTTACTCCTTCTGGCAACATTGGTGACGAGTGCTCCATCTTCGAGGCTGTCCACGGTTCCGCTCCTGACATCGCTGGTAAGGGCCTGGCCAACCCTACAGCCCTGTTGCTCAGCTCCATCATGATGTTGCGTCACATGGGTCTCACCGAGTACGCTGCTCGCATCGAGAAGGCCATTTTCGACACTCTTGCCGAGGGTAAGGCCCTGACTGGCGACTTGGGTGGCAAGGCCAAGACTCACGAGTACGCCGCCGCCATTATTGAGAAGCTGTAAAGGACCGATTCTCACGCCCTCCCCGAAACCTTGTCACCAAAATTATACAACTAGATACCTATTACCCCGACATGACATTATAGCATGGCCATGAATGGAGACGAAATGCTCTGTTCGTGTGCTCACATCCACCAACCGATATTAACCGACACCCACGCTGCTACGTTTTGAGAAAAGTCAGAGTAGTGTTTACATGTAGAGTGTACTAAGAAGAGCCGAGCATCATACGGCGACGGCGCTATGAATTGAATTTCTTTGTGTTAGAATCGTCTCTATATGAGTGACATGTGGCTTTTCAGATTTCGGAGGCCGGCTTACTTAGCTTGAAGCGCCTTGTGGCCTGCACTAACCTGACCATCAAAACTTTGTTCACGATACTCGTAATGCTCTAACTAGAATGAACAAAGTATCGTTTATTGACGCCCAGCCAAACTTAATGAAACAGAAAGTAGAGTTGTTTGATTGAACTCCGACACAGCTACCCCTCAACTTCACATCTGTATCTAATGATTGAGCTAAAATCATGGTTCCATTGTCCGATCAAATGACAATGGCGTTGGCCAAGCTACGGACAACGAAAATCCGCCGCTGAAATTACTGCTCTTAAGCTACCCAGCCATTGAGCACCCCAGCTCGGAAATTGCGGATGATATCTCATCGTCGGACATAGGCATGAAGCCACCACCACGTCCACTTTCCTCTGTATGCTCGTCCTTAAGCGTCAATATATATTTCAGACTCCATTACGGCTTTGTCCGCGCCAACTGTGCTCTGCTCAAATCTACCAATATGGCTTTGCCGTCAACGCTAACAACAAAGGTATACCGAGTACAATCGCCATGAGAAATACCCAGCAAATGCAGACGAGTCAAAGCGGAGCAACACGTCTCCAGGTCCTGGATATCCGCATGTCGGCCTGCAACCTTATCATCGCCTAATTGCGCCAAACCAATTGTCCCGACAAGATGTCTTTCGTCCCGCGTGAGATCACCAGTAGCCAAAGAGTAAAGTATTGCCGATCTGAGACTTGACTCCGCCGTCGTACTCACTGAGGACTATTTCAGGCTCAAGGTTTGTTTCGCTAAACTTGATTAGGTCCGGTTGAGTATGTCTGCTGGACTTCAAGATGGGGTATTACTCGGGGAGACGGTTAATTTTCACATGAAAATCTCGCAAAGTACTAACCTGACCTAGGCACTGGTTACTAACCGATCTTTTAGAGTCCAGTCAGGTAGGACTTGGCAGTCAAGGCGCTTTTGGATTCAACGTAGCCTTGGAAACTAGAATTATACCATTGTGGGCTAGGCTAGGTTAGAGTTTCGATCTTCAAATTTGCCCAGAAGGTGGAAGCAGAGGCTAGGTACCTAGGTAAGTATAGGAATTCGATGGGATGCGAGAGGGGGATATTTTACATGTACAAGGACATCCATAGGTAGTAAGTAACCACCGGGGGAAACGACTCGTGTTGATGCCTCCGGCTAAGAGGGAAAGAATCAACATGGATCCGAATCCAAGCAGACCAGGCTTAACTCATTTAAACATGGAATACCAGATCACATCAGGTTAGAACAAATATCAACAATTGGTAGCCCGGATGCATAAACCCCCAGACCCCATTCCCCGTGGCTTGTCAACGCACAACATACCAGACCACTTACACCACTCGCATCCGTATAGCACGACTTTGCTTCTCAGCCCATTTGGAGAATCTTCCCACGAATCAATATTGATCCACCGCTCTCACATTAACATAGACGGCGGACGGGCATCCAAAGTCTCTGTCTCTCCTTCAACAAAAACTACTCTCGTATGATTCCCCCGTATATATATACACACTGGCGATAGCCGCCCCCAGTTACTCTTCATTTATTATAATCATGGTCGTGGGCGCCATTGGCGTTGTATCCGGCATATTGGGCATCTTTTCAGTCTCTTCTGATTTGTCGAAAGAAAATGATGCGGACTATGTTTACCACTTTGCCGCCGGACTGGATGGCGCTGGACCTGCAGATGATCGCTTGGATGGCGCAGGCGGCCAACTTCCCCGGATCATTCCATTTAACGAACACGGTGAGCGTATCTGCTGCGGAAAGAGAAACGGTGTTTGTCGCACCGGTAACACCAGATGCCGCGTGTTCTTGAAAGCTGAAAAGGAAAATCACCAGCAGCCTTCCTATACGCTGTTCAAAGCCAGAAAGAATGATCCTATTTGTCTGGCATGGATTACAGTTGAGTTTCCCGAGAAGACAACATATGGCTGGATTGGGAACTGGGGTCAGGAGTGTGGCGCTCCTTGGTAAGCCCGGACGCTTCATGTAATACTTGACTGCTCTGATTGATGTAATTGACACCAGACTTGACACTGCAGGTACTACTCTGATATACATGTCCAGAATAATCTAGGAGCAGACAAGGTCTCCTGCACTTGGCTGGATAGCAAAGGCGAATTCGGCCTCACGGGTCTCCAAGTTCACTGGCCGGAATATCACGACGGCTACAAAGGCAATGGAAATGATTCACAATAGTACGTTTGAAACTCCTCGTGCCATCTGGATAACTCGGCATGCCGCTGACATCGACGCCTCCCACACTTGGCAGCTATTGCCATAATCCGCCCGCTCTCTGTTTTTTCACGGAACCGAGTCCCCGAAACATCTATTATTGGGCGACGAACCCTAAAACTATCTCATCTAAACATGAAGTCTCCGTCTACAAGAGCGGCTACAGGAGGCTTACACCTGAACCATGCGGTCTACGGGAGCACAACGGTGAAAAGCAGCCAGACGATATAACCAAGGAACGCGATAGAGTCGACCAAAACATGACAAAGCAGTCAAACGATGATGGTCAAGATAAAAAGTTTGCGTTCAGACGAAGTACGCAGAAGCCGCATTTACTCCCGCGCATGATGGTCAACGAGACCCGTCTCGTCAAGTCCCGGGCCTTGTCTCACCGCGCCACCGACCTTTGCAAGAGCCCTTACTCCGTCGGACCTAGCTTTGTGTCGTACCAGGAGCGCAAGTTCTGCCACATGGCCGACAAGAGGCTCTACTCCTTCTGCGAGGACTCCAAAGAGGGTGAGTGCTGGGACGACGAGAAGCACGAGATTATACATAAGAGTGCTTCTGGTGTGGTGCGACGTGCTGCAAACCCGGCTGTTGCTTTTACTGACACGCTCAACTGGGGATGAGACAGCATGGAGGATGGTGAATGGTGCTGTGGTATTGACTTGTTGCGGGAGACGTGTGATGTAGTTTGCGGACGACAAACTACATGTGATGCTTTTATTTTTTAGTGTATGCTATGCTTAAAGTTTAAGATTGGATATTGTCTACTTTCAGTTCTACGTTTATCGTATCTGTCATGTTTCAAAATATCGGCATGTACGCCTGATTCACATAGTCGACATTAGAATCCGCAGTCTCAATCCGCTGGCCACACGTTCCAAAAAGCGTGTCCCAAACGCGGCTCTGCTTCCCGTAATTCTGGCTCTTCCTGTACCCATACCGATGGTGCAAGTCGTGATCCTCCACGCACAACTCCATATTCAGCGCACGAAGCAGCCAGCTTAGCGTCGAGGGAACCTCCAGATGCACTCGGATACCGCTATGTCCCCAGACTTCCGTATACATGATGTACTGGTGGCAGATCCACCAGTCGTAGAAACCCAGGGGATAGCCAGCCGCCCAAAAGACAGAGTACGTCAAGAATGGAACGGCGACCATCTCGATGAACTCCTGCTCCCCGTCGGCGTAGGCCGACAGCAGCGGGTTAGGATGCTTGGTGAGGTGGTGGGTGCGGTGGAAGCGCCAGAGGCCCGGGACTTCGTGGACCGAGCGGTGATATGTGTAGAACCAGAAATCTAGGATGATGGCATACAGGCCTGTCTTGAGGGGCAGAGTGGCCAGCCATTTCCGGTTGGTGATTATGTCGAGGGGCGCTTCTTGCGGTGTGTAGGTGAAGAGGACCATCATTAGAATTCGGGCGCCAACGGTTTTGTATAACGCCCAGATGATCTTGCCGGCGCCGTTGTTGTCGGGAATGCCGTCCCGGTCGTGGGCGTCGCCGTCTAGGAAGCCGTGTTTGTGGCCGAGACGGCGGAGGATGTGGACTTCGCGGATGAGAACGAGGTTATAGAGGAAGACGTAGAAGTGAACTGCGGCGTGTTTGCTAATGTTCCAGCCAGTTAAGGAAACAAAGGCTTGGTGTAGGGCGAGAGGGATGACTCCGTAGAATAGGATCCATGCGTGTTGAGATAGTTGGCCTAAATGGGGGACTTTGTCTGTTTTGGCATGCTTGGGGATGGGTTTATCTAAATATGTTGGATATCCATTTGTATAGTCGATTATCTTTTGGTAAATGTCCCATTTGCTGCGGTCTCCAGTCCGCCAAGTTGACTTCATTGAGTCCTTGTGCGGAATCTTGGTTGAAGCCGGCGTCGGCTGTGTGCTTGTTGTGGACATGATCAGTGGCGGCGCTGTGATTGTATAGCTGAGAGAGAGGAAGTTAAGAGTGTATCAAGATGAACGTATGGGAAGATACACCAAACTTCTACGTCAGTAATGTTGGTCGGAATATGTATGGCGTCTGCGAGGAACTAGTGTGGCAAAGTTGACTTATATTTAAATGCCTAAACCAGAACTAACTACGACGTCCAGACGCCCCGAACTTCCGACGCACGTTTATGCAGCTTTACGTATTATGTGCTTTTGGTCTAGTTGCTGGAAGCGGCAGACGCTGTTCTTCCGATGGGCCGTTATGATTTCATGTGATGGTGTGGGGAAGCCAAGTCTCCATTTCCAACAACTTGACACCAGAGTGTTGACACGAATGACTCCACGTGGGGATAGGGAACGGAGGTTAAGTGTCTATTTCATTTGCTTTGATCCGTTTCATGGCTCGGAATACGTGTCAGTATCCCGAACGTCATGTGGGTTGTCAACTTGTCATTTTGGTCCATCATATCTAGTCGTTGCTGTGGCTTATCACAACATACTTGACCTACAATTGAATGGCTACTGTTATAGACAATAGAGTAAAGGTTGGCTGGTGGCTTTGCTATTTTGTATCAGAATTGTCTTTGTTTCTCTGTATCGACCAAACAGCGTTTACAACATAAACAGAGTCTCTGCCATTGGTAACCACCAGAGAAATCCTACATAGTCTATTTAGACAACAATCCGCAGTAGCGCTCTAAAATCCATGTAGAGTTTCAGTTAGAGTTGGCGGTTTCGGCTGATTATTCACACTGTGATTTATGTTCTTTATACCTACACCGGCCCACGTCATCTTGTTGTAAAAGCAGGGCATTTCGAGTTGCCACACACGAACAGTGTGTCTACCTACGGGTACTGAGATTAGTCCAATGAAGAATCTACAAATTTTCCTCATATTGCTGTGCTGTGGAGAACGATTTCATCAGCACCTTGACGCTTAGACTGAAGCCTTTCGAGGCCGACTTACACCCACCATCTTCAAACCACGCACCAATCCACAAAACATGGCAGTCACAACACAAACGCACGTCCATGCAACATAAAAGAAAGTCATATAAACAAGAATGAACGTATATACAAAACCCCACCATATATCCCCTACAAATTAGCCTTAACCTTCTTCTGATAATTTCCATTCTTAACCGCCAACTGCGCCTCCCACAACATAGCACCCCCAAAGTTAGGCAGATTCATAGCCTTAACCTGGTTAATCGCCTTGTTAAGCGTAGTAGCATCAACATAGCCCTCATCACCGTCGGCGCCGCTCGCCAACGCCCCAATGTACAACTGGACGCCGCTACCAATACCCTTGGACCAGTTCTTGACGGCCTTGGCGAAACCGCTCTGCGCAATGTTGCAGTCGCCGTTGTTGTAGAACTGAACCTGCACCCAGTCGAGGAGCTGGCACACGTTAAGGGGCTCAGACTGGTCGGGGTAGGGGCACTGAGGGGCAGCGGTGATGTAGTACTTCTTGGAGGTGTCTTTTTGGAAGTTGGCTTTGAACTGCTTCGTCATGGCGAGGTACCCTGTTCCGTCGTTGGTTTCGTTGTCTAGTTTTGTTAGTATTTTGTGTTAGAAGGGAGTTTGAGAATGTACGTACCCAAGTCGACGCCATCGAGCTTGACGTCGCCAAAGGGACGGAGCTCCTTGTGGTCGGTACCACCGAGGAACAAGTTCCAGATGGTGTTGGCGATTTGTTGGCCTTGGGCGTCGGAGTGAAGCTGCACGTCAGAGTAGTCGGTTGCGCCGCCCATGCTGAGAATCACGGGCTTGCCCTTGCTCTGGCAGTTCTTGATGGACTTGACGAGGGAGCTGCCGTCTTGGAGGCCAGTGGCTCCGGCCTTTTTCTGGGCAGCTGATGGGCCACCGAGGTTGCCGATGCTCATCTTGGGGTAGCCGCCGTTGGAGAAGAAGTGGCTGAGGAAAGCCAGGTTGACGACATCGTAGGAAGAGTCGTTGCAGACATCGTCTAGAGTGGTGGTGTCGTCTTCGGCACCCCAGTAGACGGTGAGTTTGTGTGCAGAAGCTCTCTTCTCAGTGGGGACGGCTTGAGCGAGAGCGGCGAGCAAGCCAGTTGCAACCAGTGCGTTTCTGACAAACATTTTGGTGGAATGAGAAGATGTAAACGGGTTGGGGGTTAAGAGAATGACGATATGTACAGTAGGCGAATATATACACGGTTTGCCTGGAAGATGACCGGATCTTCTTTGTCTACAGACTTATATCCAGAGAACGGCTGCGAGAAACCAAGGCAGCTTCCGGTCTATTTATCTTGAAACTTCTCCTATTGTGAACGCTTCCCCTCGAGCTGAAGAAGAGCCTGGGTTGAGTATACTTCCCAATTAGGCAACTCATCAGTTGCGGACATTCTATAAACCCTCCAACAAGACAGCTGCATCTCCAATTCCCCACGCATCTACGAAGTATTCTGTGGGGGTATTCTCTAGCTAAGAATCCGGATGGTTCTATTATCGTGTGTGTCTCCAGTGCCGGACTCCGACTCGGTCGTTAGCTCTCAATCACGTTAGATTGGAGGGTGGTATCGTATACCCGAGTTGGGTTTAACCACCACCCATTCCTGTATGCGATCATGGGGTACACAGGCAAATATGCTAGGCGCCCCTGCTAGGGAGCCGGTGTTCGAAACTTGGTTCGAAAATTGGGGTAATGCGAGTTCAATAGTTCAGACAACGTTACATGGGTTTGGCCCTGACTTGGTAATGGGTGAATTGTCAAGATGGGAACTATGCAAGAGCGATATTGCTATTATCCAGTTGGCGCCTAATTGTCGAGAGTGTTCGTTGGCGTAAGGACGCATGCTCGCGAGACGGACGAATGTGGTCACTCGTAGGAGAGGATGCTACCTGGGGGAAGGGAAACATTTGAGAACAGATACACGTCATTCGACGCTATTGTAAGTCGAGTTGAATCCTACGGAACATGCACCCCACAATGTAGGTGCCCATGGGGTTGCGGTTTTGTCGACAGGTCAGGGGGTCTGCTATCTTGGCGATGAAGCGGACCGAATCACGCACATCAGTCTTGATACCAAGACGGGAGTCTCCCGGCTTGGCTGGCTTGGCCAACAGGGCGAGCGACGAACATGCTCACTTCTACTCCGTATTATGTGTAAGTATGCAGGGGCCAACACCGTCCAGGAACGACATGTCTCAGGAACAAAAGTTAATAGTAGAATTGTGGAGATGTAGGCCGTGGAAAATCTCTAGTCAGCCCGTTTGGAGAGTTGAGCGCCGCCGAGGTCAAGCCGTGCGGAGACAAGCTTCCATCGCCTGGTTTGAACGGGTTTTGTTTGGACAAGGCCCAGATCTTCAATATCTTGGCCTATTCCGGCACTTCGCGTACCTGGATCGCAGGCCATCAAAGATCAGTGAAAGGATGTGGCTCGCGGAGATGGCGCTGTGGAGGCGCGGCACTAGCTTGTGCTGAGTGCCCCCAATTGGACCGAGTTGTCGACATTTTGACGGTTGAAACGTGCTGAATCCCTGTGCAATTAGTGGGATTAATTTTTCCGGGCTGGGAAATGGAAGGGTTTTAGGCGCAAGAGGTACGTAGCATCGTCCATGAGTTGGAGTTTGGGTTAAGTATTCAAAGCTGTTTGTCAATCTGGTACGAGATGCCACGAGGACAGTAAAGGTCAAGCCATGGCATGCTTTGCCAATAAGTCCCGATAAATGACTTGGCGGTGTACCGAGCTGGGGATCTTGTAAAGGATGTGGGTGTCAGTGAAGGTCCCGGCCAAACTCGGCAGGATTGCCGGAAAGTTACAAGTAATCCAGTTGCCGGCCGACCTGCAATTGGGGAAGCCCGAACGGAGTTGACACAATTCCATTAACCGGCTGGCAATTGTGCCCATATGGTGTGGTTTGTGAAAGTATAGGCGGCTCTTTCACCTAACAAACAACTCGGCTTGATGTACATCCAGTCATCGTCAATGGGACATGCATCTGCAGAACAGGTTTGTATTTGCGAGGGTCTATATTCATGCTCTCTTGGAAATGTTTCGTTCGGAAATCGTCAAAAAAAGCCTCAAACCCGTGCCAGGAAGTTCGGTTTATGTCTAGTTTTCCTTCTGTGGCAATCGCTCTTTGAGGAAAGCTTCGACGTCGTTCAGCTCTTCCAGGCAGGCCGAATGTTGCATTCCTCTGGAGGGTCTGTTAGTCATATGCCATCTTCCGCATGTTGTGGGGTCGATGTTCGCATTTTGGAAGCAGCTTGCACACGACGATGCAACGTCAAGATCTAGGGGTATACATACCGGTAAGTCTTGAAAGTAACACCGTAACCCATCGACTTCAGTGCCTTTTCGCTGTCTTGAGCAAGATCATAGAGTACCAGAGGATCGCGGTCGCCGTGACCCATGAAAATAGGCGTGTCTTTGTTGATATCGCCTTCGGGGACGCATTCCTTGAACTTTTGGTTCAAAAGAAGCCACGACGATAGACCAACAATGCCGCCAATCTTGACTGGGGCTGTGAGACCGGCGAATATGCTCATGGCACCACCTTGAGAGAAGCCGCCCAGAATAATACGATCGGCAGAAATACCGTCCTTGATCTCCTGCTGGATTAGGCCGTGGAAATATTCGCGGGATTGCAAAATGCGAGGCTCATCTTCATTCTCGCCCTTAGAGAGGGATTTCTGTGGGTTGCAAAGTTAGCAATCACGGCATATTGTGATTTCATTTCGATACAGTGTCTGCGTAATGAGGAGGGACCTACAATGTCGAACCATCCCGGCATCTGAAAACCAGCATTCTACATCGGGATAAAAAGGTCAGCAATCTTAGCTCTTAGGAATTACAGAATCAACCAATGGAAATTCTCCGAAATGATATAGCTAACCATGGTAATGGGAATATGCGGCGCATGCGGCAAAATAAACTTGATCTCATTCATGGGCTGACGCTTCCTCCACATTTCTACTGCATCTGACCATCCGTGTCCCGTGTCGCCCAGGCCGTGAATGAAGATGACGGTGGCGGTATGGCGGCCCACGGCAGGGAATACCAACGGTGCCATTCTGCGGATGGATGAAGTTGATGAAGCGGCGCTCATTGCGGCGGTATTGGATGCGACGTTTGAGGATGATGTTGAGGAAGATGACGATGGAGTCTCTGGTGTGCCGAGTGATGGGCTTTGTGCAGACTCGATCCGCGCTGAGGGGAAGAGATTGAATAGTAAGGGCACAATATAGACGATGACGGGAAAAAGTAGGCTGAGAGCGAATGCGTGTCTGAGATTGAACATCAGATGAGTGACTTGCAGGCGTTGAAATTGTGAGCCTTGCGATGTGATTGCGGCTTGTTGTGGATCACTGGCAGGTGCCAGCTTCGAATGTGGGGTCTCAAGATTCGATCATCAAAACATGACCGTGGATGGGTTCCATGCACCTTCAACCTGCACTGGTTGATCAACGTGTTCAACTAAGTACTAACCACTGCAAACAATTAAGGTTGCATGACAGTGCAAGTACAGCAAGTTCTCCTGACCAACTCATCGATCATACGAGTTAGAAACCTTGTCTCCAAATTTGCTGTGGGCGCCTAGGGTAGGTAGCTATTGCATTTCTGCCAATTTGCCCTCCACAGAAGACTCGACAACATGGCAGAGGTCAAACAAACCCGTCTGTTGACAGCGAGTGACAGAGTATCTGATGACCCATGGCCTGCTTGAGGTGTACGGAATTTCGCGAAAGATGCGATTCGGCATTGCGAGTAGTCTGTTTCGACGTACTTGGATGTGGACGGATCTGGATTCCACAGTCCATGGCAAAGACTGCCTACCTGGGAAATAAAGGATACGAACTGCGTGTTTGAACTCAGTTATGGTCGTGCGAATATCACAAGACCAATTTGCTGGCTGGCGCTGACGTCTCTGCGGGGATCTCCTGGAGCTTTGCGAGCATCATCTGGTGAGATATCTACTGACTGTGAAAAGAGTTGGTGGCATTGTAGAGTTTGAGAGGATGATTTAAATTTTAACCTCTTACACAAGGCTTTGAAATCCTTATCCCTTCGTGGAGAGAGGTTGCTTCTATTGGACCTAGAAGAAGACTGGGACAGGTCTGAACGATCCTGAGATGCGTCTGGAGCAGGCTGAGACGCCAGCAAGCCTGGGTCTATTGGAGATTTGAAAGGGCCAAGGTTGATGGGACCTGGGCAGACTTAGGTACCAAGCAGTTGGATATTCGCCCACATCCAAGCATACACTCACACAGCGGAATATGCCTTCGTACACGACGAGATATTTGCCCACATCTGAGTATACACGCACACATCTGAGTATACACGCACACATCTGAGCATACACGCACATATCTGAGCATATACGCAAACATCTCCGGATGCTTTGTATACTACGCGATCTACATGCAACAACGTTCTCTTGTTCAAAGGCTCCTGACTTCCCGCCAAGGGGAAGGAGCCTAGAATGATGGCCATCTTCTGCGTCCTTCGGACTCGCAAGCCATTTCAAGCAGGGAAGGAGCGGGCGACGACTCTTGACTTAAACAGCCATGAACCAGACATGATGTTTCTGGCAGCTGTCAGCGAGTGTCTGTATGGTCGACAATAATTAGACGCTCACGATTGCCAACTGTTACCCCCGTCCGCCGCAGCCGTCGAGAATTGCCCTGGGTATTGTCCATATCTCCTCCCTTTCTCTCTTCCCCCTCTTTTCTTCTTCCCTTTCTCTCTCAACGAGCGGCATACATTGCATTCACTGGACCTCTGGAACCAACTAGTGCACACAATACATATTGTCATAACACAATCTTTCCCTCTGCCGTCGTTTCTGGTCATCAACATTATGGCCACTCAATTTAACTCACAAGCCAGTGATCGCTCCGGCGTCCTGGAACGCTGCGTCGGGTGTGTTGGTGACTTCTTTTTGGAGAAGTTGCCTGAATGGGGGCAGAAGCTGCTGGACAAGATGGAGCCACACGGGAAATGTGTTGTTGATACCATTACCCTATGGTGGAAAGACTTGTATGCATTCTGCCAAGAGAAGAATGGATCGCGGGGCGACCTGCTGAAGTTCTTTCCCTACCAGTGGGTCTCCAGCTGGCGAATCTCCTCCCCGTACAGAGGAAAGAAGGCAAACATACGACTCTCGGCGCGTCCGAAGGGACAGCTAAAGAGGAGGTGTGAGCTGGACCTTTGTCCGAGCGAAGGTAGAGGGACTACCTTGACAGTTTTGTCGAACAAACCCTACCCCGTTGGCGATGGGACGGTAGAGGAGCTGCCAAACCTCTGTAAAAAACAGACCTCGATACGAATGACGCTTCTGCGCAGCTTCGAGGACGAGTACCCTCTTCCTTCTTGGCATTCACACTTCTGGTGAGGGGAAACCAAGTTCATTCACATACAAAACACACAAACACACACACGTTGACAATCTTCTCGCACACACACATGTCATCCTGTACACACAAAAGTCATCTCGTACACAAAACAAATCATCATGTACAGACACGTCTTTCCACATACACATGCATTTCTGCACACACAGTCATCTTTCATGTATTCAAATCGATTCCACAATCAATCCAACCTGACAGCATCAATGCCTCTTCATCAATCTCTTGACCAGTCACTATCATCACATCAAAGTCCAAGAAAAACCCAGCAGTCTACCCCAAAGCTTCATACTAGACTTGCTCAAATCCGTCCACTGCTTTCCTAAGCAGACCAACATCGCAACATTTCATTGGTCATTCCTCCCAAAACCATGAAATATCCCTATCACAATGAGGTTCAACTTCACCTTCCTCATTTCCTTTCTTCCTTTGCAGCGAAGCACCAATCAAAAGCTTCGCCAGGAGCAGAAACACACTCAGAAAAGGAGCAAAAAGCATGACAGACGAGTCTACAGTGGCTTATCAAGTCTCTGCGTGGCGTCTAAATAAGGTCCGAACTTGCATGACCGGCGCCACAGCTGCCGAAGCATCCTGTTGCTGGCTCGAACTCAAACAAATTTTGAGTGAGTATATTATTACCCATGGTCCAATCTAACAAAGGACCAAAGTTCAATCTAACTATTTTAGTGATTTGACATAGTGGTACCGCAATCACCTCCGCAATTGAAAAACCCATCATTTCTTGCTCTTCCTTTGGGCTTCATTTTTCGTTGTCAAGCGACTTATCAACAAGGTAAATCCATGACAAGTATGTCTGCTCTTGCCCTGGAATACGATGAAAGAATTGAGAATTAACGGATTAAAATAGGGAAACTCGCCCTTTGCTTGGTTACGCACTTGGTTCGTCACTGTATCGGCTGGCACAATGTGTCTTGAGTGCAAGCCTACGAGGGTTCCAGAGTCTCCCTCCCCTCTGTGGGACGGAGGTATTCCAAAACCGATTGCAAAGTGCATACTTAAACGTTTTCCATACGACAGAGCATCACAACTATACGATGACTACATTCAGAAGAAGTCTGACATTTGGGAAAGACATGACATATCAATGGAGGTCCTGGATGTGGAGGCGAAGCGTGTAGCAGATTTGTTGGCTAAAAATCGAAAGAGGCTTGAGAGCTCTTGGTTCCATTCTTGGGAAGATATCTCCTATCGAAGAAGACACAGAAGGTCGCGGAGTTCCAGGCTGAGGGGGAAATGGCGTTCGTTGTTGGATGATTTGGACGAGCTTGGCAGTGAACCATATACTTGTTTGGAGAATCACAACAGACGGAGAGTGAAGGAAATTTGTAGGAATGCGATCCAAAGCTTGAACGATAAATTTATCGCGCTGTTGGAGGCTGAGCGGCTGAAGGAGGAGGAGCTGTACCAGAGATGTGAGAAATTGTCATTTGAGCATGATAAAAAGGTTGAGGCTGGGTGTGCGGATTGAGATGTTTGTGTGCTTTACACAGCTACATATCATGAATAGACGGTATGGATGGGATCTGCGAGTTCATTTGAATGAGCCCATGAATACCAGACCTTCAAGCTAGGCCTTGTATTTGCTGGGGCAGGATGAAAGCCTGCTGTTTGTTGCATCTATGGATCACCTTAGCCTGTATGATGAAGTTACTAGCCACACTGCACTAAGTTGACTGTGATAATTTGAAGAAAAGTAGAAGGGGAAGAGATGTATTAATTCCAGCATTGGAAGAATTCGTCCAGTTTAACTCGAAGTACTCCATCTCAGCTTGGTGCTGGTCCGCCGTGATAGGTGATAGTCAGCCGGAAGTTGCGCTAACACCAGACATGGATGTCAACATTGAAGTTGTGCTATCTGAATCACAGCACATGAGTGCGCATGAAGGCACCAGTTGACCAGACCAGACATCTGGACATTTAATCTTCACTAGGGTCGCTAGCGACTGGGCACCCCAGGTGCTAACCTGCATGTGGATGTGGCGGGCGTCTGGTGCGCCTCTTGGCGCCTGTCCCCCGCTAAGCTGAAGGCTGGACAACACCTGACTGCACCGTGAAACTCAAGCTGACTTGACCATCTTGGCTCCAGTTCCAAACTTTACCTTCGTGGCCAAACATTGCAGGCTCGGGTGTACCTTTCATCTCGTCTTTTGCTCAGCCTGGACTTGGAGCGTGTCTTCACGTGTGCGGTTGCGGCTAGTACCCCAACTACGCGATTAAATGCCATTGGGATGTTTCGTTTGCCGATCCAGGAAGGTACTTTACTCCCGTAGATGACAACCACAAATGCTTCGTCAAAGTCTCGTACCACTTCTGGTTGATTAGGCTCGCTAAGGATGCGTTACTAGGTACGATGTGATCGGGCAGAGCCGAATTGCCTCAATTGCAGCCGACTCGGAGTGCGCTGTCCTGGCTACAATCCCCCATCAGGGAGCACGAATGCTGGGCCACCTGCACCTCTTGAGGAGATCTTTCGGCAATCAGGAATTGCGAAGCGCCGTGTAGGGTCATGCGAAGAGTGTCGCCGCACAAAGAGTCAGTGCTCGCGCTCTCGGCCTAAATGCCGGCATTGCGAGAGGCGGGGAATACGCTGCGAATATGCATTGATCGACTCTGGACAGCGAAGACGGGCTGCGGATCGTGACAAAGGGAAGTCGAAGTCATCAAGCAGAAACAATGGAGATGCTGTAATAGGTTCGAGCAACGGATCCGGCTCGCCAGACTTGCTGGATTCAGAGTCTGCCGCGGTTCCCTCACATTTGATGTGGTAGGTAATTAGCTACTTTCTAGTTGATCGGATGGTAGCTAATATGTGCACTTCGTTTAGGCTTTACGGCGATTCATTACTTTCAGAAAAGGGGCACCTATCCCAACTCTCCACCCTCTATTTCGAGCGTGTGGCCTCCTTGCGCTGTTTGGACTTCGTGCACAGGCCCAGCTATTTCAAGGCTTTAGATGACGGCGAATTAACTGCTACATATGGCGAGCCATTGATCTATATTATTGCTGCTTTTGGGGCAAGGTCAGGGTGCTGTGATTATGCAAATATTGTCGATAGTCCTAATTCTTGACAGATTCTACGTGCTCAATGAGACCAAAACCGTGGCGAAGAAGTTCGGAATCCCAGGGCAGGAATGGGCCACCAAAGCTAGAGATCTTGCTATGAAAGAGTTACCCAATCCATCTCTTAATACTCTAATGGTTCCACTCCACTCCCCGGTCTGAAAAATGGAGTTTGATATACTGACGCTCTGCTAGGCCATGATTCTCATTTGCGAATACGCCATGTATTTCGATCAACATGCCTTGGCGTATGTCTTTTTTGGCTGCTGCTATAGGATCATGCAGCTGTTGAGTCTTGACTCAGAAGAGCTACCGGAAACAGGCAGAGTGATTCAAAGCAAACAAGCCGAAGCGGAGAGACGGGTCGTATGGTCCTGCTATATCCTGGATAGTTTTCTGGGATCCGGAGTTGACAGCAATCTATCATGGAGGACTGATCCACCTACCATCCCTTTGCCGATATCTGATGCCGATTTCGCGAAAGAAGAATTGCCGAACAGTGGTGAATTGGTGAGCACAAAGAGGGTGAATATGATACCGGTAGAAAGTGAGCTCAGTGCCAGATGCCACATAGTGTATCTAATGCGATTCCGCACAAAAGTATTGAGGTTCGTGCAAAACTTGTGTCGCCCCAGCAGTACAAAATGACCACTCTCTAACTTACATCAAGACTCATTAGAAGCTACGATGAGTCAATGACAATCTGGGATCCACAATCGCCATTTTCAAAAGTCCTCCAAGATCTCGCGACTTGGTTCCGCAGTTTGCCTGAACATCTGCTTATCCATCAAACGGGCACCTCTCGGGGCACAGATCACGAAGGTCCCGGGGCAGTATTCATGTTGCACTTCTTATATCACTCGATTGTATGTGATCTTACGAGAATATCCTTACCTGGATACGATTTCCCTCTAGCAAAAGCGTTTCAGAATGCCCCACCGAAGTTTAGAGATCAGTGCCGCTCGCAGTGCCGGTCCCACGCAGACGAAGTTGCCATGTTGGCACGTATCGGGCTTTCACAAGACACACGAGCATTTGATGACTTGCACAGCCTCATGGCAATCTTTGAGTCTACAAAGATTCAGATCATTCATGCAGCTACTGCTACATCGAACAGCAGAGAAGCTAGACAAATGGCCAGTGAGAACATCCGGGCGAACTTGAAGGTTTTGGATGCCATGCATTCATTACAAGGGAAGACCAATTTATTTGTAAGGTGTTGTTGCTAAGACATGAACGTAAAAGTCTAACGAATAGTAGTATAAAAGCTTACTCCCATTGATGAAAAAGTTTGGCTTTGATGAAATCGCGGCTGAACAGGAAGCAAGCCACGGCTCAAGGTGCGGCCCGCCGTCGAGGCGGATTGCTTGGCTCCTTGAAAACAAGTTGCATGCTAACTATGCAATAGGCAAGCTTCAACTGGCCAAATTGAAGTCACTGGGCCGGCAAAAACAGCATTCCTTAGCAACCTTGCTCCATTCCGACTAGCAAAGGAGAGGACACAGCGACGAATCGCAAAGTCACGGGCCGCTTCCAGCTCTGGAAGCAGTCGAGCAACGAACTTGGGAAACACACCGCATGAAAGCGGGCCTTCGTCGTTGCGGAACGTCGTGGAGAACTCTGATACAGTTGGAGGCTTAACGGACAGCGGGAGAGATCGTTTGGCGGCTGCTCCTGAGTCTACTGAGGGTGTAAGCCAACAGCAGGGTTTCCAGTACATCGCAATGGCCTCGAACACGCTAGATGGAAATGAGGCGCATATGGTGGAAACCGATGAGTTTGAGCTCGCAGAGGGATATTCAAGAATCGCGGGCGAGATGGCAGACTACCTTTGCTGGGACATGTCTTCGGGGCTGCCATCGTGGATAGATTTTGATGCAATATCTACCGAATTTTGAGCGACTTTGATTACTGCTATCGGGGGAGTTGAAATAAGAGCCAACTTTTCTATAGAACTTTCTATAAGCTCTTTCCATTCGTAGAGCCTTGGCCGCTCTTTGCAAGTGCCGGTAGGACATGGAGCTGACGCCGATGCTCACACCGTAGGTACAACGTTCGTCAACTCTTTAGGTGTAATGCCAGGACGTCCAATATACTTAATCCAAGCGTACGGATCCTCCATCTCATCCTTCAAGGTCGTTTGCTGTGCCCCCTGGACCGCCCGGCTGTATTCACCAGCAAGCCCAACCACACCCACATCCTTTCTATATTCCTCCCACAACTGTAGCAACTCCCGTAATACTTTGGTCTCTTTGTCGCGCAGATCAGTAGTTTCACCAGGATCTGTGGCCAGATTGAACAGTTCCCAGCGCTGAGGACCCTTTGGAGCAGGCACAAATGTAATCTTCCAGTCGCCACGACGAAGTGCCCCAGAACCAGCGATCTCAAATCCCGCTACATAGTTCGAGTCGTGTATAGATGCTTTTGGGCTAATTGAATAAAGCTGTTCTAGGTATGATCGCCAACTATGGCCGCGTAGACAAGCGATTTTGCGACCTTTGTACTCTGCTGGATGTTGCAGGCCTGCAAAGTCCAATATTGTTGGAACAATATCCATGACTGTGCAGAATGCATCAACTATTTTGCCACCAGCCACCGCACCGGGTAATATTGTACTGCTCATGCTAGCGTGTGGCTTTACTACTAGTGGCACACGACATCCTCCTTCTGTAGAAAACATTTTATATAATCGGGAGGGTGCAGTGGCAGCTTGTGCCCAGAGAGGTCCGTACCAAACGAAGGAGTTACCCCGGCCGATATTATCGAGACTATTGTCGTAATATTTGCTGATGTGTGCCATGATGCTCGTCCCAATGAGCGGACTAGCCTCGTAGCTGGCTCCCTCGGCGCCATTGTCGCTCATGAACATGATGAATGTGTTGTCATATTCGCCTGTTTCTCGCAGGTACTCGACTACTTGTCCTACATTCCAGTCCATGCGCTCTACCATTGCTGCGTAGACTTCCATAGCTCTGGCGGATGAAGCTCTTGTGTGGTCGTCGAGCGATTCCCAGTCTTGTGGTTCACCGTCGGTAGTTACTACGGGGTGTGCAACGGCCGTATTGGGAACTAAGCCTATCTTTTTTAGACGTTGGACACGCTCTTGGCGTAGTACCTCCGGTCCGTCTTTGTATCTCCCCTTGTATTTAGCGCAAATTTCGGCTGGGGCTTGGAGCGGCCAATGTGGTGCAGAGAATGGAAGATACGCAAAGAAGGGTTGGGCTTGTTCTTGCTCCGTTCTATTTTGGAGGTAGGAGATTAATCGTGTGGCGTACCCGTCTGATGAGTACCAGTCTTTGCCGAGTTCCCCGTCTTTCAAGTATCTGTCATCTTCGGCGTGTAATGCCCGAGTAGCAGTTTCAAAGAATCGACCGGGCTCGGAGGTTGGATCGTGATATGCCGGCTCATAATCTTCTGGCGTTAGCGTTTTATATTATGTTTCCTTAGGGATATCGACTTACCATAGTGATTAGCACACCCTGGAAGCAATGCAAGACTCTTTTTAAAGCCTCGATTAATGGGGAGGTGTTTCTTTTGCAGGCCCAAATGCCACTTGCCACTCATGACGGTATAGTAACCACCATCAGATAGAAGTTCTGGCAGTGCAACAACCTTTTCATTCAGGTATCCTTCATGACCAGGCTGTCCACGGTGAGCAGGCGAACTACGTGTAAATTCTTGTAGTTGCCCCAATCCAGCGATGTGGTGGTCCGTTCCTGTCATGAGCATGGAGCGAGTAGGACTACATGCTGCGGCGACATGGAACTGGGAGAATCGCATGGAGTGCGCTTCGCTTGCTAGTGCATCAATGTAAGGTGTATTAATCTCTGAGGCATAGCAGCCTAGGTCACTGAACCCGAGGTCATCTGCGACAATGACCAAGAAGTTGGGTCTTTTGACTGTATGCCCGTTCATTGTGGAAGTTGCAATTACATGGAAACTGTCAACTATTTTTCCAGATTCAAGCCTGATATGAGAAGGAGTAAGATGACTTTACTAAGTAAGACATAATTCTTCATGACGAGGACTGGTACATAATCCGGCCAGCAATGCTTGTCGCGGCATCTGGGGTTGCCAAAACCCACAACATACTATCATCTTATTCGTGTGAATTGTAAACGTGGAGATGGGGAATATCGCTCGTAGACTAAACCCATATAGCGTGATGAACAATGGGCATGGTGGCCAATCATGGAGTACCGGCTTTCGGCCTGGTTGGGAATGACAGCGCCACCGGAATTCGGCCACCAGACGACATGGCGAATCGACCTGGGGTTGTGGTGCAATTAGTACGGGGTGAAGTATGGTTTGTTTGTCTGAAGTGTGTTGGACCTTGGGGGATGCATCAAAATACGCACTTCCGATATATTACGTCTAGTTGGCTGTGTATATATACGGGTTGTTGCTCCCCTTGAACATCGCCATCATGACTTGAAGGCAATTCCAGGGAACAACCGTTCTGCTTATCAATATGACGAATAAAGGTCCTCACGTAAACCTAGGAGCGGATCGCCTTCGGGAGTTTAACAGTACTCTTGTGTTTGTGATGCTGTAAGTCGGCTCTGTTACTTGCTGTCCCACAGTCTGCTTGTGTTTTGGTTCCTGACGAGTTGCAAACAGATACATGTGCAGTTGTGCATTCAATTTTGGCTACGATGTCGGCAATTTCGGCGCTGTCCAAGGAATGGGCAGCTTTGGCAGGCGTTTCGGTGAATGCAACTCCAACGGAGCGTGTAAGCTGCCTGCCTGGCTGTCCTCTCTCATGACGTCTCTTCCGTTTCTTGGAAAAGCACTCGGTGCTATTGCATGTGGACCAATTGCTGAGAGATTCGGGCGGAAGATGTGCATTATTGTCATAGCTGCTCTGTCCTTCATGTAAGTCATCCACAGCTCGCTTGCCAGTAGCATCAATGTGGATGTTGACAACTATCACAGTGGCGTATTGCTCCAGACGACAGCTACGACAAGTGCACAATTCACGATAGGAAGATTCATCAGTTTCGGAATGACGGGTATGACTATTGTTGTCGTGCCGATCTACCAGGCTGAGACGGCGCCAAAGATGCTCCGTGGCATGATGGCATCCACGCTTCAACTGATGATTGTTGGAGGACAATTAGTTGCTTCTCTTGTGACGTATGGCACGCAGAGTCTCACAAGTGATAAGGCGTGGCAAATACCTGTTGGTCTGCAATTTGTTGCGCCAGCCTTTATTGTAGCCTTTTTGCCATTCGTTCCTGAGTCTCCTCGATGGTATAGTCAGCCCGTGATTTTGCCCTGATTTATTTTTGACACTCGCCAGGCTTTTATCCCGCGGACGAGTTTTCGAAGCTAAAGAATCGTTGCAGAAACTGAGAAAGAACCATTCCGAAACGGAAATTAATGAGGAAATGGAGATACTGCAGACCGCACATTCTCTTGAAGAAAAGGGTTCATGGGCAGAGGTATTCGACAAGAGTAATAGGCGGAGAACCTTTGTTGCTATTGTGGCTATGTTTGGGCAGCAAATCACTGGCCAAGCGTTTTCGAGTCAATACTCGGTCATTTTCTACCAAAGCCAAGGGTTCAAGAGCCAGGCGTTCTTGTTCAATATACTGAGCAATATTTCCGGGCTGGTCTGTCTGGTGGCTACTTGGTACATAATTGATCAGGTTGGCCGTCGACCGATGTTAATGACAGGAGGGTCAGGTATGGCCGTGTCTCTGTTTATAGTTGGTGGACTGGGCTCGATAAAGTCGCCGGTCGATGCTCAAAAGAATACCATGGTAAGTATCCTGATATTAGGTGCAGGGTGTTTCTAACGTTACTAGGTGGCGTTCTTTATTCTGTTTACCAGCGCGTACAACTTGTCCTGGGCTCCAGTGTAAGTCTTGTGTCCGATGGTGATCGTCGCATTGCTAATTGCTACTTGTTCAGGTCCTATGTTGTCGTATCTGAAGCGGCTTCCAGTCGTGTCAAGGAAAAGACAAACTTGCTCGCTAGCGTCATTTCCATTATCACGACGTTTGTCACTTCCTTTACGATTCCGTATTTGCTGAACAAGCCGTACGCGGCGTTGGGTGCGAAAGTAGGCTTCATATATGGCTCGATTAATGTGCTGATGGTGGTTGTTGCGTTTTTCTGCGTTCCTGAGATGAAGGGTCGGAGTTTGGAGGAGATTGATCTGCTTTTCGAGTCTGGAATTCCTCTTCGCAGGTTTAAGAGTCGTCGCGACTTGGCATTCGAGGAGAATGTTGTTATTGATGGCCAAAAGGTTTAGTAGAGGGAGTGGTTTGGCTGTTGTAGTTTGTCGAACTTTGCTGCGGGATTAAGTCGATTCGGTTGAATGTAAACTCTGACGACTTGTTTCATTGTCTGCATTCATTTGCGTCTGGATAACGTGCTCATGCAGATATCTCAACTAACCTGAGTGTGTAATTTTGCATTTGACGAATCAGAAACAACATTTGGAATTTGGGTCCATCCGCCTGCATCTCAGCCAACATGCAGCCATCTTGCTCGCTGTCTCGTCAAACTCCAAACTGGAAACTTTGGGTGTTAATGGACCTCGCTGCTTGCTGTCAAGGACTGATCGTAAAACGCCAGTCCGTCACGCCAGGCTGTTCACCGTCACTGGTTTCGTAGCCGTCTACTGTCTAAACTGTCACACGCAGTCTCGCCCCAACCTCAGGTTACCTTACCCCGACAGTCACGATCACCGTTTCGCCGCAACGGCGGATAGTTTGAACTTCATACAGTCAGAAACTGCAAATGCACGGCTTCGCACAATGACACCTAAACCGAGGTTCCTTGTCATGGACAAGGACGACACCATTTGGTACCAGCTGGACGAGTCGACTGATGAATGGCTCAAGACCGTCCGCAAGGAAGACACTTGTCGTGCCATTGGCAACCTTATTCTGAAACATCGGCCGGGAGAAGCAGAAGTACTGCATGCGGTAATAAAAGGTGGCTATAATGTCATCTACAGACTCGAGTATACCGATGGCTCATCCATCATATTGAGGATGCCAATCAAGGGTACGACTTACACCGCACAAATGACTTCGTCAAATTGCTAACAGGGCAGGTATCGTGCCATTTCCGGACGAAAAAGTTCGCTATGAAGTGGCTACCATGCGATATGTTGCTGCTCATACAACTATTCCAGTTCCGCATGTCCATCATTACGCGGCTGCGGCCGAAAACCCTACTGGACTTGGCCCGTATATCATCATGGACTATATCGAGCATCATCAGAGTATGTCAAGGGCTCTTCTTGACCCGGAACGCAAAATTGATGAGCGCCCGTTTCTAAATCCTGAAATCAGCGAGGACAAGCTTGAGCATCTATACGCCCAGATGGCCCATATTATGCTACAGCTTTCCAAGCTAAAATTTCCTCGTATTGGCTCTTTGGTTGAGGACGACGATGCCACTGATTCTATCAGCGTAAAAGCGCGTCCCCTAACCTCGAATATGTGCGACATTGTCGTGCATACTAATGTACCATCAATTATACTGCCATCTCAAACCTACACTTCTGCGGCTGAGTGGTACCGTGCTCTCGCAGACATGCACCTGGCTCAGTTGGCATTTCAACATAACGACGCTGTGGACGACGAGGACGATGCTCGCGACAAATATGTCGCTCGTCAGCTCTTTCGCAACATTTCTGCCCAAGGACGGCTATTTCAAGACCAAGAGGAGTGTGACCAAGATTTCCGATTATTCTCCGAGGACTTTCGGCCAACGAATGTTCTTCTAGATAAGGACCAACAGGTCGTCGGTGTAATAGACTGGGAGTTTGCGTACGCGGCTCCAGCATCATTCAGCTTTGACCCTCCGTGGTGGTTGCTCCTGGAAGAACCCGAATACTGGCCTGGTGGCTATCGTGCTTGGATGGAGGCGTACGAGCCTCGTCTTCAGACTTTTCTACGGGTATTGGAAGCTGAAGAGAAGAAATATGATTGCGTACCTCCTGCTGAACGCCTAAACGGAACGTCGGTGACTGATGAGAGAGCGGAAATACCGCTTTCTCAGCGTATGCGTGGTAGCTGGGAGAAACAGATGTGGATGATTAACTACGCAGCAAGAAAGAGCTGGGCATTTGATTGTGTCTGGTGGAAGTTCCTGGACGAGAGATACTTCGGGGCAAACGAGAATCAGGACCATTTGCCTCGGTTGGAGGTGCTTTCTAAGCCCCAACAGGAGGTAATGGAACGATTTGTATTACGTAAAATGGAGGAGTGTGCAAGAGGTGGCATCACAACATGGACTGATGAAGACGCGGCGGAGTATCGTGCTGGGTTGGCCATCTGATTGCGGACTTGTCCATGTTGATTAACGGAAATAATGTGCTTAAATCACATCGTACCTTGGCTCATTAGATGCATATCTTGGCTTCATCGCATGGGAGAGTGTAATACAAACTACATTCCAGTGTTGAGCTCATGCGGCTGATGAACGCGGTAGCAACTTGATCTCATACAATTGGAATGCCTCATGCAGTGGAGTGGGAAGCTGTTGGGTGGCTTGCTGAGTTGGCATGATGTGGAAACTCGCCAAGACCCTTTTCAAATATATCATGGACCGTGCTTGGATCTTGTGATGAGACACGGTCAACTGATTGCAACACAGATCGGAAGTCGGATTACGGGACTTGGGCGTGTTCTATATCGACATCTGGACGCTATATGTTTTGAAGTAGATGAATCTAGCAGAGACCAGAGTCACCATACTGGTACAACGTGAAATTCGATGTAATTTGCATGTTAAAGCCACATGACTGACCTTTGTTGCAATTGTCACACCGCTTTATGCATCAGTCTCGATGTGAGCATGTTGCTCAGGCTGGCTTTCCTTTGTTCGTGCGCCACAGTGGACTTTGGCAGTTTCTGACCTGAGAGTGAGGTCGAACAATTCTCACGGACTTAGGTACAGTATTGTTAACCAATTACCTGTGTATAGAGCGCGGCTTGTTACTTCTGAGATCCTAGGGATGATGTTGGGTCGCAGCATTCCTGTGTGGATGATGTTGGGTCTGTTCATTTCTTGCAGATCGACGCATGCATGCACGTTTCTATTGAGCACAGACTGTATTAGATGCGGCAGACACCAAAGATCAAAGCCTAAATTATTGGGGAAAAACTGATCTACAATCGCATAGGTAGCAAACAATTGGACAATGACGTACAAGCAAGACCACAGGGGCAGAGCATTGCTTGTATTGTATTTATTGTACTTTTTGGGGGTTGCTTGTATTTTGTATTGTATTTATTTTGTATTGTATTGTATTTGTATTTTTTACCTACCCTATGTATTGTATTTATGCTAATTAGAAAAAATTAGATAGAAATCCCTATATATCTAATTATAGCTAAAAATCAGCTAATAAATTAGGAATAAATCTAGTATTAGCTAATACTAGCTATTATTAGCTAATAAAACTCTACTTTAAATTAGGGCTTTTTTTACCTTACATAGAAATTAAACTTAGAAAACTTAAAAAATTACTATTAATAGTAACTGCCTATAAATACAAAAATATAAAAATACAATACAATGTATTTTGTATTTTTTAAAAATCTATGTATTGTATTTTATATTGTATTATATTTAAATACAATACATCTAAGATCCTATGTATTGTATTTTGTATTGTATTTTTTGGCAATGCTCTGCACAGGGGCCAGCTCAATCGCCGAGTCGCTTTTAGCGAAGTAGCACGAGCCACGACTTACTCATCGCTTTTCAAGATTTTGTATTGTTTCTCAGGGTGACCGACTAGCAACTTTGAAGTAGAGACCACGTTGTCAAATATACCGCAGGTATTGAAAGAAGACACCATCATTCTGCGATAGCTTGCGGATATAACAACTACGTTTACCTCTCCCTGTAGTTACGACAGGTTATCGAGACAAGGCGAACGACTAATAAACAGGCATAACACAAATCATGGCAGTGTCCACAGAGGGAGATGAACGCGCCGATCCGGTCGCGCGACTTAAAACAATTCGACTCCAAGCTTTGAAGAGTGCGGGTCCCGAGGATATTGACAAGCTTGTTGTCGCCGCGACACACGATGGAATCTTTTACCTCAGTTTTGAGGATGATCATCAGCTCTCTCGCGCCATAGCTGGCATGCAAAGCCTTGGAGTTGATCTATTCAGCTTGGATATGGAGCACAAGATGGGACATGATATTGACAAACTTGGACAATATAAGTTGAATGGGTCAGACGCTCCTCTCAAACTTCCGAGCATCAGGTTCATCATTGTGATAATTAGTCTGACCGAAACGACAGATACAAACCAATTGGCAGAAATGTCGGCGGTATCAAAGGTCAGCGTGATGGCTTTGAGAGCTACTCGGTAAGTTACTTGCCAACATGGCATCTTGCCACTAACCCAATAGCCAGATATCCAGAAACACGATATCGTCATTACCGGACACGAAAGTTTCCCATCTCGAAGTCATAAACGAATACAACAACACATTAGTTTCCTTCACAGCCGCATGTTCAGATATCGCAAACATGGTATTCAAAATCCTCTCGCAAGCGTTCAACTTACAAGAGAACAAGTCCCTCGAATCCTGCCACGACGCGTCAAAACCAACTCTCGATATCGTCCGCCTTCTAAAATACCCCTCATCAATAGGCAACAACTGCTTCAGCATCCCTCAGACCGCCCACACAGATGTAGGGTCTCTGACTTTCTTATACTCGGAATCCCCGGGCCTGCAGATTCTCCCTGCTGGCTCGAAAGAGTGGCGACATGTGATACCGAAACAGGGACACTTGATGGTAAATTTTGGTGACGCGATGAAGACTCTTAGCAATGGACGCTTGGAGAGTGTGATGCATCGGGTGGTGACTGTGCCGGGGACGCAGGTACTGGACCGGCATAGCTTTGCCTTTATGATTCGGCCGCGGCCGGAAAACCTTATGACTGCTTTACCGGGATTTAGAGAAGCGGACTTTGAGGACGACGGGCAGGTACTGACTTGTGAGGAATGGGTGGCAAGAAAGTTCAAAGTGATGAGAGGTGACAAGGATGAGTTTCAAATTAGTGGTAAATGAGTGGATTTTATTACCAATAGCACGGCGGTTGTATTAAGTCTGATTCACACCAAGATACTATGGTCCCCGTGGTATACCTCCTATAGATACCTCCTGCATGATGCCAATCAGTCGAGCTACATCACAAGCCTCCTGCCCCTGAGATATTCATAATCTGGCATAGCAGCTCGAACCCAACCCTCCAAGCGGTCTGCCGCCGGGTGTCCAAACTCATCTTTCCATTTTTCTACCTCCCCTTCTACGGATAGCCCAAAGAATGTCTTTCCCCTTTCAATCCCAGAAGACGTAAGTAGAGTCGCTCTCGTGTGTCTTCGAATTGGATGCTCATTTGCAAGGTCATCCTTGCTAATAGAACTCCACTCAAACCGAACCTTGGTAGAATCCAAGCCGACGTAGTCGCAAAAATGTCGAACCAGTTCTGGATTATCCAGCATGTCGTCAGCATCCAGGATAACCGGCGGCGTTTTCCTTGGCGTGACAGCTTCCCAAGCGAAAGTGTACCAATCATAGAGGTTACGAGTCCACCGTAGGGTACACGCCTGAACTAACTGATTCATCGGATCTTGGGCTTCGCTTCCCATTCCTTGTGCAAGCTTGACGCGATAGTAAGATGGAAAGGCTAGAGCAGGATGTCGAATGAGAAAGGTGGGTGTACACTTCAACAGGGAGTGGTCTGGTAATACAGACTCATTCAGAGGGTATCCTAAGTTTGGTACGGCATGAGTGTTTGGTTCGGAATCGGAATGAGTATTTGGTACGGAATGAGTATTTGGTATGGAATGGGTGTTTGGTACAGCCACTTTCCAAGGCGTGCTGAGATCCTGGCGGTTGTGGACAAAGTTGGATTGCACTGTTGGCGACATCATAAACGGTGCATGCTCTTTGATGACTGCTAGCTTTCCCTGGTCTGCAGCCGTGTCGATGAGTCCTTGGAGCTTGTCATAGCAGGCCTGGAACGCTAGTTGTGTGGTCTTGGTCTCCTCCTCGGTCCATTGCTGGGGTGGCTTGTCCAGCAAGCCAGCTTCTCTCATGTGTCCGATAGCAGGGTAGAAGAAGTAACCGCCGCTTTCCGGGGAGAGTGCGTCGTCTTGATCGGGCAGTGAAAGCATGCGCATGAATAGATTTGACGCCGTGCGTGGGTAGGAGATGATTAGCAGTGGTGATTTGACCGCATCGTCAGTTTCCTCCACGTTGGGCATGATGCTTGTAGGTGAGCTAGAGGCAGTTTGTTTGTGTCGGCAGCTTCTGCATCAGGGTTCGGACGCATCTGAGAAATAAACATACATATCCTTGGCGGATAGTCTGACCGGATTCGTCTTCTCCATCGATATTATTCGGTTCTCAAATGACAACATTCTCATCCCCTAAGCTAAAAGAGAATCTTCAACAACCCCTCCTGGAACTCCTCATAGATTTAGTAATATTACGAAAGAGTAGTGTTGCACGACATATTCCTTTCTTTTTCTCCAAGTGAGTTTCTCCAACCTGCATGCTGTGTGACAAGGTAAGACACGGCCATTATACCCATGGTGCATATCTTGATGCAGCTGCTTCAGAGCGTCCCAGATCTGCATCAATCTAATATTATGACCAACCGAGTGAATATCTGGCAGATTATTGGATGATTACAGAGCTCATTCCCCCAGCCCAAAGCCGATGTCTATCTTCCGTCTCTCAACACGTCCGACACGGCAGTGGGTGAAGCCGCTGAGAACCTGGTGATGCTATTCGGCCACCGTCTCTAGTTGTTTATCCCGTCTTCATGATTAGACTTTTGTCTCAGGCCATATCAAACAGTATCCGCTCGCTCTCACTCTCACACGGTGCGGCTGTGCGGCTGCCCGCCTTTCCGAAAACATTGATAAGGGACGCTTCCGATGTGGCGTTTCGGATGCCCAGCCTAGTTTCTACAGTCCGTCAATTTGCGAGCTAAACAGAGATACGTAGGGATTCGGATGCAAATTTAGGCAAGAGATGCTTGCTAGTAGCGACCTCGCTCTATGCAGTTATCTCCTTAGATGGAGGCAGTCACCATTTGTGGAATTGGCCAAGGACGGGATCGTGAATACCTATGATGTTTTGGCAGCGAATACGACCTGACCACTGTTGCACCTGCGACACATGAGTGATGTCATACATGTCATTCGCTATATGACGAACTTTCCCGCATCGTGTTCACCCGTGTGCCTCATCGTTGGAGCCCTGAGGGTATGCAGATGAACGTGGGTCATGGTTCTAGTTGTATGAATCTACCATCGCCTACAGTATAATTATATCTAACACGGACGCGAATACCCGAAGCTGAATGTAAATTAAATAGGATATTAGGATACGCTTCCCGAGTTGTCCGCGCAGTTGAAGACTTTCGATATCATCCCAGTTGCGTAAGCATCCTTAATCGAGACGGCGACACCGTAACTGTATGTCGGTTAGAAATACGTATAGCTTATCTTTCTCCGAGGTCACAAAACTTACGTGCCACCGACTACCATGAACAGCCCGACAAGGACAATCAGGATGTGAAGTCCGTATACGAGCCTGTTTCTGAGACTGCCAGACCGGTAATCCTTGTAGTCATACATCCAAAGCATCGCCGGGAAGATCAAACTGAAGGGCGCAAAACACAGAGTTCCGGCAAGACCAAGAAGATAATTCAGAATCGGAACAGCTTCAGCGACAATAAATGATAGGACACCAAGCAGTAGATTCACACCCAGCCATGTAGACCAGTGCACCGCAGTATTTGCCTGCAAGTGTTTAGTACCTCGCAGAATCCGAACGAACAAAAGCTTAGCAGCGACATGGCTGTAGATACCGACGCCAATAATGAGGCCAGGAAGGGCAACTCCGTACGAAATCTTTTTAAACAACGGACCAGCACTTCCAAACACAGGTGTAGCCAACCATTGTCCACACCATCTGTACACAACAAGTGAGAATGAGAGATAAATGGCGCAGACGAGGAAACCGGTAACGAGCGCGGCTTTTCGATAATTGCGAGGATGGCGCATCTCCGATATAACGGGGAGATACATGGCTGATCCACTCGCATATAGGAAGATATTCGCCGAGGCTAGCATACCTGCCACGAATGTCGGATAAGCAATTGGTGTCCAACCGAGGTCAAAATCTCCGGTGGGCGGCGCTGCAGCCGGACGGTCTTGCTGCGTGACGGCGACGACAAAGATAAAGACGGCGACGAAGAAGGTGGTGAATCCGAACCATGTTAGCCATCCGAGGCGACTGAATGTTCGTACCATGGATAGAGCGGTGATTAAAGCAGCAGAGACGAAACTGAAGACCACGGTACAGGCGCCGTGGTTTGACAGAGCGTTGAAGGCTGTGGAACAGCTCACGATGCCGGCGGCTGTGATTAAGACCTGTGCAATGAGGATCTGGATGGTGACTAGCTCTTTGCCGATTCTTCCCCAGAGGAAGCCGCACATATCTGCCAGGGCTGTAGAGTTTTAGTATACTGGCTGGTCAGTGGTTTCGTTCGATGAGATGAACTCACTATGGCATTCGGGATGACGGTTGCGGAAGTCTCCCAAGATGACGGCCGTGTCTATCAAGTACATCAGCGATGGGCTGTTTTGGCCGAGCAACCAAGAGTGTCCATACATGTGTTGAGCAATCCCCATCCTACGACGGAAAGTGAACCACCTACTGCACCCAACGTTCCAAGTGCAGCCGGAACACTAAGAATACTCATGGCAAATTGAATCTTCAAAAAGATAATAGCAGCCCGCTGCCAGCTGACCGTTCGGAAGTTCACACCTTCCGTCGTCTCCTGGAATACTTCCTGCGCTTCGAGGGGGTCTCCTTTGTGCGAGGATGTGTCACTCGGAGCTGTGACTACGGGGTTTATCATGCTTTCATCGTGGCCGGTGGGTGACTTCTCCGGTGGTGATGCCGCCATCGTTGCGAATTCCTAACAAGGCGAGTCTTGTGACGGAGTGTTCGAGACTGTAGTTGGCGAGCCAAGTTAGGGGGTTGGGATCGCCTTTTATTACTTTAGCTGGGATGTATCTTGTTCGGCATGATTGGCCCCGAACCATGTTATCAAGCGGCTGCGTCCCAAAAACATGGAACGGAAATACCCCAGACTTCATGTAAGTTATGTGGGGTGCATTATCCGAAGCCAAGAGTTGCGACCCGACGCCCTAATCAAGTCAGGATAACTCCATTACACTCGTCTTTATTACCTTGCCGGCCGGGGTTAAGTGTGGGGGAATCAGTTTCCCTTATCATGCCAGGACCCACGAGAAACCGTTAAGTTGGCAGCCACGTTCTAATAGTGCTGTGAGCTAGACCAAGAAGAGCAATTTTGCCACGCGAAGTTGAACGGGATATCATACAAGGTGGTTTTAAGTGGTTCACCAAGCTTTTGGAAATGGCCCGTGGTAAAGTAAACACTGGGGTTTGGTGTCTTGGCGCTCCATCGGAGTTATCACATACCACAGTTAAACACTTCCATACCTGCATCTGTTACCATCAATGTGCTCTGAACCACGGCCAGGTCTAAGAAGAGAAGTAAATTTTGTCGAAACTTTCTATGTTAACTTCAGCAGTTGCAATGATTCGCTCAAAGAAAATGCATATGCAGCTTTCTATACCACCACACTATTAAACTTGTCACTAGACCTCGGGTCTTCAGAGGGACCGGTCTTTGTCCGGTATCGGTCTCATCTTCCCTCGGTGATACAGCGTCTCTCTCTTGCGACTACCGCACGTCTTGGTAGCCAATGAAAAAATGTCATTGGGCATTGCAGGAAGGACCTGGCGTATTTCCTGTGCGGCTTCACGTCCAGACTGATGACTTGGAGGTTTTGATTACGTCTAGCATAGCCATCATCGGGAGCGCAGGCCGGAAGACAAGGTATGGCCACTAGTCTGTTGACGGAATAGAGCTGAGCTGGCTACCCTTTGTAAAACCGAACTTGGGACATAGAGAAGAAACAGGCCGTGCTCGATTGATTCGTAACTTCCACTACATAACATTTTGCTTGGCTGTTCAATTTCCTTTAGTTAGAGAGGCTGGTACAGTATTGTAACCGGAAAGACCGGTTAATGGTTTAATACTCTGTGTGTCGGTGAATTTTAGACAATTATCTAAGTGAAAACCCGTAATCTGTAAAGCTTGGAAAGTCGTACTATATTTGCCGCATGTTAGGGGGTAGTCAGCACCGGGCAGCTGCTCCATATGTAAGTTGTAGTTTCGTGACTTCGCCAGGTGGAAATAAAGCAATAGACACCGGAACCCACACTGCAACCAAAACACGAAACATGTGAATACTTATTTCTGTGCGTAGCGGATTAGTATTTGATGGTATTGAATATGATGGATGCCTCGTTAACAAGGCTCAAATGATGGCTTTCGTAGCTGGTGTTTGTTTTGACCTTCAACTCCCCATTTGCCGCCCACTCCCGCTATATATATCTTCCCAGCTTTCACCACTGCAGAAGCATACGCGAAGATTACATGAAACGCTAGGAGTTGGGATGCCCACTTCTTCTCGAAAACGGGATGTTTTCTTCTACGCCGACTTCAATCTCAAGCAACTCCTCAGTTTAGCAGAGCGGCTCCGAGGCCGAGCGTGTACCTGCAGCGAATCCCAAATCCCCAAGTTCGGCGCCTTCAATTGGGCGATATTTCTTGAGTTTGATGATGGCGTTGAATGGGTATTTCGGGCTCCCTGCTCATTGTACTCTATGTCTCGGCGCATCACTGGACGGCTGATAGCTAGTGAGGCCGCCACCCTCAAATACATACGTGAGCACACTTCTATTCCTGTGCCAGATGTATTCCATTATAGGTATTCCCGTTGAGTCTTCAACACCAAACGTGGCTGTTTCAGCTAACAGTAGAAGTCCATATTACGATAATGATATCGGAATCCCATATATTCTAATGAGCAAAGCTGCCGGTCAGCCTCTTGCGCAGTACGAATGGCCAACACATGCACATCAACTACCTGGACGGAACGGTTTTGTGACACCAGCACGAAAGTTGACAGACAAAGAGAAACAGAAAATTATGCATCAGCTTGGGCGCTATGCCCGTGAGTTATTTAGTCTTTGCTTTCCTACCATCGGATCGCTCTTCGAAGGTGAGCATGGCTATTATCTCGATGAATGTCTTTCCCCGGGTCACGTTCTACAAGACCGGAAAACTATTGAAGAACTCTCACGCGGCCCATTCCACAACGAAGCCGATTATTACTCCTCGCTCGCTGGAGCGCTTCGTCTGCATGCCGAGCGACTGCCCATGGGATACCATGTCCTCCGTGCGCCTGTGCCTATACCTAAAGAGTATCCTAACTTCTCCGAATACTACGCTGCTACTGACCGCTGGAATGACTTCGCCACCCTTGAAGGAATATCGGAGTCAAGCATCAATAGATTGTAGTATTGCATCACAAGCCAACTCCTCCAAGACACTGTGGTCCCCTCTATGGTCCGCCCGGTTGGTCACTCAGGGGCTCACTTCCCTCTTTGTCACCACGATATCAGCCTTCAGAACCTCTTCGTTGACAACAACTTGAATATCACCTGTATCATCGACTGGGCCTTTTCTTCCACTGTTCCTCCAGCCCAGCTACTCGCCACCCCGGGCCTGCCGCATCCCAGAGACTTGGTACTCGATTCATCCCTGGTAAACGCTTTTCGCTGCGGCTTTGGGGCTGGGAAAAGCAAGCTCGATGGGTATGTAATCAAGGCGAATGGCTGGAAAGTCGGGCAGATGGTTTCACATTTCATGCGTCTAGTAAACCTGGACTCTTTACAAGATATACACCACCTGGAGGCGCTTTATGCACTCTCCCAGCATCTCACAGCTCCTAGAGATGACAGACATGACAAAGACGACAAGCATAGTATCCCGGCAATATTGTAAAGTCGATCCAAGTCCCCAGATGCACTTACGCTAGCTGATGAGCTAGTGGCTGACGACGAGCCCGAAAGTAAGATCCGTCGACGAGAGAAGGAGTTCTTCCATGTAGTTGGCGACCGGAGACTAGCATTAGCACGTAAGGTAGCATTGGCAGCCAAGACGAATCCACGATTTGTGGCGGACAGGCGGCTATGGCGTTGGGTTGGTATGGTTATGGAGTACTATGATGGCGCGGAATACAATGGATTGTAAATGTCCCCTAAGAATGTCGCGACGTGTTCGTCACAGTGAGGAGGAGTAATAGGAAGCTGGTTTACAGACTCTTTCACAAGCACTCACTTGAGATTCATGATTGCTACACGCCTGCTTCAGCAATTGCATCTCTTCAGGAGGTGACGAATTCGTAGTATGACCGGTTATGCGAAGAGAATCTGATAAGAATCTAGGTAAAGACTTTCATTCCTCACAATGCAGTTAGACGCGCATAAATACGCAAGGCCAGGGCATGTGAGAGGTGCACTACGTTGGATAAAGATGGTATATTTGATACCATCAGGGGCTGTTATTATCAGAATATTCCAAGGTAATACAACTAATGCTCCATAAGATGTCACTAGAAAGACTGTACATCTTCAAATAAAAGATCCCACTGCGTAGTATCCAATTCGGGAGCAATGTCAATAAAGTCTTTCCACAGCTGATCCCAGTTGGTCTGGTCGGTATCCATCTCTCCAATGAAGCCATCATTTGCAATTGCGTTACCGACAGAAGCTGCAGCAGCTGGCTGGGCAGCCTCCCCGTCGGTCTCCATCGCCATGACGCCATTAGGTTGTCCATGATTGCTCTCTATTCTCTGCAAGGTGTTATGATGGCTGAAGCTCTGTGGTCTCTTCCTCTGTAGCGTTGATATGAGAACTTGCATGTTCCGCTGAACGCCGTCCATAATAGATCCAGATTCTTCGATTGACTTTTCCAATAACTCACAAGTAGCCAACACCTTGGCCTTTCTGTCTTCTGCATTGGGCGCCGACGGGTTGAAAGACACCTCTGTTGCAAGGATAAGCGCTGCGATAGAAACATGCTGCATGACTATCCAAGACCGAGCTGGGTTCATGCCTAGCGGAGCACACTCGTCCATTGCCCGACGCAGCTCGAGTACCCTCTGGGCCTCATGTATACAGGCCTTGTAAGAGTAGGTGTATTTTGGATTGGTCAAGCCCTCCAGGTGATATGGTCTGTGAAGTCGGCATAACCGTATATGTACGCTGAAGTTGACGCCCACTCTTTGTAGAGCAATGAGTGGCCGCTCTCTGCATGTATCCTTTGACTTCTCCACACTTTCAGGATCTAATCGGAAGAAGGTTGGAAGATTGGCTTGATAGGCGCGGAACTTCTGGTCCATTTGCAGTACGGCTTCATAGTCTGGTTCGGCGGCATCGTCAAACTGTGACGGGAGAGAATCGACGACTTCTCGACAAACTGCGGATATCTTGGCACGTTGAATGAAGGCACTCATGTCTGAGGGTATTGAGAGTGGAATGTCGCTCTCCACCATGTGTTCCGTTAAATCTTTGTCGTCGATATTTGCGGGAAGACGAACGCACATGTACCTCGGCTGTAGAGAGTAAGTCCCATCATTTGGACCACCAGAAAAAGCATTTAACCTATGTGAATTAGCTCAAAATTTGATCAATGATTGAGCACCACGTACCAGTCGCTACCCACCAGATTCCACCAAATTCTTCTCTGAATTTCTGTTTCAACAATGCTGCACCCTCTTCGTTTACGCTCTTCCCTGACTTTTGCAGTGTCCATGCGATCGATTTGCAAAATGCGAGCCATTGCGTAGCACTTCATTCGCAAAGCCACAGCGTTATCCGACAGTCCACGAGCATGGGCTGTAACGTAGTGTAGGTTGGTCATAGCTGCCAAGGCGATAGTGGAGGGAGTCAATGGTTGCACTATATTGTCGATGATAGACATGCCGAGTTGACTGTATTCGAGAAACGCGGCTTTCGACTCTGCACGAGTAGCATGAAGCTGCTGTAGCAGAATTGGTGACCAAAGAAAGGCCGCTCCTGCAAATATTCCGAACAGAAGTAGTAAATTCTCAATTGAGGGTGTTCCGCCTACACCTACCTTCCGATATGATTCCTCCAAAACGTTCCGACATGATGGGATGTGCAGTATGCCGCAGTTCGGATGAGAAGTGACTGCAAAGTGTTCTAGTAAGACCCGCGCTTGGGCTATTGGGGGTAACTTGGTAATCAGATCTGCTAGGTATTTCTTTTGCTGCGATGTGTCGTCAGGTCGCTTAGACATTATATGCAATCCGAACGGAGTGAACCCTAAACAGAGAATGTCAGGCATCATTACCATATACGGAGCGCAACGTGATTCTTACCTCCCGGTGAATCACTGAGACTCGGTTGAGCAGCTGATGCCGGCGCTCCTGACTGGCTATCACATCTAAAAACTGCTTCTTCCAGTCTTTTTAAACGGCGTAAAACGTCATCAGAGTGGCTAGTCAGGGTCGGTCAGCCGGCTGCAACTGGGCATCACTACGGCGGACGACTGGATAACCTCCTACCTTGACTCTACCGGTGTAGCTCCGGGACTTGGATAAATTGTATGGGAGTATGTTTCTTGCGGCCGTTGACCAGAAGTTGAGCCGGCTTGGTCCTGGTGAGCATATCGACAACTAATGTTTCGCAAAGAACAGCTCGAGCACGGCTGCAGTCGGTCGCAACGGCGTTTCTTATCACGACAAGGCTGACACGACGGAGGTGCTCGGCCCCACCGATGCATCATTTTGCCGGTCGCCTGCTGCTTCGTTCGTGTACCTCTGTGGCTCGGTAATTGGTGATGATGCGAGATGGGATGTTGTTTGACGAGGCCGCGGTGTTTCCCCGCGGAAAGTTTCCTCAACGCGTTAGAGTGAGTCGCAGCTGCCTCGTCATCCCACTCCGGGGCGCTAACCAAATTAGGACAAAGACGCCGCGGACACCTCCGGTAATCGTATTAAACTTCAATATTTAAAACCATGGCTGACTGCGGCTGACGTTTTTGTTTCTCAGAGTCAGTGTGTTAAAGATCATTTAAAACGGAAGAAACTTTAAGCACTTGTCTCTTGGCAAGAATCAAGACTTTAACAACACGCCTCTGAACAACCCTGCACTGCCAGTAAGATGAGAAAGGTAAGTACTTCGCCTGTTTGCACGTCACTTAGGAATTCTAACGAAACAAAGGCAATAATTATCGGAGGTGGACCAGCCGGCTTATCCGCCGCGTTGCGACTGCAACAGATCACAAATATCACTTCGACTGTGTACGAATTGCGCCCCGAACCAACCACTCTTGGCGGAGCAATAGGGATCTTATCCAACGGTCTTCGTCTATTTCACAGACTCGGTGTTTATGATGACCTTGTCGCAAAAGGGAGTAGTCATTCCATGCTGTCACTGAGATCTCTCAAAGGCAGTATCATCACGCAACAAAATATTGTTGGCCGAGTCCGAGAGCAGAATGGTGGATTTGGCTACCTTCGCATCAAACGCATTGACCTACTGGACGTTTTACTCAAAGCCGCCGAAAAGGCTAAAATACCTGTCCACTTTGACAAGAAGATTATCAAAATTGAAGAGACTGAGAATGAGGTCAAGGTCACATTCTCGGATGGGACAATTGACACTGGCGACCTGTTGCTTGGATGCGATGGCATCCACTCGGCTGTTCGAAAACTATATGTCGATCCAGACCATGCTATGGAATACACTGGGTTCGCCGGCCTTGGGGCTCTGATCCCTATGTCAGCCCTTCCAGGTCACTCAGTGGAGGAACTCAAGGGTATCAACGCTACACTTACAACACAAGGTGTCTTTCTTACCATGTCGTGCTCCTCTAAAGACGATGAAGCGTTTTGGGGGTTCTCTAAAGAAGTTCCTCTACCTGCCACTGGGGACACCAGAGACGGGTGGGAAGTGAGGCGCGAAGAAGAAATTGCCCGCTTCAAGAACGACCTCTTGGGTATGATTGGCGACGCAAAGGGGGATTGGGGTGATACCATGCGAACCATGGTGAAAGAAACTTCAGTTGTCAGATTCTACCCGGTGTTTAGGCTCGCTGCGGGTGGTAAATGGTACAGAGGTAGGTGTCTTCTCTTGGGAGACGCTGCTCATGCCATGGCCCCTCATGCTGGACAAGGTGTGTCCATGGCGGCGGAAGATGTTTTTATGATTGCGAGGTTGTTAGAAGATCCTAATCGGTCTCTGGAGGATGCTTACGCATCGTTTGACAAGATCCGGAGACCTCGGGTTGATGAAATTACGAAACAGGCGACGAGTAATTCGGAAGTACGCAGAAACTCGAGTGAATGGGGCCTTTGGCTGAAGGAGACTGCGATTTGGGCTTATTTCTGGGCATCTTCATTGGTTGGATATAAGGCTCTGGCGAATACGGAGAGACAGTTGCTGTACGATGTGGACGAAGAAAAGATTTGAGGATGATGGTTTGCGTTTCTTTGGGTGTATTTTTCCGGAGTCGGCACAGGTTTAGTGCACATGTATCATATTTTCACACATTATAGAAAGTTTTGGAGGAAAATGTCTTCTAAATAAAATACTACCTTTGTAACTTGGACAAGTGTTGAAACCGTGTTGTATGACTGATGGTAACTCACAGGGAATGCTAAGCGCCAAGGTTCTAGTAGACTCGTAGCTTAAGCCGTTTCATAGGGACTTGGGGCGCCACAAATTGAAAAAACATGAACGATTGAGACGGCAGATATAAACGTGTAACCCAACCACTATCTGGAGATCGAGATTGTTTTGGGGATGACGTTGGACAACGGACTGGACTTATTCCACACTGCTACAGGGTGGTGGCTCACACAGCGCCACATGAGCCACAATTCTTACAGCTTGGTATTACCTAGTGAAGGAGCCAGAGAATTGTGTACTGTATGCCGCCATATCTACACAGTTTAGAGCAGCATCGCTGCTACATCAAATGCCCCAGCATCACATGGTCAGACACAGAAACACCCGGGAGGCAATCAGCGAAACCTAATCCAGCTGGCCCATAAGCCGGTTATGATGGTCTGTGCCATGGCAGAGAGAGACTTTCTTTGTTCGCTGAGTTGAACGGATTTTTGAAGGATGAATGGGTATGTCAGAGACTTACATCTCGCAATGGGTCGCAAGATCCTCGACCGGGCAGTATGACAACCGAAGCCCTTCCCGGAAACGTCGTGCTGTATTGGAAGAAATACGGCGTCGAAAGAAAATTAATAATTAGCGCAGACCGCCAATATGACAGGGAAAGCAGCGTTAGAGCAGCGATGGTAAGAAATAAGGCAACACAGCTGCAGCAACCAGCCACACCAATGCCTGCAAGAGACAGGGATCACAATATGCAGCATCGCAACAAAACCTTGCAGCTGATTGGTTTTGACATGTCAGCTCCAATGCAGCCTCGAAAGAAAACATACATGGCGTTGTGTTCTCGCCCTCATCTCACCACTGGGCAATTCTCACACAACTTTCCAACTACAAACCACTACACAACCTCGTGAGGCTACACGAACAATCAATCAGCATGGATGAAAATGACCAGCCGGCAGTCATCCATCTCACGGATGCTGTCGGCAGAAAGTTTTCCTTTCCCTTCGAAGCAGTGAAAGAATGGGCAGTAAGTCTTTGTTCTGCACTGCAACTGTTGTTCTTCAGACCCCTGATGCGGTCAATTAGGGCATGGAGGACATGATCAAGAAGGCGTTTCTTCATGTGGAATTCTTTGAGGAGCAAGTTTTCCACGGTCGCTATGATTTGATAGGTCCTGAAGGGGAGGTGATTCTTCCTGCCTTGTGGAATTCGATCATCCGACCTGGCATGTCCCTCCAGATGTTTACCTGGGCGAAAGACTTCCATATTCAAGGGGCTTCAAACTCACGGCCTTCAGTGATCAATCCTCCAAGGCGGGAGACCGAGCCACCGGACCATGTGCGTCGAGAAGAAAGGCCACCTCCAGTGTACCGAAAGCCTACGTTGTTTCCGGCGTCAGCGTCTGATGTTTCGGCCAACCCGAGAGTTGAGGAAACGAAAGGAAGACCCAGGAAAGACAACTCGGCATTATTGGCATTTTTCGCTGGCAAGCCTCCTAAAAAGGGAAAGACGTCGAAATTCACCCTGAAGCCCGCGAAGCAAGTCAAATCTCACCGTCCACCATCTCTGACCGAATACGTTGAAGAGGCGACGAAGCCTAGTCATAGACGATCAGCAGGAGTTGGAGCGCGTCTTTCGGGATTGGGGCGACGCCGGGGCCGTTCTCGTAGCGCTTCAAACGGCACTGATGTTTCCGATGACTTGCAACCTGATGACTCTGAGTGGAGTGATGGTTCAGAATCTGTGGTATCTCGATCCGATTCTCGCTGTGCAGGTTTGGCCATACGTACTAAACGGCAGTTGGAAGACCGTAGACCGCTTCGGCAGCCAACCTTCCATGTTTTGGAGCCCAATCCCTCTACCGTGGAGTGTAATGCCTTCAGTTCTGCTCGCGTGTACAAAGACGACATAGGTCCAGGATCCGTGACCTTGGAGCTAACACCATTTATTAGCCCGCCCCCCGGGGTGTCGAACTCAGGAGATCGTGACAAGATCACTTGGCTGTGGGTGGCTGATCAGACATAAGCGTTAATACCATTCTTCTGACATCCTTTCTAGTCACGTGTCGCGGACAATCATGGATTTTAGCGAATTCGAGGTAAGAGGCTCCTTGTTCCTAGGAACTTTGATGGAATGGAAGGATAATAACATTGATGTCACAGAACATTGCTTTGTACAATGACAGCCTGGCAGCAACACCAGACAACCTTCATGCCATGAAAACTCTTTTCAAGAAATTATACGATAAAAAGTTAGCAAAAAGTCGAGATAACTGGTATTTGCAGCCCGGGACCGTGATTCGAGCGGATGTGGACTGTGGGGGGAAAACAGTAGCCTCAGCGACTTTTATTTCTGTTCCACAGTTTCAAGTGGACTCTCTGAATCGAAAGTATGACGTCAAGTTTCGGAAAGGTGTCTGCGTCCCTAGAAAACTTCATGAAGTTTTCAACCCGCATGACACGTCGTTTCAACGTGACAAAGGCCAAGTCTTTCGAAGGCAAGATGGCGCCGCCTCAGACGAGATTCTTTGGGTATGTGAAACATGGATCCTGATCGTTGATTCCGGTAAGAACTATCTCCCTCTCCATTGCGAATGCAAGGCTGCTCACCTGTTTTGCTGAGTAGCGGGAATTCTCACCTATGGTAACCCACTTCGACGATCGGTCCTCCAAGAGAATATCAACATCAGAGAGAAGCTCCCCATGACCCTTGACGATAAAATCATTCATGTGATGACTCCGGATTATATATCGTTCCATGTACCCTTTAAAGAATGCGAAACTTTCTTTGTAAGTCTACGTTTTCATGATGTTTCGCAATTTTCTCCACACCATCAGACGTGACGACTGACGAAAATGCCTATAGAAACTTCAATGTTCTATAATGTCGAAAATGAAGGAGGCGGATGATGAAATTTACGAACCCTCTAAAGACTTTGAGTTACTGGATCACAACGGGGAAGTGCTGACCCCAAAGAGCTGGTCTAATCTTACTCGGTTGCCATGGCAAGGGGCGTTACAAATCAAGATCAAGTGGTTAGGGGACGACGACATGTCGGGTCGCAGCTTCAGTGCATCATCGTCTCGTACGCCTGATATATACGACGCGGAGAGTGTTAGGAGTGTACGAAGATATAACGACCATGATAACGCGTTTTTCGGTATACGAAAAACCACTACTGGAGACTCAGACGGCAGTATGTGCACCAATGTTTTTGTTTTCACTTTTATTCTCGATTATTTGTTGTTACCGTTAGTTAACACGCCTTTGACTGAAAGATGCTTTCGCTCTTCCAAAACTGAACCCAGCTGTGCCACCTTTTCTAGCGTGGAGTATCTTGGCGAGAAGTTCCTCATCGGCGGATCTTCCCAACGGCACTCGACCAGATCACACAGACAGCGAGTGGAAGGAAAGCGTCACGGCTTGTCTTCTTCGGACCGAGACTGCTCTCATCGAGCGGCACCACCCTCACGTAGCTGACCTAGAGGACAAGTTTCCTTCTCTCAGCTTTGACGCTGGAATGCTGCAAGTTGGGCTTGACAATATTGACATGCATATTGCTGCATTGTCTATACAGAAAACTAGCACCCATGACTCTCAAACACCAGTTCTGGACACGGATCAGTTATCCCGCGCCTACAGGGACTATCTTCTTGCGTCTGTCCTGACACTGGAGGTGTTCGTTCCGAAACGTGGTGACCACCCGATACTCTCGCTATATTACGGCGCGCTGTCAAAAGGGGTTCAAGTAAGTCTACAGGAGAACCTGAGATTTTGTGATTTGCATGGCCTCGTTAACACAACATTCAATACAGTATTTAAAATGGGAGCAAAGTGGACATACTTCTCCGAAATTCGTCATATCTCGTCAACCTATTCCTATCCCAGGATACCGATATTTGCATTCTCCGTTGTCTCAAATCGAATGCGACAAATGCGAACGGGGCCTAATTTACGACAGTGTCGAAGACGCCATGGAGCATTTACGAAAGAAACATTTCTCAGACACAACTTCTGAAGCTAGATTGAATGAGCATCTCGTCCCACTCACAAACGCTGCGGAAACAAGATTAAAACAGGAGTACCAAGATGTGCTATCCATGTGCTGCGAAACCATGTCGGAGGTTGTGAAGCAAGCTCGTGATATCCAGGAAGGTGTGGTGTTTGACAACCACTTCAGACAGCCGGTGCAGGGCGTCCCTTATGCTCTTCTGAAAGCATTTCAGCTAGTCGTTGCATTCGTCTGTACGGTGCCGCTTCTACTAGACGAATTGCACACATTCTACAAACAGGGCATTTATCAGGACAAAGCCGACAGTCTCACTCCTAATCTTGACCTGCAGGACAAGTACCGGGTCTTGAAGGCTACGGGTTCAGATATCGCATCTCTTTTAAAGGCCGCTGAGCGAGCACTCGTGGGCTCAGTGGACACCAACAAAAGCGAGGATATAGTGAAGTTCTTCAGCTCGGCTGGTCCTCACGCTTTGGCTGTTCAGATGATATCCAACATTCTTGAGGAGCCGGTCTACAACAACCTGAATGTTGCAGAGCTTTATAGAAACTACGGCAACGATTTTGTATGACTTCAATTACTTTAGCCGCAATAATTTTGTCTGCAGCACTAATAATATGTGGTGTAGGGATCCCAAATTATGCGCCACCCCAACAAACGCCAAATCTCGACTATTGCCGCCATGATGGACGAGTTGAACCGTCTAAACCAGGTAGTCAAATGGCAGCACAAACTAATAAGATCCTTGAAAATATCCCTAAATCCATATACATACCTGGAACCACATAAAAGTACCCGGCAAATGACCAACGAACTAGAAGTGTTCATCCTGAACCAGGCTGACGAGAAGCTCAAAGAGCAAAGTGGCGTCATCAACTTCAATATCGAGCAGGCCGTCAACCTCATCGACATGGTAAACGAGTTCACTGAGATCGTCCAAGATGACCATAACCGAGCTATCTTTGTATTCACCGTCGTCACGGTCATCTTCTTGCCGATGGGCTTTATTGCAGCATATCTGAGCATGAACGGTGGACCTTCAAATCCCGACTGGGACAACACGCAGAAACTGTTTTGGAAGATTGCCTTGCCGCTTGCTGTGGGAATTGGCGGTTTCTGTCTTGTGGTGGCTTGGCGAGGGAAAGAAACCCAGAGAGTGAGGCGGTGGGTAGCTTCGTGCGTTTGGTGGCTAGTTGGTCGGCTTGTGCCGCATAGTTTGAGGAGACCTAGGTCTGAAACTGAGAGTGATTACGGGAGCGCGAGCGGGAGCGAGAGTGTAAAAATACGGCGGTGAGTCGAATTTGGGACGACAGAGCAGATGAAGGAGAGCACTGTTGGACAAATTTTCTGCCCAATGTGTTTGACTATTGCAACTTGCCTTTTTGATGTCCACTCTGCGACCATCATGTTGTTATCGGCGAGTAAGGTAGCTACGAGATGTCTCTCTTTCTCTCATCAAAGCTTCTCACAAGTAATCCGAGCATATAGCACATGTATTTTGCATTCTATTCATAACCTACAGTTATCTAAAGGAGACACCATGGCTTCCCAAGTCAAGTAATGCCCACAGCCCCTCAATCTATCTCTCAAATACTTCATCTTCAACATAGAATAAACCAGTTGTCGAGTTTTCGTGAACTGCTGCCTTTCTAGCCTGTCTCATCAGAGACTTCGGCCCACATAGACTGACTCCAATATCGCAGCCAGAGTGTAGATTGCGCAGGTCCCGAAAGAATTCGCTGAAATCTGGCCGCTCGTGTCTTACTACCCATGAAGTTGGCATTGGTTCCGAAATATGCCCTCCCACAGTCATTTCCTGTGACATCAGATTCTCAGCCTTGGTGCGGTCGGTTGAAAATATGGAAACCTTCAAATTGACTTTCACATTTGGTTGCGCGGTCAACTCAGCCAGCTTTTCGAGCTCATCTTTGAACCATGCTGTATGATCAAGACGTTTGACAACCCAAATGAGGTAAATATCGACTTGCTGCTGTGTAGAGCCAGTGGCGTGTTCTGACAAAGCTGCCCTTGATGAGGTGATGTGTGATAAGATGCTGATAGCTGGAGTAATGCCGATACCGCCTGCGACCAGAGCAACGACGGGGAATGAATTCCAATTCAGGCGGCCAACTCCAAATGGGCCGTTTATTCGAACGGTTAGTCCGCTTTCGACTGCCTGGGCACTTTCTGTAGATGTTGTGGCATGGCCCTTGTCTGTGACCAGGTATTGAGCCTTCTCTGTGTATCCACCAAGACCTCTAACAGCAAATGTAGCCAAGTCACTGGTACTCCCTGGCGAACGCATAACTGTGAAAGGGTGCCAGTTCAACAGTGATACTGCAGAAAGTCTAACCCAAACCACTTGTCCTGGATGGCGCACAGTTACTCCCTTCACTGTGAACTTGGTAACCTGGCCCGTGTAATGCCTTATTTCCTGTATCTCGGCCTTTTGGAAACTCTGGTACAGCCGAAAGATGCGATCGACTACCCATAGAGAAAAGCCGGGGAGTAGAAACTCGGGTCCGTTTGTCGTGTGAATCAACGCCCCAACCATAAAGACAAAGAACAAAAAATGGCTGTAGTAGAATATCTCAAATCCTTTTCGGCGGATAATAGGCAAGGCAGTCAGGAAAATGATGGCCAGGCTCAGCCATGCCATTATGCCGATGCGAATTCTTGCATTTGCCAGACTGTCCTCTAGCTGCTCGGTGCTAATGTAATGCATAATGTTGAAACCGAAATGCGCTGTTGCATGTGCCACTGTTGCCATTCCAATCAAGCGATGATATACTAGCAGCACGTTGCTGGGTATGCGTAGTAACAGAGAAAACAGGTTTGCTCGTGGTGCTAGTAGCAGGGCAAGTCCACCGTTGGCTATTGTGAGCCAGCCGTAGAGCTTGTAGTCGGTCGTGTATTCATTTTGATTGATGCCAAACAGGATATTTAGGCCGAGAAATACAAGAAATCGTATAATGTCTGTGACGTGATAGTCGATGAGATAAGGAATCGTTATTCGGGTGCTCAAGAGTTTGTGGAAGAGCACGGTGATTTTCCAATGCTTGACAGAACCGAGCTGGCGTTCTGGTATCGTTAGCTCCAGTTTCGGTTTAATCTGGTTGTAAATTTCACGACTTACTCGAATTGTGCCAGTGGTACAGATGTTGTGATAGTCGAATCGCGCTCTCGACAAGAAACAACCCAATCACAGAGGCAAAGTATGCCCGGGTAGCTGTGTACTGGTCGGAAATAATAGCGTCAACCATCTTGCAAGTCTCTTTGGCACTATGAATCTAATCGTAAAGTGTAATTGAGACACCAACTTTGATTTTTAGAATAAGCAGTTTATCCGGCCATTTTATTTACTTTGTGTCTGAAGGCGCACTGTAATCTCGAAGAAATAAACTAGGATCTTGGATCCAAAGTCTGACAGATCACAAGTGTTTGGTAGGGCTGTGTCCTGGCACCATTGATAACTGACTGTTTTATGTTTCCTCATCACGTCAGCCCAGTATTTCGCAGACTTGGCGCTGAGGCCCTTTGTTGGATTTGATTCCAAACCGCAAATGTGGCTGCGCTGGTGGGACCCGATCATTACTCCTAGCCCAGGTTCAGGTTGCAAGCCCAAGTGATGTGTCTTAGATCGATTCTAGCTTGTCATCGAGCTAGCATCTCCGCCCGTCTCAGGGCGATCAGATTGTGAATGTCTAAGGAAAAGACAAAATGTTTAAATGACTCTATCGTGCTCATTGGCCAGCACGAGGAGCGATGGACAAATTGGAGGGAGGATTTAGTTTTCCACTTTGGGACAGATAGCCAATTGCCGACCAATCAGCGAGGCGAAACAAATTGATTCCAAATCTTGCATGCCCCCGTCCCTCTTAGTCTCCCGCACGTAGAACGGGTTTGTTTACCGCCGCAGAGTTATGCACCGCCATGAAACGGTGGGTGTCACTGTTTCATTGAGCATCTTTCGAGGCGTTTGGAATCAGGAATCCCATCGGGGAAGGAGTTCTTTGGTCCACGAAGTTGGTGGTGTTGGGCCTCCTCAAAGACTGGGTATATAACGAGACAATCATCCATTGCTATGTTATTCATTCAATCAATTCGTAGTTCACCATCAAAATCCTCGGTTTCTGTTAAACTCTTTGTCCTCTCAACCTTCAGTCACGGCGATTTGGTATGTTAATTGGAGCCTACGTGTAGTAATTCTACGGCGTGTCCCGGCTTCCCGACAAGGAAACGGAGTTCTAATTCTTTCCAGATATCACCCACATCCCCTCGATTACCTCTCATCACAATGTTCCAGGCTCTGTCTCTCCTTTCTCTACTTGCTACTTCTGCTTTGGCGGCGGATGTTGGCGCATCTGGCAAACTGGATGGCAAGGATGGTGGACTCGGTGGTACTGTCAAGGTCCTGAACGAGAGCGCCATCGAGATTACTGGATATACCCTCAAAGATGCATCTGCGCCGGCACTATACTGGTGGGGTTCGACAAACGACAAGCTTTCTTCAGGATTCCGAATCAACAACGAGCGAGTCGATAAGCCTGCATCAACAGACAGTATTATTATTCCCCTCGATGCAGGCAAGAAGCCAGCAGACTTTGAGGTGGTTGGTCTATGGTGCGAGAAGCTGAGTGCCAACTTTGGCCAGGCAAAACTGTCAAAGGACGGATCTGGAAGTGGTTCTGCCACTACCTCTGGTTCAGGATCTCAACCGACTAAAATGGGTGGTGCTGCCGGGTTTGCGAGTCCTCAGGTTCCTACTATTCTAGCTTTTCTTTCAGTTGTTCTATTTGCGTCCCAGCTTGTTTAAAGCAATGAGTTGCGTGTTTCAATGTTACGGCGGTAACGACAAGAAGTGGAGCGAAGTAAAAGCCCCCGTATCATGTTACTATGGATAGCGGGCTGTTGAAGTTGCCAGCTAGATTGTATTGCATTAAAGTAGCTGAACATATAAAATTGAATCTCCTGAAATTGGAAAGCTTTGTCAATTGTTCGAGACTATGAGACATGTGAGTTGAAGGATGAAGCACTGTAATGGTTCGAGAGCGTAATGTTGACACACATTTAGATCTAGGGACTGCCAACCGGAGCTGGAAGTAACGCTGCAAGCACTTTCAGTTCCCGCTCGCCCAGCAGAAAAGCACAGAAGCAATGTAATAAGCTGGAGAAATCGGCACTACGACAAGTCGAGAGCTTATCGCAAGCCTCAACAGCAGCACAGGGGTACGCGGAGGCACAAGTGTGAAGATACCGCATCATAAGAAGGCAGGTCAGAGATTTACAATGATGAGCAATGGGCAAACGAGTTGCGCTTATTAGACGCATACAGTCTTTGTATATTCGACATGATTTAACTCCGAGTGCATATCGTCGATAGTTCTTCTAGATTACACTGCATCAAAGATCTTCATGTACAGTCAACGTTACGTCTGCTCTTGCCCGAACTTCAATCTTGCCTCGCCTACCTGCTTTCCATTACAAACTGCACGGAAATAAATATACCCCAAATCATCCTCGACGACCATAGCCACTTGGAAGTCGATCCTGTATACTTTCAGCTTCTTCCATGAGAAGGGAGAGCTTATGTCTTTGTGGTCGAATTGTTCGAGTGGTACGCTCGTGAGATCTACCTGAAGCTCTCCCGCTTTCCTCACAGCTAGAGCGCGTTAAAGACGATTTTCTTTGAGTTGGAATTATGGGGACAAAATACAATGATGGGTCAGTTTCTCTGGGGCAACTGCCATGGTACTTTCATACAAGTTTTGTTGCCATTTTTTCTCACCATCGACAAGAAAAGCCATAACGTAGCTGCGAATGACGACGGTCTCGGGGGTGATGATCTCGCCCTAACATCTGGATTCAGTTCACAGCTTCTACTAGTTGCCTTCAAAGGTGCGACTTACTCGATTGACCAACCAGTCGACATGACCACGTGCTAGTTTCTCATTATCAAAAAGATCGTGGAAGGCATCATCAGCACTATCAATGCCTTCGCGAAATGGCTTCGAGATACCGATGCCTATGTGGCGACGGCACTTTTTCTTGATCACGGTTGGACCATCGAGGCCACGCAGGGCGGCGCCGATGCAGATTGCTTCCCATCTTAAATAGACCGCCGTTAGATCAAAGTATCAAAGATTGCAAACAGAATGGCACGTACGATTTGGTGGGATTGATGAGCTCTATGCCGGACGGGCACCATTCTAAAAGTTTGTTGAACAGGTAGACAGATTCCCCGAAGCCGCCGACTACACATATGGTCTGGTGTCTTCATTAGATTGCTAGGTGTTACCTCGACCTTCATTATGCGGATACTTACCTTGATATCCAGGTTGCTCTCCGATTTCGATGCTTTGAGTTGTTGTTCCAATAGGCCGATGATCTGCTGAACTACAGGATCAAAAAGGCTCTTCATGTCGTCGCTGCATGAAGTATGTGTAAGCCTTTGCTCTTTTTCGATAAAAGACTAACGTTACTACTCACGTGGTGATTATTATCTCACCCCTTCTTGCGTCATACCACTCAGATTGTGAAGCACCAATGTTGAGAGTGAACCTATACTTCCGCGATGCAACTTTCGAAACGCCAAAGTCACGCTTAGCTGACTCAAATTGTAGCATAAAACTCGAGCTTCCACTCTTCATCTCGTAAGGTAAATCTGTAAAAGCCGATCCAAAACGGGAGGCCATGAGCCTGTGTAGAGCCCGATCGATTGTTGTAGAACCGCATTTTCCGCCTATTGTCTATCAGGTTACTCTCAGCCACCAAACACTATTACTACAGTAGGAAACATTGAGGATACATACCTTCACCAACACATGCCTGACTCAAGCTAGGTTTTGGGTGTGCGACTTGAACTGCATATGATGTGAGGTCCTTGAAAATGTAAGCTATGTCCCTTTGTTGCTGTCAAAAGCTGACTTACCACAGTGCCACCGCCACAGTCGCATACAATAACTCCGTCGCCAACCTGTGGAGTGGTCGTTAGTTGCTCCTGTGATTCTCTCTGAGTAGAAACTCGCGACAGTATGTACCTTGACGAGCTCATTCCCTCCGTCCTTGGTCATTTCGTTCAGGCAACAAATTACCGCTGCTTCTGGCTCGCGGATCAAGTGAATATTATCCTTTGGACGAGAGCCAAAACCCGCTTTCACGGCAGCATCCCTTGTAGAATTCTCTGCTCTGATGCTCCACAGGGCTGGAATAGTGAACCAAAACTCTATTGGGGTGACAGAGAGGATAGACTCATTTATCTTGCTTGCCAGGCGCTCCATGACGTGTTGGTAGAGTTGAGTTAGGAAATCTGTCACCACATCTTCTGGTGTCTTTCCCGGAGGAGTGATTAGCAGGCCAGGGCCATCAACGTCTGTCAACGAAGGGTCATCAAAGTCAGATGGCTGGGCATATCTGTCCAGAAGAAGTTTGGACCAGCAATACACTGTAGCGTCAGGGTCGATGACATAGCCCCAGCTGATTTCAGGCGAGTAAGCAATTCTGGATGGAACAAGTCTCTCGAAACCTGCCTTTCCAGTGGTCCTCTCTGCTGTACCCCATTCACCGATGAGCTGAACATCCTCTATACCGGTAGCAGTGGACCAAACCCAGCTGACGCCTTTTTATCTTGAGTTAGACAAATGGAATCAACAATATGGAGAATAAAACCTACCAGAGTACGTCGTTCCGTAGTCGACACCGACAATGAGCTTCTTGCTTTCCATTTTGGACCTAATCTTGAGACAAAGAGACTCTTTCTCATATGACTATGGATTGAAGAACCAGATTGGCCGTCTTCGTATAAATATACTATGCCAACGTACGTTATGTAGCAGAAGCCAGTCCTCCAGAGTGTGTGATTAAGTGTACTATTTGAAGTTGCAAGCCTCCCACCACACGAATTGCCCGAGCTGAAGTCAACCTAATGTCGAGGCTTGAGTGGCGTGGTGATCAATCAATATTTCTGCAGAGAGCTGTGAACAAGGCTGAGCACAACTTGCTTAGCATGCGACTCAGAATGTGACAACACATGTAGAGGATAAAGAGTCTAGACCTTTATCGAAAGGTCGTGTATGCGGTAAGAGTCTGGCGGCGGAGTACAAGGCTTCCGCGGGCTGTATCCCAAAGTTGCGTACGGACAGGTCATTACAATCTTTCTTCTTGTTAAAAGCCGTCAAGTTCTCTCCCGGCTTTAGATTGAACAATACAAACGACACATCTCACACTCAGATTAATCAGAATTTCGGCTTTTGTTTGACCACATTGCACTTCGGACGTTACGATGTTTCACAAACCGAATCAGAATGAGAATGAGCACAAAAGTCGTGGTCGTAACCAACCAAGAGGGTCTCGAGGTAAGTTAGAAAGGAAGTTATCTGAAGTTACATGTCTTTATAAACAGCTAACACTAGTAGGAACGGAGAAAAGTACATCTAGATCCCATACTAGAAACATGTATAGTCATGATGCATCTCGCGAAACGCAAGTTGATGAGCATCGGCCCCCTAGAGCCACCCATGCTCCGCCACAGCCTGAGGTAAACATCGAAGCAACTTCTCACCCTCACCCTGCCCACGGGACCAGCACTTCGTACATACCAGCCCAATCCAGCAGAATAGCTACTCCCTCCGCTCTATGGTCGCCCCGAAACACCCCAACACACTTTACGAACCCCGAGACGGAGGACGCCTCTCAGTGGCTTTGCGGAGGTTGGGCTCCAAAGGACAACATTTGCAGTCGCTGTGGGTCGACTGTTGAGGATCGTCAAGAATTTGAAGAGTTCTTGCAGGTCAAGCAGATTGTAGCGCCGAATAAACTCCAGGTATGTATGATGATGCTTCAGATATGGACAAAGTGTTAACCCGCCGTTATCCAAGACGAGAGAGAATCATTCCTCGGTTTTTTCGCCTCCTGCTGAATCCGGGAACTGGATCCAGAACCTCAAAGGATATTTGTGGTGGTCACAAGACAGCATCCCGAAATTAGAAAACGGTGCACGGGTACTTGAAAGAAATCACCGCAGGGAACTTTGTAGTCTCAATGAGGCACATGAAAGGCAAGAACTCGAGCTGAATAAACGCATCATAGTCTTGGAAAGAACTCTTGAAGAGCAAGAAAGCCGAATTCAGAAAGCTCAAGCCGCTGCTCAGGTCATGACGGAGCAGACAAAGTCCTTTGCCATATCTGACAGCGAGGTCGTGGTTTGGTTTGAAAGTATGGCCGCCGAAGTATACGACTGGACAAGAGCATATGCGTGCGACGATTTGGAGGCTTTCTCCAGCATTCCGGCGAACGAATGGAACTCGCTGGGAAAGTTTGTGGTTGTGGAAAATGGTCGTCTCCCTGAAGAGCTGCTAAGTAACACTGACGGTGCAGGCATGCTTCTTCAGGGAATGGCTATGAACTACATCTGTGCGACAGCATTTTCATCTCCATGGTGGGTATTTGATGCCCTTGAGGACTTCGATCTCGCTTTGAATCTTGGCAACACGGAGCAGTTCTCACGAGACAATATTGAACCGCCCACCGAAATCCAGAATTTTGTGCACAAAGAAGTCCCCAATGTCAAAGAGCACATGGCCAAACTTTTTAATCTGCTCCAAAACAGTACGCTATCCGTCTCATATATGAAATTAGGCTTCACTACGCACTTGACCGCTAACCATGAGGCCTAGTCCAAGAAGTATCTAGTCACCAGTGGAGGGTGTCATTGATGAGATTCTTCTCCACGAACGGGATGGGATCGTCCAAAAGGGCTGAGAATCGAGAGGTGGCTGAGAAACTGGCCGCTGGCCGGGTCGGCCTAGCCAAGCGACTGACGGAGAATTTCCTCGGCGGCCCAGCCCGATATCTACTCCAACATTTGACAGAACAAGAAGGTCATGAGTGCTTTGAGTGGCTTGTAGATCAGATTGACCGGGCTCTGACGAAGTCTACGCATCTATGGACTCATAGGTCGTACATGAAGTGCGTTGGCCTGGAGGGCGGCGGCCTCGACTTCCTTGACATCACGTCGGAAGTTGCTAAACCTCATCCAATGCATCATCCAGGAGACCCAACTTCCTATGATGGCCTACCCATCACAATGTTAGTCCAGCCGGCAGTTGTTGTCTTCGGAACAGAGGAGGGAGAAGCCTATCAGACAATGAGGCGGGTCTGGATGCCCGCCAGGGTATTGCTCGGGCCCGCAGGCGCAGGTGCAGACTGCAAGGGTGGCAAGGAAATTGAACTATCAAATTAGGCCTGTGACGAGGGCGATCTCATGCATTGCAGCTTATCGAGTCTTTCTACTTATTCCATTGTATATATCATAGCCTGATTCCAACAAGATTCAGCCGTCAACCAATCGTATCCCCTAATAAATGCAGAGACACGAGAAACACCGCCTCACTTTCGTGCTCAACGGGCGAATATCTGAGCCACCTCACTCACTAGTTTACTGCGGTCATCAGCAGGGCTTGCGTTTGGCGACTATGGGTGATACGGCTGAGCATATGGTGGCGGGAGGAGGAAAGAAGGTCTCACCCACGCGGCCGCCTAGGCAGCCCAAAATGTTATCACATTTTGGCCAGTGTGATGATGCGCCATGTGATGATTTTGGAAGTGTCGGGTAGCCTAAGCCCTTTAGAGCCCCGTTTCCAAGTCAGAGTCACCATAGATGATACTCACAGAGCACTCTACACTTGAGGTGAAGTTGCACATCAGTGAACACCTCCCTTACCAAGAAACACCAGACAACAAAAGCTTGATTTACGTTACGCCCAAGTCCAAAGTGGCACAAAATGCTCATCAAGGGGCAACCAATCATGGTAATTGGAGTTATGGGAGTGACCGGGGCTGGGAAAAGTACATTTGTCCGCGCCGCCAGCGGAAATACCGAGGTGGTGGTCGGCCATTCGTTGGAAGCATGTGAGTTAGGATATCAAAATGCTAAGATGGCAGTCAACATAAACGTCCTACTAACTTGGGCTTCAAACATCCAGGCACCCAGAAGATTGCCGCATTCGAATTCAACATCAACGGCCATAACATAATCCTTGTCGACACCCCAGGTTTCAATGACACGTACCGTTCCGACACGGAGGTCCTTCTTGACCTTGCCAAATGGCTCGAGGTTACTTATCGCCAGAACGCCAAGCTCACCGGCATCATATATCTCCACCGAATCACTGATGTGCGAATGGATGGCAGCGGCATGAGAAACCTCAAAATGTTCCGTAAGCTCTGTGGCGATGACCCAATGAAGAACGTTGGTATTGCCTCTACATTCTGGGGCCAAATTGAAGATGCCAAAGCCGTCGCCCATGAGGATGAATTACGGACAAAGCCGAACTTTTGGGGAACCATGATGGAGCATGGTGCTCAGGTTCGACGCTTCACAGGAACTCAGCAATCCGCTATGGACATCCTGATGTCTTTCGCGAACAAGGCCACAGTAACACTGGATATCCAGCGTGAATTAGTAGATGAGGAAAAGCCTTTGGGAGAAACAGCTGCCGGCAACGCCGTAAATGAGGAGCTATATCGGCTGGAAACCAAGTACAAACAAGAGTTGGATCGCATTCAGCAAGAGACAGCTGCGGCAATAGCAGAGACGGACGTCAAGTATGAAAGAATTTTGCGCATGGAGCGTGAGCAAATGCAACAGAAGCTTGAGCGCATCCATATGGACCAAGACATACTCCGCCAGGAACGTCGTGAGGAGATCCGCCGCATCGAAGGCGAGAATAAGCGCAAATTCAACCTACTCAAGAAGGAGTATGACGACAAATTCCAACGGCAGCAGCTAGAGGCGGATCGTTTGCGTGAAGATGGCAGAGCTGACATGCGTGAACAAATGCGCGACATGCGCCTGCAGCAAGCTAAGCTGTCGGCTGGGTTTCGAGAACAGATTCAGGAGATGCAAGAGCAAAACCAAAGGCAGATGGAGCACATTATGTCCGAGAACGACTCTCTGAGAGCTACGGCACAGAACAGTAGGGAGAAAGACGTTGGTGGTAAGTTGGCCACCCTCGTGGCTACAGGCGTTGCGGCGGTTGTAGATCCGTTCGCTATTCCAGTTGCTATTGCCGCACTCGCTGATTTTGTCAATGAACTATGAGGTTGGGGATGCATTTTAACCGTTTTGTTTCACATGTAGTGTAGGGAACTAGGGCCAAAACAAAACCCACACCGTGGCCTTGCCGAGATAAATTTGCGAGCCATATGGTAGGATCCGACTTCAAATGACCTGCATCTCTATCTGGAGCGAGTAATAAGAACCATAGTTTAGTTGAAGACCAGGACGTCAATAAGATTGATACAAAAGAGCGAGTGCGAAGCCAAATCTTGTGTTTCGAGACCAGATCTCTCTAAACAAGATGTATACGCAGCAACTCAGGCGGATGACTTGTAACAAGTTATCCTCCCAACCACCTCCTCCAACTAGCTGGCCAGTACACTACGTGAGCACTGATGACTACAACGGTCAGCTATCTTGACTGACAATTCAAATTCGCTTATGGATACACAACGTAGTTCGTTGTCTGAGACTGCCCTGATCCTTCCCCCTCACTCTTCACAGCTCATTCACCAGTAATTCGAGTTTGCCACGCCTAGTTCTGCCTTCACGGCAATTACCCTTCCGCGTATTGTGTAGTTACAGTCCGACAAGGAGTGTTCAGTTTCTTCCACCTATGTTCCACAAGACTTTTACACTCGGATATATGTGCGAACCCTCCATGCAGACTTATTCCAATGAGCTGAATACTGAACTTGGTGCATGTGGTTTCCAACGCCCCGATTTCGTCACGCCAGACGAGGTCTGGTGAGCCAATTTCCACTTAAACCGTGTGCTACTATTGCCCAAGCAAGCTACCTGAATCCTGTTTGTATAAGGATGTTGCAGACGTAGGCTGCGCAATATAAAAAATGATGTTGGGAGTGCCACCCCGGAAGCTGTTTAATACCGAGATTTAGTAATTCTCCCATCAACGGAAAGAACTGTTACTATAATGATTCAAGGATTACTATCTGACAGCTTGCCAAAATCTCATCTATTCACATCTCGAATTTTGAACAGGTAGAAATCGTATAACCCATAGTCGCATACGCAACGTTATTCAACCGACGTTGACAAAAATCGGTACGCTCTAGGGTAGGCCGGAAACATTGGCAAAATTCCAAAAGCTTCTTTTCGTCGCCAATCTGCAGATCGGGAATGGGGCAGCACTGTATAGATCGCACAGTGTAAACTGTGCCAACTCACTCTGCCGTCTCAACCTCATGCTCACGATACTCACGCCCTTCAACCTGGAGAAGAGCTGTACACTGGCGTCTTTTCACGTTAGCAACCCTTCACTAGCCTGCCGATCTGTACCTGACAGTTTTCTACTCCGACCTTCTTCACTGAGCCCGTCGACGAGAGTTTTGCAGCCATTTTGGGTTGGCATGTGGCTGGCTCGTCACCAATGGAGGCGCAGGCATCAACGGATGAAGCGTACAACTTACTCTTGGCCCTGAAACAGCCTCGAGTACTCTCCTGTGTTCAGTGTCAAAAGCGCAAAGTGAAATGCGACCGTCACAGTCCTTGTTCCAACTGTATCAAGGTGCGCCCGTCCTCATCGCTGCGACGACAAGTTTCCGACTAATGCTTTGCTTAGGCAGAACTTACCTGCAAACCTGGCACGCCGGCGCCTGCGAGGAAAAGGCGCGCTACCAAGCAAGACCTTCTAGACCGAGTTGAAAGATGTGAAGCCTTGTTGAGGGGATATGCGCCAGTTGGTGATGGCACATCGCAGAAGCTTAATTCTATCTCCCACGCACCGGACGATCCGCAAGGCGCCTCCTTTGAGCCTAGCTCGTCAGCACAAGACTTGAACGCATCATACATCACGACGAGAAACGATGGTAATGTTCGGTTTACGGACAGCTTCAGTACTGCTGTCATGCATGAAGAAGTACGCATGGCACTGGCCACCAAGCTCGAGCCCCTCTACGCACCTGACTTTGCTAACCTTGGTACAGCTGATGGCGATTCGCAATAGTATAGCGTCAAATAGCACTGGGTTGGATGGCCCCGAAGAACCAATCTCTGAATCGGCGTTCAGGACACTTCCAATGATCGAGTTTGAAGCATCCTCAAGTGGCTCCCCCGAATCTCAGCCCAGCTCAGTTGAGACAATGAGTCTGTGGCAATATTTCATTGACAGAGTGAATCCTCTTCTCAAAATTGTACATATTCCGTCACTTGAACCGTACGTGTTACGAGCCGCGGTGGGGATACATTTGGTTCCAACAGAGCAACAAGCCCTACTCCACTCGATATTCGCCATGGCTGTCATTTCCATGTCAGATCAGGAGTGTTATGATCTACTTGGATATAGTCGCGACACCATGCTCAAAGCATACGGCACCCATACCAAGAGGGCATTAATAAAGTATAATCACATGGAGAATTATACAATGGTCACACTACAGACTTTGATACTATATCTTGTGAGGACTAGCTAGATCGATGACCTACCAACGCTAACTTGGGATTAGTATACTTTCGAAAACCGAATTCACAGACACGCCTCCTGGGTCACCAGTGGTGTTGTCGTGAGAATGGCATACTCAATGGGCTATCACCGCGATGGAGAACGCCTGGGTCTCGGTCCCTTTGAAACAGAAATGCGCCGTAGGATCTGGTGCCAAATCATTATCCAGGACGCCAAAAACGCACTCTTGTCAGGCTTGAGTGCGGCAATGCTCCCCATGCAATGGGATACAAAGCCACCTCTGAATATTAACGACGTCGACATGAGTCCAGACAGTCAAATTCCATTGACAAACCGGGACGGACCGACTGAAATGGCATACGTTCTCGTTTCACGGTTGATATACGTATACAAGATTGACTGTGATAATCATGTAGACACACCTACAAACGAGGCAATCTTACTCGGAATGACCCTGACAAACGATGCCAAGACCGACAGGGCTGTGCACGGTAGATTTCGAGAGCAATCGGAAGAACTCAAACGAGCTCTAGAAAACTACTCTGCCAAGTATATCGATGAAAAAGGTGGAGGTGTCCATGTAGCGGCAACGACCTTCAAGAACACAGTGCTCGAGAAGCTCGACGATGTTCTTAGTCCGATGAAAGACCAAGCTGAATGGGGTGTTGAGATTTTCAACTGGAAAGACAACCTATTCAAGATGATTATGCTAAGCATGGAATACCAGTGCGATGCGCATGATAAAATGGCAGCCGTCGGATTCGAATGGTACATGAGATTGCAGTTCTATCCCGACATGCTTGCTTCACTCACCAGTCAGCTGTATCATCGCCCGATGGGCTCTCTGTCGGATCGAGGCTGGCGCGCCGTGGAAAGACTTCATGGCCACTATCCCGAGCTATTTGACATGAGTCAAAGGCAACATGTAATGCAAGCGCAGTTTACCCTTAAATCTTGGGAAGCTCGAAAAACGGCAATTGCTAAACGAGGCGGCAACTTGGAATTGCCGGAGTATATCGAGCGCCTTCAACGAGTGGTTGCCGAGATGGAGGCTCAAAAGGCCGACAGGCCGATAGACTGGAATGCACTCTGGACGGACGTACAACCCTTTGGTGAAGGATTGAATTCATTCATGGGCGACGACTTTGTAATGCTTGGCGAACAGGCGAGCGGCGTTGGTACTGGCTTAGTTTAAACAGCCCAGAACTTACTGACGGGAAATAGCCCAATGTTGTGGAGGTGATGAACCACAAGCATTGTGATACAGCTCAAAAGGAAACAGACGGACAGCGGCCGACTTACATTTGCGATACATTTAAAATTTCGTCGATAATTGGACCCGAAACACGCAATTGAAGGTGGGGACGGTGTGTAATCACACATTATGACTATTTTCATTGGGCAATGCTGGAGCGAGATATTTTGTCCTGTTGCTATCCCAGCAATGATGTCTCCGATGATCGCCAAGCTTCAGCCCAACACGGAAGCTCGGCACGCCACCAACAAGGGGTATTAGCAGGACGCTTATCCTCGACCAAATTGACGGCAGCCTGATGCGCACGTGGGAAGTAAGCCAATTGAGCTAACTTCAAATCAGTGACCGACTTGCAATGAAGACTGGGATAATGTTGGAAAATACGGCGGGAATCATACAGTGATGTAATATAGCAACATCGGCTGTGTTGCTGAAGCAAATATCCTGTTAACCATAAAGGATGCGACTGTCGCTCATCAACATTCCTTTGGCAACCAATACCAGCGGTTTCGTTAAAAATACGGCCCAACATGAGGGTTAGCTTTGTTTTGGTGGCTGCTCTTCGAGGAGCTACAGCTCTTCTGAGCCCTCGCGGCGCTGACGCTGCTGGCCAGATCCGCCTTGCATATCACGGAACTAATGGAATGACTGTCAGCTGGAATACTTTTGAGCATGTCAAAGCACCTTCAGTAAAATGGGGATTGTCGAAGAACAAGCTGGTGCACACTGCGTCATCAAACGTTTCAGTCACTTATCCCACATCAACAACTTACAACAGCCACGTTTTGATTAGTGGATTGAAGTCCGACACAACTTACTATTATCTGCCGTCCCCTTTGCCCCAGGGCGACGGTGTCAAGCCGTACTCGTTTACGACCGCTCGCTCTGCTGGCGACACCGATGCCTTCTCTGTTGCCGTTGTCGTTGATCTCGGCACCATGGGCCGCCTGGGTCTCACCACATCAGCAGGCAAGGGCGTATCAAAAAGCAACATTTTAAAACCCGGAGAGAAGAACACAATTGATTCACTGGCTACAACAAGACCTACATATGATTTCATCTGGCACCCTGGCGATATCGCCTATGCAGACTACTGGTTGAAGGAGGAAATTCAGGGATTCTTGCCCAACACTAGCATCAAAGACGGCCACAATGTATACGAAACTATTCTCAATGACTTCTATGACGAAATGGCCGCCGTGACTGAGACCAAACCCTACATGGTTGGACCTGGAAACCACGAAGCAAACTGCGACAATGGCGGGACGACTGACAAGTCCAAGAACATCACATATGACGTGAGCATCTGCTCACCAGGACAGACCAACTTCACCGGATATAAGAACCACTTCCGAATGCCGAGTGACGTGTCTGGAGGAACTGGAAACTTCTGGTACAGTTGGGAGAATGGAATGGTGCACTTTATCCAGCTTGATACGGAAACTGACCTGGGCCACGGCTACACTGGGCCAGATGAGATTGGCGGCACGGAGAAAGAAGGCGCCAGTCCAGTCAACGCCACGATGAATGCCCAAGCTACCTGGCTCGAAGACGATCTCGCATCTGTTGATCGCAAGAAAACGCCTTGGGTTGTTGTTGCCGGCCATCGCCCGTGGTATTTGAGTAAGAAGAATGTCACTGGCACAATTTGCTGGTCTTGCAAAGATGTGTTTGAGCCTCTCTTCCTCAAATATAATGTCGATCTTGTACTGACTGGCCATGCTCACGTTTATGAGCGTCTAAGCCCCTTGGCTACTGGCAAGATTGACCCCAATGAGCTAAACAACCCTAAGGCTCCCTGGTACATTACCAACGGAGCCGCCGGCCATTACGATGGTCTTGACACGTTTGATGAGCCGAAGCAGAAGTATAGTCGCTTTGGGCTGGATGCTAACAATGCTACCTACGGATGGAGTCGATTGACATTCCACAATTGCTCACACTTGACGCACGAGTTTGTCGCTAGCAATAACAACTCTGTGTTGGATACGGCTACTTTGTACAAGGCTCGGGCTTGTCGGCCTGGTGGTGGAGACGGTAATGGAAATGGAACTACGCATCATAATGGTACTGCGACTGGTACTGCTTCTCGCACGCCGACTGGACCGACGGTGGTTCCAACTGGAGGCTCTGGAACTGGTCCAGCGACTGGATCAGCGACTGGCTCAGCCACGTCGCCCCCTTTGCACACTCCGAGTACTGCGGATGCGAGTGCGGTTGGGTCGGTGTCTGTTTTGACCTTGTTGGGCTTGATGGTTGGAGTTTGGCGGATGTAATCATGGACCTTTGACCTGAAGCTGGCTGGGTGGTGATGTGAGCGAGGCTTTTTCGCAGCCTTGATAAATGGTACCTGCAAAGAAGCTGGATGGAAAGTTGAACAGAGCACAGGCACACTACATAATCGATGTTGGAGCGATAATGTCTTCATTAATATGTGATTCTATATCACAGCGATCGACCAGCTCGTCACAGTAGTACATTCTTCCATGCATTACGTACGGATACACATAAGCATGCCATCGTCCACTCAACTAAAACTGAGCCATGCACCACCATCTGTTCCCATGAGAAAAGACACGGCCATAAAGTACGCCGGAACGAGAAACGCCAGTCCCTCATCATGCTTCCCATGCAGACCCCAAACTCACTTTTACCCCGAATAGACACATCTAAATGTACACTGTTTTCACCACCTTGGTGTATTTACATACCAGCAGCGGCGCAGATGCTGCCAGCCTGTTCGACAAACTTGTTGTACGCCTCAGGGATAGCAGAGATCTGGACCTTCTGGCACAGAACACCAACGGGGATGTTCTGCCAGTCAGGGATCTTCTTCATTATCTCGTAGAACTGATGAGCAGAGCACTTGGCATTCATGCTGCACTTGATGTCCGTGTAATAAATGGCACGCTGCTGGAAGAGGCCGACGGAGTCTCCATCGTAGCCAAGACGCTCATGTGGGTAGCCCAGCGATTCGGGAACCACGGGGTTGGCGTGCATGATGAGAGTTGACTTGATCATGTTAGCATATCTGGTATGTGGTGAGTTGACATGGCGGACGTACCTCGGTAAGAGCGGTTGCAATACCGGTCTGGCATCCGTGGCGGCCAACGTTTTCTTTCTTGGCTTGAGCGATGATAAGCTTTGCGTACTTTTGCTGCACTTCAAGTAGGTCCAGGCCTTCAAGCGTTGTAGCTTCAAGCTCATTGTCGACAGGGCCCTCCTCGGTGGGCATGGCGGCGACGCCCATAGCGAGGGCAGCAAGAACAGTAGTGAACTTCATGGTGATGCCTTTGAGTGGTGACGAGAAGTAGATGTGTGTGAACGAAAGACTGGGTTTGCTCTTCGAAAACCTGCGCCTTCAATGGGATCTTCCAGCTCTTTTATATTTGTAAATCTGAGGCATTTAACACGACTTTCGTGCTCGTATTCTTTACTGACACGCTAAATCAGGAACATAAAGTCTGTCGCGTCATCTAAATCGCACTACGGAAGCCATATAAAATTAGAGTTGGGCCGATGCCACCGTGGAGGTATTATCTTACCACTTTGATCTGCTTGAGCAGAGTAAACCTAGTACGAATGTAGTCAGGGGCAACTCTAATGAGGGGAAGAACGAATACGATGCGGTGAAATGGCGATGGGTTGTCCGGGTCGATGAACCATGATGTATAGAATTGTTCTGGCCGATGGATACAATCGCTTCAAGAAGGTTTTCTACCCCTCAAACCTCCCGGTAGCTCCCTCAACAGATTGCCATACTTGACCTGAAACGGTAAGAGTGCGTGTATTTGTATGCTCGGTTGTGGAAGATGCGGCGTGTAAGTGGCCTGTTGAAACTTTTGGACGCGGAACAGCCGATGCGGGCGTAGGACTGCCAAGAAGGACGATTTGAAAGAGATGCTACCGAATTGAGTTTTACCAGTTCTTGGGACCACGGTTCGTCTTTGTGTTGTGAGGTCGGTGCAGAACGGGGAGTTCATGCACGCGTCTACATGAGTTCTGTGCTCTGTGTTGCGGGGAGAGACGTGCCATGGGATGATCGATTGCGAACGTCAGGTTGAGACGCGTCTGGGAGGGTTGTGGCTGGATGAAACGAGTGTGGTAGGGGGGTTAGTCTGTTACGCTGGGAGGCTATTTTGATCGATGAAGTGGCTCCATGTGACGGATCGGTTTGGAGGATATGTTGCTGAATTCGTAAGTGTAAAGGTATCGTGCAAACTACCATTCCAGCCTGTCGTCACAGACTAATTCAACATCAAATCTGTCCTGCCTTGCCCATACTTTCCCTGGCGCATTCAAGCTAGCAACTATGTTCCTCAGATCTGTAATCATGCCTCCTGGTCCACTTGTGAACACAACAGTCCTTCCTGATACTGTCCCTTCAACAAACTCAGCAACCATCTTATGTAAACTCGGATGCCGACTATCATCATCTTTTCCATCGCCAATCTTATCAACCGAAATACCCGGTGCACAAGCGGCCTTGTCGTCGCAAGGGCAAATGTCGTCTGATGAGGATGATACAACGTCCGCATCTTGCGGCTTGTCATGTTTGTCTTCCTTCCCACTGTCTGCAGTGTCCCTCGTAGCAAATAGCGAAATCGTCAAATTCAGCTCTTTTTGGGCTCGCCGCAAGACGGCCATCTCATCCTTGACCCAATCGACGTTGCGGGAGTGCCTCATCGCCCAGATGAGTTCGATCCTGCGATCTGATGGGGATTTGTGGCGCGCGAGATGCAGCAGGATAGGAAGCACGAAAGTGATGCCTGTTCCACCAGCAATACATACGATATTTGTAGTTCTGTCAATCTTTTCTAGCAGATCTTCTCCGTAACCGCCTGTGAGAAGGACACCCGTTGTGACGCCGGTGCTGTTGGCGGCGATAGACTTCTTCATTGCCAGCTCGGCCAGTTTCCTCGTCTCACCAGACTTTGCCCTCATGATGTAAGAATGCTTGACGAGTCCTTTTTCCACGACGGGCGCGTTCAGAGGCGTAAACGGGTGAGATTGCCAGATACTCGACTCCGTAAAGCACAAATAGAAGTGCTGGCCAATATTCCACGTATCCTGTGCATTCTCCAAATCTAACCGCAAGACATCACCGTGTTCAACGTCAGGAAATCGTGTAATTGACGCTTCAACAGGTCGAAAGCCGGCATACATCGAGGAAGGGTGATAATGCAACAGTCCAGTTCTCACAAACCTCGCACCACGGTCGATTCCCCAAAGAATAAAAGCCGGAACGAGGAAGCACTCCAACTTATTCCAGTGCGCCCAGCAAGCTCCAATGTATACCATGGCCAATACGTAGTGTGCCTTGCGGAAGAATTCGTATCCCGTGGCTCTGATTCCCCAGGGCGTAGATAGAACGAACATGATGAGCAACAGGATCATGGCTACTATTCCCCAAATGATGTACGGCTGGACAATCCACTCCAGACTTACTTTTGGTTGCGGCTGGTACAGGTTGAGCTGGATGATGAGCCATCCAATTGTGTGGAGAAGAGACTGGACGACAATGATGTAGCCTAGCCATCTGTGTAGGAAGTTGAAGCTCTGGTAGGGTACGCCTGTGAGGAGGGATAGTAAAGATTCTCGGCTGCTGAGGAGGACAGACAGCGGAGTGAGTGCGTAGGCGATTACGCCAACTCGATCGGACCAAGGTCCTAAACTCGTCCTTGTGTTGTATACGCCGGGCATGTTTTTGACTGGCGTGACCCATGTGTTGTATGCGATGCCTAGGAAACTCCATACAAAGAGGTATCCGGAAAGGAGAGCCAGAATCACGACCTGGAACCTCGTCGTGCGACCGAACAGAAAATGATTGGCGTCCGGTAACAAGAACCGTCGTGAGATGGCAGCAGCTGTTTTCCTCAACTTGTTGAATATGCCTTCGTCTGACCTGGAGTTTTGAAGTGTTCCCTGTATAGCTGGACGGCTTGCTCTCCTGAGTATAGCCCATATAAGGAGAATGCCCAGTATCGTCGCCCACAATATACCCATATACAACATCCCCAGATCATGTGCAAGATACACAACATCCAGGTAGGCGCACGAGCCAGCATCATTTTTGCAAGGGACGATGCGGTCGGGATACCCCCAATGCGCCTGGGTGTCACCACCCTCAGAGTGGTTCTGAATATGTCGTGGCTCCAACAACATTGTGTCTTGTCAACCGGCAACAAGGCCACAACGTGAGAAACTGAAATAAAGAAGAGAGTAGAGGAAATTGATGAAGACAGAGAGTCAGAGGAGCGACATGGTTTTAGCATTCCCCAAAACAAGCTTAAACCTGGTTCCCTTGCGACAAGGATATATTCAGGTCCACAGGCTAAAAGAATTGCATCAAATGCTCTCACCGCGATCCAATTGACGGAAACTAAAAACTAATTGTGCAACAGTCTTGGCTGCCAACCAAGGCCGTTGCCAAAGATCATCAAGGTTGCCGTGCATATTGAGATTGAGCACAAATGAGCAAGTTTTGCGGAGCTCGTTGTCAAGGATCGTCGAAACTAGAACGAATCCGTTTCCGGTTGTTCCCAAAATTGGAGTGATTTAGCGGGAATAATCATCTGCAGTGCGACAAACTTGCTTGGCGAGAGTATTATATTTTTCTTGGTATGCAGAATATAAGTGCCGCTGAGCCCAGTTGGCTTTTATTCATTGAATTCTCAGTTCGTTGTGCTGTTTGAGTTGGCTGTCGATGCGACCGGGTTGACTGTTTAAGACTTCATTACGATCAGTTGAGGGACCGTTTTGGCTTCGCTTCTCATTATTGCGAAACTTATTTAAACAGAGAAACGCAAAGTCTAGTCCATTGCAGTCATCAAGCATCCCGACTCGATACCACATAAGTCCTCACAATGGATATGCATGGCAGCCACGGCGGTGGCGATGGCGCCTCATCATGCAAAATATCAGTACGAACCATCAACCCATCCATCTCCAGCAACAACTAACCAAAACAGATGCTATGGAACTGGTACACCATAGACGCCTGCTTCCTCTCCCCAAACTGGCACATCACAACAAACGGCATGTTCGCCGCCACATGCATCGGCGTCATCCTCCTCGTCATGCTCGTCGAGCTCTTNCTCTTCCGACGTCTTGGCAAAGAATACGATGCCTTTGTCCTGCGCCAATTTCAGCGAGAATCAGCCCGCCGGTACGCCGACGACAGCAGTTTCGGATCGCAAGTCATTACGTTTCGTGCGACTCTCCTCCAGCAACTCGTCAGGTCTGTGTTGCACGCATTGACATTTGGGACTGCGTATATTGTGATGCTGCTGGCTATGTACTTTAATGGTTATGTTATTATATGTATATTTATTGGTGCTGGGCTGGGGAAGTTTGTCTGCGACTGGTTGGAGGTGAAGATTGATATTGATGGGGTGGAAGAGAAGCAAGCCAAGGGGGTTGAGGAACCTAGTGTTTGCTGCGGATAGACGATATCATTAAACATACAATCGATGCACCGATGTTTAGTTAGCGTTGGAAAGAATCTACTCGTTTTAGACTTTTGAAGAGCGAATTGAGTGTTCTGTGGTGCTGCTGAGGGTGTGCTGCTTAGCTGGGCAAGCGATCCAGTGCATGGCTGGCTGGGAAAAGAACACTTCACAACAGCACAAGGTCCCTTCGAATATTAGTCATTCTTTATAGTCTTTAGTAAAATTCCCTACCCAGACAGCACTGACATGGCCTGAGGGCCTGTCGAATGGTGATGAGAGGGCCTGTGTAGAGTGTGCAACGCATCTGTCACATTCTGCGGCCAATTCGGTAAGACATGGACTCAGAAACTTGACAACTAATTGTGAGACAGAAGCAGCCCATCGATACTTTTCCACTCATGTAATCGCCCAAGTGCAGACTTCATCTTTGCTAATTATTACCTCGGTGTTGAGCGAGTGTGGCAAGCGAAGCGTATCCAACGGCGAAAACTGTAAAGTCATCATGCAAACTGCGTCACCGCCGGGTGCTGTTAACGAGTTGAAAAACATGATTCCATGAGTAGTGCTCAAATTCAGACAACAAACGAAGCAGAACAATGTCTAATCAAATACGATCCACCTCGCAAACAGAACATCATCGCCTCCTAATCCATTTCTGATTTCACTGAACAGTAAACACGCTAGCATGCAATTAATCACTATCATAGTCCTCAACCCCTTCGGCGTGACCCTGGGCATAGCCGTCATAGTAACTCTCCTGATTATGTTCCTTGTTCTTGACCTTGTTTACCAAAGCAGCGCCGGCCACGCCAGCAGCAACACCTCCAGCAGCGCCGAGCAACATGCCGTTCTTGCCACTCATGCCCTTCTTCTCCTTCCCAGCAGCAGCCTTGGTGTCTGCCGTCTCTGGATACGGCTGGGCCTGGCCCGGTGCTGGCGGATAGCCACCTTGTCCAGGAGGAGGGTATGGCGCAGGAGACTGCCAGGCACCCGCTGCATTATCGTAATTAGGAGGGCCGTCGATCCCCTTGGTTACTTGGGAATCAACAGGTCCTGCTGGAGGAGCCGGTGCAGCCGGAGGAGGTACTGATTCAGCAGTAGGCACTTCCCACTGGGTCCGGCATGTTTTCTGCTCTACGTAGTACCATTTCTGCTGCTGACTATCAAAGAGTGTTGTCCATCCGGACGGTAAGGTCGGTTGGTTTGGTTGCGGTACTGTCTGATACGTTGGCAATGGGGTTGGAGCCGGCTCAGGTGAGACCGGTGCAATGGGTTGGGTTGCTGGTGCGGCAGTATTGGGCACAGAATAGCCGTAGTTTTGTTGGGCTAAGAGAGTGTGTCAGCGGTGTCAGTGTAGATGACGGGATGTTGGCGTACGTGGTGGTTGTTGATAGTATTGTTGCGGTTGCGCATATTGCTGTGGTTGGGAATACGGATATCCTTGCGGCTGTGAGTATTGCGATGGCCCATTTTCTTTCTTGCCAATTCCAAATTGTTGCATTTGGCTATTTATACGGCCCATGAACGACATGATGGGCTAGGAATCTTTTCGGATCTTAGTAGAACAAGGTAAAAGGTAGCTTGGCAATCACAAGCATAGGTGAAAGGTGTGGAGGCAGACGGCGGCGGGAGAAGCTCTTTATACACACGTGGTGATGGAGGGAAAGAACAGCCTGTCCACTAAGTTTTGACTTAAGAAAAGTCATGTACAGAGACAATAATAACAATGTAACAATGAGCAGACCATAATTTTGATAGGCCGCCTGGAATGGCAAAAGTGCCGTAGCACAGCCTCGGGGGGGCTATGCGATGTGATATATCGTCCCAGGTTGTCGTGTGTGGCATAGGCCACTGCGCATCGAGCACAGACGATTTATACGCCCAGTGATGTCGGAAATTGTCCGTTACTGTATCGTGTATGATGAGTTGTCTTATGCATGGCGCTTGAATTGCCGCACCCGGGGTACTCAATCGTTCGGTTTGAGGCGAGAAAGACAAACGAAGCTGACATCTATACAGTCGGATGAGGAAGGTAGAGCATTGATGGCGTGGACCAACTAGCTGCAGATTCATTAATTGTGGCTTAGATGCTCACTCAACGTACAAGAGGAGTGTGTCCGGGCTAGATGAATATGTCACTCAAGTGACGGTTTGTTCATAGGTCCTACTTGATACATTCACTTCTTTTACGGAGACCCCGTCACTAAAGTATTTATATCACAACAAGTTACTATACTCCACAAGGATATCTGGGGAGTGCTAAGCACCTAACAAGACACATAGCCTAACGCTGAAGACACCCTCGCTTCTTGGCAGTCGATGCGGATACTACGCACCAGAGCTTGCCTTTTATTCACATATTGTGGGCTTTAATACACCTTCATGAGTCAATGGCACAGTCTTTTTATATTATACAATTAAATCGCAGCTCATTTTCTCGATCGCCAAATTAATCTCTAATTGCCATGATCCTAAGCACAACAGAAAAAATGCTGCATCAGAAGGCCACCCGTCGCCAAGATGAAATACATCTCTCTTAGTTGACGTAATACTGGCTCAATCACTGGACCAATGGCTGTTTCGAAGCCATGAATAAGACGAATGTGTCGCCAATGCCCTTTAGGTTGGTAAATTAGATTCCATTAGCCCGATTAGTCGTTTACCGGGCTTTGTTGTTAGGCTTTTTAACTGCCTGGCATGTGTTGTCCAACTTCTACATTCGATCGCAATATTCAGAATACATGTACGTTAAATCGATAAACAGTCGGACATGAATAGAAAACATCGGCCGATCGATGAAGGTCGTCGGTCGGCCGGGGGCCGCGGGGAATCGCCACGCCTAAACGGGACGAGCCGTTTATGGCCATACGACGATTCTTTAAGGTGGTACGAAGCTATTACTCTATCAGCGATGGCTGCAGAAGTGATCTTAACAGCCAAGTCGGATGTCTTGCCGTTAGTCTTGGTAGCGTGGAGATTCCGTCCATATTCGACGGCGAGCCTGGCCGTTCATCACGACGTCTACCCACTAGATCCACCAGATGAACGACGGATCTTGCAGAAGAATACAACTTTCTATGCTACCTCACGCAAGTATTTCAGTCGCGATTGATGGTCTTTGCCAGTGATGCGAATCCTGGCCATGACGCAACGTATCTCGAGATGAATAAATAAGCCGCCATTCCCTCCTACGGTCCTTGATTTGAGTTGACTCTTGCCCTCGAAAAGAAACAACTGGACGCCTTTCCGAAAACCAACATGAGAGCAACGTACTTTTATTTTCCGTTTCTCGGCCTCGCGGCTGCTCTTCAGGCTGCCAACTTCGATATCAGTCCAGCTGAAGCTGCCCAACATGGCTGCAACGACACCTGCCTTCAAACCTACCACATGACACAGGCAATGGACGAAGAGGAATTCCGCACAAATTTTGACTACGAGTTCTATCAGACAGCCAGCAACTTCTCAGGGTCATCGCCGGGAGACCTTCTGAAACTGGAACCTCTCGACCCAACGACAATGAACACCTCATCCGGCACCACTGTGTACCGAATGCAGTACACGTCCAAGGATCTAGATGGATCCCCTGTCCCCGTAACAGGTTTCATTGCCTTTCCGTACACTATGAAGAAATGGAAGGCCGATCCATTGCCATCTGGCCCAGACGTCTTCCGCCTTGTGGCCTGGGCACATGGCACAAGTGGTCTTTATTCAGGATGCGCTCCATCCAACGGACCGACTCTTTATGAAGGAGCTTGGCAGGCGCTGGTTGATCATGGCTACGCTGTTGTTGGGACAGACTATGCCGGCATTGGGAATAATTACACAACACACAAGTTTCTCAGCTTTTCTGCACAGGCAACGGATGTGTATTACTCTGTGGTCGCTGCGAAGAAGGTATATGGGCATGTCCTTTCTCTCGAATGGGCTAGTATTGGTCATTCTCAAGGTGGTGGTGTGGTCTGGAAACTAGCCGAGGATAAGAGGATTCAAGCTCAAAAAGCAGGATACTTGGGCACCGTTGCATTATCGCCTGCAACTTACGTGGTAGACATGTTCCTGAAAAGGTTTGATCAATATCCCGTTCCTGGTCTCGTCACCGTTCTCCCCGAGTCCATACGGCGGGCCATTCCCTCATATAATAGTACGTTCCTGGCTAGACCGGCACAGCGTCGATATGAGCTGGCAGAAAAGGCAAAGGTTTGTTTTGCTAGCAGGTTAGGGTTGACAATGGACTTGACTCATGAACAAGTTGTTGATCGTGCCGCACTTGAGCGAGACATGCCCATGTTGGAAGAGTGGCAGAGCAAAGAGGCCCCAGTCAGAGGAGAAAAGTCCTCGTCTCCAATTCTAGTTATGCAGGGGGGCAGTGATGACCTTGTACTGCCAGATTTGGCGAAGGATGTGTGGATGAAGTCTTGTGGCAGTGGCAACGAGGTTCACTTAGTGTACTATCCTGGGGTTGGGCACACGCCTCTTGTTCAGGCATCACAGCTCGATTGGATGGATTGGATTGATGGTTTGTTTGACAAGGGAAATACGACGCAGAATCTGACTTGCTCGTTTGCGATTCGGCGACCCTTTAATCTGGAGCACATGCGCTCCCCGATAGGATAAGGTGCGGACAACGACGGAATTCGATACAAGGGGAAGCTTTGATGTTTTCTTGGAGCTAGATGAACTAGGAATTTTGAAGAAGGCGTACAATAGCATTACAGTACCCAGAATGGTCTTCTCACGCGTCTGCTATAAGCTCCTTGTACCAACTCTGCATCGCCAGCATACATTTCCCAGTGGTCTGATCCTCGCCCTCCAGTAGAATAAAGTCGTGTGCCATTTTCTTCAAAAGGTCAAACTTCACCTTCAAGTGAGGATTTGCCTGCTGAACCTCTGATGCGTACCGTATGGCCTGGTCGCGAAACACTTCCTCCACCCCCGTCGTAATGTACACCCTCTTTACCATCGTCGACATACGACGCATATACGTCAAATCCCTGTCTATCGGGAACGCAACTTTCTGAGACTCCGCAGGATTATCAGTAACGGCACTTAGTCCCAGGTAGTAAATGTTTGACTTTGACACCGTCTCAGCAGACAACATGTCGATCCAGCCATTTTGTGTAAATGACTCGTCTGTCCTCTTGTTGCTCAACCAGGGCGACACCAAGAACATGCCTCCCAGAGGCTCATCCAGCATGATTATCGGGATAAGAGGGATAGGGTCACACAAGTGACCTAGGAGTTGAGCTGCTAGGTTTCCGCCTGCAGAGTCACCACCAAACACAATATCTCGTGGACGAATGCCAGACTCTAGTAGGTGAGTGAGGGCATCAACTGCTTGGCGCAGCTGAATCGGGTACTGTGCCTCCGGACAAAGAGTGTACTCTAATATCGCGACCGCTGTTTCTGTATCAGATTCGACGCCGGCGCTGACGTACGCGCGCCAACACCATTCTACATGTCCAGGAAGCATTGGAGCCACATAACCGCCTCCGTGGAAGAAAAGCACGACTTTTTTCGCCTTTCGCCGATTTCCCAACCAGAGTAAAGCCGATCTTTGGTCAATTAGTGGCTCGATTTCCACGTTTAGTCTCTCTCGCGCAGCTGGGTCGCCGTGTGATCTGGCCAACTTGCGCCGAACCCAGGTTTCGTATGTGTTTCTAGTAGACGCCGAGAGGTATTGCATCTGGCGACCCGTAAATGTGCGCAGAATGACCTTTATAAAGGCACAGTGAATGAAGTGCCATAGCGGTAATCCTTTATATAGTGAGATAATGATGGCGCGGAAGATGTAGAAGGTCAGAGTCCATGGTGCTGGCTATGACGTTAGAGGCTGGTCATATACGTTAAAGTGATGGGATTTTACTTAGGCATGTGAGGCGGATGAGAAGCAGGATCTTTTCGGCTGTACTAAAAGGTGGATTCATTTCATTTGAGCGCAGATGAAGAACATAAGAGTATATTGATGAGATGTTTATCGAGGATATCTTCGCGTCATGAGTGAAGGGAAGTTGTTGAGTTGTATGGAGTAGCTGCTTCCGGCATGATCGGCATTTGAGTTCGCAGATGTTGATCCACTTTGTTGCAGATGGAGGTTCGGGGCAACACCAAACTCCACATTGCTTAAAGAGAGAGAGTGGGTAGAAACTAACGAAGTGCTTTTTGGGATTGTGACCGTATATAAAGGAAATTGCATGGTAAATCGTCTCGTTATGTAGTAGTTGGCGCCATCGGCTTCTTTCTTGGGCTAACATTGAATTCTTTGGACGAGTGAAAGCGACTGCTCCTACCCCCGGAGTACCTGTTATTGTTACAACCGTCGCGTCGGTCACAATAATCGGGAGTAATATGCCTAACTTGTGGTCAAACTAGTCTTTAGTCGGTGAAACTGGTCCAGCGGGAGTCCGGTTGTCCGTATCGAAGAGAGTCCACATCAGCCGATTGACCGGTATAAGAGAAAGCGTAGAGCTTTATTAAAAGTTACTTTCTGATGCTAAACTTATCGAATTTTATTCATGCTGGCAAGTCAGTTGGATGAGATATGTCCAAGGGAGAGCGTGGCTCAAACTGATTGATGAAGACAGAGCTGGACGGGAGTCCACAGCTACATTTACGAGAGACTAGAGATTTTGCATAAGAATATATTAAGCTACCAAGCTGAAAATTATCATCCTAGTAGAAAGAAATGAATATATAAAACACCCAAGCCATTGACGTTCAAACCCCCAAAGCTATGCCAGACAAATTAAGTCATACATTGCTCAAATCCGCGACATGACCATCGCATGTACACCGTAGCATACCATTACATCTCATGTTGCCCATGTTACCCCAACTGTAACAGCGTGCCAACACATCAGGAGAAATGCCGATGGTCATCCATCAGCTGAAGACCCAAGACCTTTAGTGGCATCGGTTCTTGCGCTCATCGAATCGCTTGCCTCGGGGGCAACCGCAAGTCTTGGATTCCTCGTTGAACACGAAGAAGGGCTTGGTGCACACACATCGACGGTCGTGCTTGTTAAAAGTTGCCATTCTTCCACAGTCCTTCTGGCAGACGCGGCCGGTCCAGACCTGTCCCTTGGGGCAAGCACAAGTGTTGTGGCGGTCATTGAAGATCATGCCGTGGTTCTTGCAGACGCATTGTCTCGTCTTACGGTCAAGTTCAGCAAACTTTCCACAGTCCTTCTGGCAGAAACGGCCATTCCACTCCTGTCCCTTGGGGCAAGCACAAGTGTTGTGGCGGTCATTGAAGATCATGCCCCGGTTGTTGCACACACACGCCCTCTTTTGTTTGTCCCAGGACGCTTGCTTGCCGCAGTGTCCGATATCTCGGGGGTGGTGGCCGTGATGCTCCTTCTCGCACTTGGCTCCGTTCCAGTCCTGTCCCTTGGGACAAGCGCAGGTCTTTTTGAACTTGTTGAATTCCATGCCGTTGCGCTTGCAGACGCAGGCCTTCTTGTGGTGATTCCAAGTGGCGTATTTACCACAGTCTGGGAGCTTCTTCTCGCATCGTCGTCCGTTCCAGTCCTCGCCCTTGGGGCAAGCACAGGTGTTGTGGCGGTCGTTAAAGGTCATGCCGTGCTTCTTGCAAACGCATTGTCTCGTCTTACGGTCGTAATCGGCAAACTTGCCACAATCCTTTCTGCACTTTCCGTCCTTCCACTCCTGTCCGTGGGGGCAGGCACAAGTCTTCTTGAACTTGTTGAATTCCATGCCGTTGCCCTTGCAGACGCAAGCCTTCTTGTGGTGATCCCAGGTGGCTTGTTTGCCGCAGTCAGGGAAGCCGTGACGAGCGACAATCTCGACTTCTGGGGCCTCGGCATTGGGGGCAGCAGAAACTGCGCCGAGGGCAACGAATGCCGCAACAAGAACGGACTTGATGAGCATTGTGGGTGAATTCCAAACGCTGATGCAGACAATCTGATGTGAAAGGAAAGACTGTGATGGAAAACAAGAAGTAGGAAATAATGGCTAAGGAGCTGTGGTTGTGGATGAGCTGAAGAAGACTTTGACTCGGGGAGCGTCAGACATTATATAGAAAATATCTCACCGCTCAAGATATACATCACGATGTATACTAATTCCAATAAACTCACAACTCCCCGAGCCTTATTGAGCCGCGTAAGCCCCATTCAGCTGAATCCGTATGGTCGCCAGTGAAGTTATCCGGGCATCATCGTCCCGCTGCTAGCTCAATGTCAATATTGGCATGTTCAGAAGCCCAGAGGCTATTCCCTGCAAATACATGGTGTGGCAAACACAAAGAAGCAAACCTGCAGCCGCCCGACTTCCGTGCCCCTGTACGTCACAGCCCAGACTGGCAAAAAGATTCACTTTCCGATGCCTCGTACCTGAATTTTGAGACTACCGAAGCGCCACAACCCAGCCCGTGCCCAATTATAGGTTTTGTGGATGTGATGAAATGAGCCTTACGGGTCAACCAGAGTGAAGATGCGTAAATGAAAGGGTTTGTGAAAAGCCTCTTATTCGGACTACAGCCAGCCATTTGGGAGTTTGCTACGCGTTCACTGTTTACACTTCGTCGCCACTTTGTTTGGTTCGAACTGTCACCTGCCTTAAGCCACTGTCTCTTCGGTCCTGGGGCAGATCGGGGTGTGGCGTAAGAAGAAACGGGCATGGAGTCACGGAGAATGCCCAAATCTCATGTTGGATGATTTTGGTGGAACGGTGATACCCTCAACTTGGTGAATTAATATCACTAGAACGTAGAACCCACAACTGAGTACTTCCTCGCGGCATTGCTGATGCCCAGTTTACATGTTAGTACGTCAGGTGTTGCTAACGGAGTCTCCCGTAGTCCAAATTCTTATTCCCAAAGACGTGTGATATACCCCTTTCTCTACCCCAGAATGTAATTAAAAATCTTACAGTGGCTGTCGCCTAAGGGTGTGATAAAAATCTCAGGCGGCATGGAAATATGCCACCTGCAATGACTGTTTGTATGCGAACACTCAGCCTTGATAATGCCAAACTTGTGAATCTGCCTGTAAGCCAGCCGCCAAGAACGGCAAACATACGATTCAACATTGAGGGCTCGATCCCTACCCCTGCATATTCCTTTTCACTAGGACGTTGAATGCCGAGAGCCAATATTGCCCGCCCCTTGTCTGCCGACAGTCCGAGCCCTGCCATCTCTATTGGTTCTTCTCCATGTTGCGGCTGAAAAGCCCTACAAGCCCTACGAGGCAAAGTACCTTAATTTTATGCACAATCCGTCAGCAAACTGTCCATGAATCGCCGAACATCCTTTGTCAAAGAATTATATTCCAAGGAAGCAGACGACTGGACGAATGAACAGTCACGACAGTGTTCTTTTCGGCTTGAATTATGGAAAACACGAGGCCAAGAGGTCTTACCGCTACTCTTGGTTGTCACCAACTGGGCGCCACCGGACGGAATATTGGTTGTGGCATGCTTTTCCTTTTTTTTCACGTCAGCTCACTATTGGCTGAATTTCTGGAGCCCGGGTTGCGGCTTTCATTTTACACTTCAGAGTTCTGGAACATACTCCGCGCGGAGTGAAATTGAACCGTTTGGATAACTAACGTGATATCTGCGTGGCAAGTGGCCGTTCCCCTCTCCTGTATGAACAGCATGATAATGTCTCAGGAAAGTGGCTGGTATGTTCTCTTGACGGTTCAGTAAGTCCAGTAAAACTGTCTCAGGGCATCGTAGCAGTAGTTATTATGCCTGTGGTATCTGGTGCGTGTTCACTGATGTAGTTGAGTTTCGCTGGTGAATGGGCGGCTAAAGACTGATGTATATGGGATGTCCGTCTTAGCCCACAGCCAGCAAACTTGAAAACAATCACAAATGTTGTGCCAGATGGTTTCCCAGATGCTGGGCGCTTGTGCTCATCTTTTGGCCTGCTCTACCTGCACAATAATGCGAGGAGATGAGAGGTGGACTGCAGTTGCAGACGGCCGGTGAGGCTGCTGAGGAGCGTAAAAGTCTCAAGCATGTTCTCACGATGAATTATACGCATGTAAAGCCGCCTTTCAACTTCTTTCCGAGTTTTGTTCTCTGTCTTCCGCACCATCAGTTATCAAGCATGAGGACTTCTCGTGCAATATTGACAAGGCGTAATCTGGTGGCGAGGTACATACGTATGAGGGATAAAAAAGAAAGAGCTAGGCTTGAGTGCCAAGAGTTTGGTTAAAAAGGGCTTTCAAAAAGGTTTCTACTATGGTGTTAGGTAAAGTACCGAATTACTTACGATATGCTACCCTATGCCGATGCTGGTTGAAGAGGTGTAATCAAACCGGTTCCGTCTCTCTGTTCAAAGCGCTATGCTTATGTTAAGTAAATCATAATAACTGTGTGAAAGGTTCGTCTGTAAGAAGCGAGGTATTGGACTGGTTGTTGTCGAAGTTGCCAAGTTCCTCTGATGATTTTGGTCCAGCGTGTTCGCAGTATCTCATTTTGCATGGACAAACAGAGCCCAACAGCACATCCACCCACAGTTCCTTATGCACAGCATATGATGTAGGGACTAGCACGACTAGAATGCATTCCTCTTGCGGCACTCTCACACATACCTTGACAAATCCATTACTTCCCAGCTGTGTCCGCATCATGATCATAGTTCCCTAGATAAAATGCCGTCTTCAATTGGCCTCAAATTCCACTCACACCTGTTGCGTATGGCCCTTTCATGCGTTCTTCTCCAACTTGAATGTAAGTGAATGTTCTAAAATGACACACAAGCAGACCATGAGCACTCAACTCTGATGGAATCATTACCAGCCGTATGCTTTCTCCTTCATCAGTGGAAGGCTGGTCTTCGTAGGCTGTGCCACCACGAAGCAACCCTTGGCGGCGCCACAACCCACGCAAGAGGCATGATATTGATTGTGCCTCGACCATCTCGGCGATAGTGGTGGCGTCTTAATGTAAACAGCAGAACGCGTCAAGTGAGGCCGAGTTGTGTTGACGAGCAAGTTTCGTTGTGATCTTTAGTAAGGGAGTTGCCGCTGTTGGTGGTCTCGGCAATATTGCGATTGATGAAACCTATGACCTTCACTAAAGCCTAGCTTCGAATATGGGATACTTCCGTCTGGAGCCTTCATGTCCTTCCCACATCTAGCCAACCAAGGCATCCATCACCTGCAGATCCTCGGTATTGAGCATTGGCTGCATTCTTGACACCTGCGCGTGAGACACAAACGTACGAAACACGTCTATAGCCCGTGTGCTGTATGAGTAGCGTCAAATCTGTCATAGCCATTGAATTGGAAGTGCTGGAACCGACAAGGAGGAAGGAATGCCTCGTACAACAGCGGCGAACAGCACAACTGGAGGGTTAGCTGAGAGCGACTAGAGAAACGAGACGACTTCAGGCGGTAGCGAACGCATTGCTGTGCAAGAAAAAAGCGATGATCATCAGATTCCGTTACAGATACCCACGGACTACATGCCATGACCTTGTTGCCACGCTGGTGCCAGCACCTCTTCTCGGTTTCATCGCTGTGGTTGGATACTGGCCCGGTGGCTTTTTAGGCAAGTTTCAATATCTTTACAATTTTTCTACAACTCGAGAACGTCCGAGAAATCGAGAGGTAATCGTGACCACAGCATTCGAATCGATTGAAGCAGGTGTCTTGTCCTCATCGTTGTGGTGACTTGTTGTTGAGATAGACAAACAAACCAAGGTGCGCTCTGTTTTCTGGGGGGTGTACCTGGTTGTTTTGTGAATGTTTCAGGTTGCCTCGGCTTGATCAAAACCAGATTTACTCTACAATTGAAGCCTCAGAGCCTGAGCAAGTCAAAACTTGTCACGTTGGTGAGATCTGCTCGGCTTGGACCCGGACCACAGCCACGAAAGCAGGAATGATGATAGTCTTGAAATTGGATGTATGAGATTGAAATAAACAATTTTAGCTTATATTCTTGGGCTGCAAGAAACGAGTAGCTGATTCTGTGACGAATACTAATCACACCTCATATCGTTGATGTAGTAAACGGGCTCAACGTCCACGGCTCTGCAGATTGTAGGGTTACGTGTAAATACAACTGCCATTGCATCCACACGTTACAAATATTGATGCTTGGGGTCAGGTCCGCATTACTATCCATCATCTATCCTGGCATACTCCTCAACTGCACACAATTTGTTAAGGTGTTGTAAGACGCATCGCGAAAGTACCTCGAAGTTCGCAAATTCCAGCAAGATAAGCAAACACATCATCTGCAGCAGGTCATGCATAGTGAGAGACAGATTTTACCATGGCCATTGCAAAAGCGTACGACATGGAAATTCGTGCTGTTTAAGAACCTATGGATAGAATCTATCGAAGAAAATGCCGGCTAGGTCACTTAACCAGCAAAACACAACGCTTGGCCAATGCGATCGATAGTTTTAGTTACATTCCGTTGACACACTCTACATGATATGCGGCGCTTCTGAGCTCACTGAAAATGAACCGCAGTCTGTGAAAGAAAGAATATCATAACGGGGTAGGTAAAATCACCATACGAGGTGTCTGATCAGCTGAGATTCTCAATTTGACTAGACAGTTTTCAGTCCATCTTCACTCCCAAAAATTCCCTTACGCAATGCCCGTTAAAAGTCCAGAGTCGAGAATCGAGACCCTCAACACCTAATCCTCATCTACTAACAACCTCGAACCCCCTCCTCCCAAATAATCATGAACGCAATAGTCCTTGATGCCAAACAACCATCCCGGTTCCCGCAGAAATTTTCGAGCCCGGTTGGAACCGCACGCGACCAAGGTCTCGGTGTCCCAGGAAACGCACATCCAACACACCATTGCCTTAGAGCCAAACGTCCAGTGGAAGGTTTGTCTAATGATAGTGCTCGCGGCAACGAGCCGTGAGCTCCGCAACCACGCAACCAAAGGAGATGACTCTGCAGGAAGATCGCATACTATTGTTAGAAGCTGACAACTTAGCAGGGTAAACTTTTGACTTACACAGCAGCGATTGATATACCGAGGTTGGCCGAATGCATTCCGCACCACTCCCCAATTGAAGGCATGCCAGCCTTAGAAGGGCTACCAAAAGGCATACCGTAGTGGGTGCAGGTCCCAGTGCCAGCCTTGGACACCACAGCAATGAAGCTAAAGGAGCCCATGACGAAAAGTTCCATGAAAATAAGCACACATGTGGCCGGGGCCTTTCCAGCATACATTATCATGAACAACCCTATCATGTTCCACACGAGAGCCGTGGCCGCAAAGCCTTCAACAAGGAGGATGTTCTGGTCCACAGGCAGGTCAAAAGCATTTAGTTTGCCAAGAAAAACAGAGTTAATGACGAGGACAGCGACAATAAAGTGTAATTGGAGTATACGGGCAAACCCCAAGCAGACTTGTGGGCCTAGCATGGTCGGCTTCGGCGTGACGAAATTGTACTGCGTCCAAGTGCAAAGTAACGAGTAGAAAGACCAGAGGGGGTTGTAGAAGACGTAGGAAGAGTTTGGTGCAGAGTAGGCGGGTGAGGAGCAAAGATACATAGTCTTTGACAAGGGATTTTCACTTTCTTATAGCTCTACACGGTCGTACGAGTACGACCTGAAGAACCAGGACGGCCGGGCCCTGTCATGTCAGAAATCGTTTATCCCTTTTCATTGATCTTCATCATGACTTCACTGCGTATACAGAAATTAGGACCCAAACACTGGCAGTACAGCAGTATTTTTAGAACACTTGACTTTTTAATGCGGGCTCCCTGTATGTATGCATGAACAAAAGGCTGGTGGCTAGTTCTTACTTTGTACCAGACGTGTCTGGTTAACCGGTGTGGGTTTCACTTACCCCGGGAGGTGATGAACAGAATGGTGTACGGCGTCTGGAAGCTGTGCTGGGGCAGTTTGTAAGGCATTGCATCGTCTACGTTGAGCGCTTCCCATTTGCAGATAATGCTAACTAGTGAACAGTTCTTCCTCCCCCGCTGGTTCAGAAAGCTTGAACTAACTTGTATCGTAGCCATCTGCACCGCAAGCCCTAAATACCAGAACTGGCTTCAAATAGGCTGGAAGTTCTTTAGCAACTTGCTCATAACTAAGAGTAACTGTTACTGGTATTTGTTTAGGAAGTTGGTGTTAACAACAGTGAACTATCTCAATTTTGCGACACAAGCTAAGTTCAAAATCAACCTGCAGACCTTTTGAGGGTTAATCACTCGACTAATGTTGCAATCCAACCACGGAGGAGTACATGTGTGGCGGATCTAATGGTCTCCATATTCTGCCGGTCAGGGAGTAGTGAACTTGTTGAGTAAATTCGCCGGTTGAACAGACATTGAACTAGTCTGGAAATGCCAGCAAGCATCCTTACTGAGCGTCATAAATTCTCTAAACAAAGGGGATTGTGGCGCTTTTCCTTTGTAGAAACGCACAGTCCAGGTAGGCGATGCCTAGCGAAACTAAAGCCCGAAAAGAAAACCGCGAAATTTGCAGCTCTGGACCGCCAGACAATCTAATCTATCTTTTGCACCTCGTAGTGCCCAAAGTCACTACTCGTTTCAGATATATGTCAGTATTTGTAATATCAATCCTTGTAGCATGCAATAGATGGAGCCGGTTCAAAGTAGTTTTGCGGTTTTTGAAGCTTTGTATCAAAGAAAATGACCGCTAGGCCATTTAGTAAAAGGGAACGCTCCGCTGATTTAGAGAGATAGTACAGGTTATATTCCGTTGACACTTTGAGCAACCCAAGCTAGTTTATTCACAACTTGTTTTGTATCTTCATGTTGAAAGTAAGTTTACTTAGTATCTGAAGAAATATGTTCAGGGCGGAGAAGAAGTCTGGCTCTGGAAAAAGCTGGGCTCGCTAGACGTGAGGGGTGTGGTTTCGTTAGCTTGATGTACAACGTAGTATGCTGAAACGAGTCTCTAGAGTACCATGTAGAACATTCCCTTAAGGACAGACACTTATCATCCTCGCAGCAGTACTTGCATGATTCTTCACTATTATGCAATGATTAGGACCGCAGGTAGACCTTATGAGAGCCCAGTCTAGATTCAACGAGAATTGGTTCAAAGTCCATGGAAGAAGAAACGCTGTATTCTCGTAAATTAAATAGCCATCAACAGTTTCCGACCCGCTAGGACGTCTTATTAGACGGTTTCCTCTCAATATTCCCCCTCGAAATCTTCATGCACACCTCAAGTCATGAACCTTAACAGCCCAAAATAATCCAACAACCCAACCCAAACTCAGCGTTAAGAATACACCCAATGCTCAAGTTCCCTTATATCATACAATATTTTCAGTTAGTTTGGCAGATTTTATACATTGTAGGAGTTGTACGTAACCGGAATGTCGATTCCCCGGGAAACATATTTTCAGAAGGGTATTACTTCGAGGGCGTGACTTCATTTTGAGGTTTCTCCCCATTCACGCACGCCGAACAGAGCAGCTGTACCTTAACCTATATTCCTAGGTTGCAAGGAGTGAGTAGCTGTTTCTGTGACGAATACTAATCACGCCTCACATCATTGAGCTAGTACAACTGATTGAACAATTATGGCTGTGCATATTGTAGAGGTGCGTTTAAGTACAACTGCCACGCCATGAATCTAGTACAAACAATAAGATTCATTATCGTTTTCTTTTATCGCCGTTACTTTAATAAAATCCCCATCGGCAGAGATGTGTCACAGGTATAGGTCGCCACATGGTTGCGAAACGCAGCCTTCCCAACGTTGCTCTGGGCTTCGTGATTTCCAGCATGATAAAAAGACGATGTTTGCAGTGCGTAATGCACGGTGAAACACAGATGTTACTAAAGCTGGCGCGAGACTGTACGACGATGACGTTTTTTGTGGACTGGGAACCTCTAAACGGACCGTACAGACTTTATATGACGCACGACGTGTCCAGGTTCAGTAAGAATTGCATAATCCGTGGGAGAAGAAACGTCCTGCTTCCAAGAATTGAACAACTAAAGTCAATATCTAACCGGCTCAAACTATCGATTAAACGATTTTCGATGTATCTTCATTCCAAAAGTCCCCTTACACAATACCCGCCAAACATAAAGACCAACGACCGCCAACATCTTGTCCTAATGTAGCAACCTCAAATCCACCCAATAATAATACAGGAAATGCTTCTTGCTGCCAAACAACCTTGCCGGTTGCCGCAGAGACTTTCGGAGCCTAGTAGGAACCACACCAAACCAGAATCCACGTGTCCTAGGAAAGGCACTTCCAGAACTATTGCTTCGTGGGTGTGGGCTCAGTTCGATCTGTCTACATGTAATCATTTCTGTGGCAGATCCACCACAGAACAGCACTGACGAGCTCTACAACAAAGGCACCGAAGGAGGTAACTCTGCAAAAGATCACATACTATATTTAGCAACCGGCGACTCAGCAGGGATAACATCTTACCTACGTTATAATGATTGATAAAGCCAACATGGCTTTTTGCATTCCGCACGAATTCTGAATAGAGGGCATCTCGGAATCAACATTGGCATTGGCACCAAAAGGCGTATCAGCGTAGCTGTTGCAGCTGCTAACGCCAGCCTTATATACGGTCGCGGTAAAGATAAAGGCACCGGTCATGAAAGCTTCTGTTGCAATGAGAATCCATGACAGCACAGGCAAACCCGTACAAAATATCATGACCAAACCTATAGTATTCCAAAGGTAAGCCGCAGCCGCAAAGCCCTCAGCAATAATGATGCCGTGGTCGACAGGGAGGTTGTAAGCCTGTAATTTGCCAAGAAAAATAGAGTTCATAATAAGAACCCCGGTAACAAACCACCATCGAAACAGACGGAGGTTTGCCAATGTGGCGGCGGCGAACTTGTTCATGGTCGGTTTTGGTGTAGGGAAAAAGGTCTATTTCCAAGACTAAATGTAACGGGTAGAAAAACTAGCAGAAGGTGTAAAAGATCTGGATTGGATAAATGAGATGTTGACTGATTCCACAGCCAAAGACGGGCGACCAGGCAGCTCTTTATATATTGGAAGCAGACTCTCCATATTCTAGGGCTTCTGGAAGTTAAAGAACAGAAACAACTTGAACTATTCAGCCTTGCTGTAGATCAAAAGCAGTTTGAGCTATGTTCATCTCATCTCCACGTCGACTTCTCCGCGTATACAGAAATAAGCATTTTAACACAGCAGTATAGCACCGCTCTTAGAATACCACTATCCATGCATTCTTTTTGTAGCAATATTAAATGAGAAGGCGTCTTTGTCTTCGTATTCCGTGACCACTGTGGCCTACACTTGCTGCATTATGTGATTAGTAGAGGGGCGGACGGTGTCCGATACCTGTTTTAGGGCAACGGTTCGCATGACATTGCATCATCTACGTTGAGAGTTCCGAATGAGCCCCCTTTACTGACGCGTGAACATGTTCTCTTTTCTGCTCGTTTCAAAAGCCTTGAGAAAGTGTATAGGTGAAAGGTGTAGTTCCTTGCAAGGGAAGCACTTATTATGACCACCCCCTTCGAACAGGCTGAAAACTCTTGGACAACTCGGCCAGAACTACGACCCGTTGCAACTGAGATTCTGTTTAGCAAAATAGCCCCAACGGCAATAAACTATCTCAGGTTTACGGCACAATCTAAGTTATCGGTCAACCCGAGGACCTTCTGAAGGTGAAGTACTCAAGCAATCTGGTGATCTAACCACGACGGTAGTGCGTGCGTGGCGGGTTTCCAACTCTAAGAGCCTCCATGTTCCGATTGTTAGCGATAATAAGCATATTAAGCATGGTTACTCCACTTAAATCTGTTGAACAGAAAGGTAACCGACCTGAAATGTAAACAAACACCACGACGTAACGTCAAGAAACTTGTTGACTTAGCGGTAAATGTACACCCAATAATCATGTTCTCAACTACCATACAATCACCCTAGGTGGTTTGGCAGACTTTAGACATTGTCGCCGTCGCACGTAACTGGAATGTTAATTCCCCAGGAATTATATCTCCAGAAGGGCCATTACTTTAATGGCCTGGTTTTACTTCGATGTATCTGACCATTCACGAACGCAAAACAGGGCAGTTGTCAGTGGGTCGGCTGAGAGCTGCTCGGTGTTGTCGTGTCGCAGGCAGTTTAATTCACGTCCATTAATCCTTACACTGGGTTCTCTGTGTTTGGGGAAAGAATATCTGAGCCAGGGAAGACTAGTACTGGCCTTAGAACACTCTTCATTTGGGCTTTTTGTACACATGCTTCAAAGAGCGGTGTTTTCCCTTTGTACCTATTGACTTGGCCCGAGGTGTGATCACCTACATGGCAGGTAGTGTTCAGTATTTGTTTTAGGACGGTACGTGCTACGAAAGATCATCTTTGTCCAGAACAGCCTCCTTGCAGACTACGTCAACACATGAACAGTTTCAAACGGAGCGTTGCCGATTTTTGGACCCCAATCACCCGGACCAATGTATTTATGCCAACTTCTGTATACGATTCTGCTAGGCGTAAATGCCAACTCGTATTTAAGGCAGTATAATGAAGAACAGAAAAGACTTTTGGCTCTGGAAAGCTGGGGCTTGTCGAAGGCGCTCAGGAATGTGGGCTCCTGGTTCGTTACAGCATGCTCGAAATAGACACGGTGACTGCATTCGTAGACTTGATATGGTGAGCACAGAGCAGGAACCAATACCGCAAAGCTTATTTTTACAACAACAGGTAAATCCCTTACCGTGCGCGGTGCCAAGATGACGACTAGACCAATACCAGGCCGTAAAACGCCTTTGTTGTTCCAACAGGCCATGAAGCAAAATTCTGGAGCAAAAGTCTGAGAGTACGCTTCGTCATGGTAGGAAGAGTCTAAAGTGTCTTACAGTATTATGCTGGGGCTCATGTTTTGTAATATCTCACAAATTGTGCTGCTCAAGACACATCGAGAGCCTCCGCTTCAGAGCTGGCACCAGCCACCAATGGACTGTGATGCTGGAATAGCAAAAGAATTAAGAAGTTTGGGTCTTCATGCAGGATTCTCTACAGTTTATCCTTTCATAAAACAACGGGGCATTTATTTCTCACAACGGATACCGCCGGTCTTGTCCGTTCCACATGGCCAACAACCGATGCCTAATATCTTGAGCAGTGACGGGTAAAGAGTTCCATCACGAGGCTAGAAAATTCTGCAGAATACGAAATACAGTTGTGTCATATGGCTATTGGCTAGCAATAGTGGGTAACTATTTTGAGCCCCTTCTTCAACTGCCGTGCAGGCAACCATCACGATAATGGAGATGAGTTCGTGACAAGCATGTCCCAGCCTCACGCCGTCACAAGTATTGCGCTCTACTGCCTCAACGTAGACCCGAGCGGACGAATTTAATAAGTGAGCTTTGTTTTCCATTTGTGAGTAGATCAAACTATAACTAACTTATACCTATTATAGCATTTGTTTTTATTTTTTTATTTTCTTTTTTGGGCCATGAAAGAAGACAGACGCAAAACACGACATCCAATCCACCATCTTCAAACTTGGGCTTACATGTCGAATATTTCAGCCGGATAATTTCGGTCTAATTATGCAAGCCTTCGTCGGCAAGTACCATCTCTAGGCTTCAGCAATAAGGCTGTGTTTGATGTTACGCATCCCCTCCAGTCCACTTTGCAGTTCTCCGTGCAATTCCAAGTATCCACACAATCCCAAAGACAATACCAACGCACCCATTCACAACTATGCCACTAACCAGTAATGTTTTAGTTGCCTATGATGTGGTGATGTGGCGTGGTTCAAGCGCAAGCCCCATTCGTACTAGAACAAATGACTTTCTTCGATGGCTCAAACGCGGCTGCAGAGGTCAGCACAAGACGGGCCGCCAGGGCGCCTTTGCGGCGGTATTGTTTTGTTCATGAACAATGAAAGAAAAACATACTGCATATTTGAACAGACGCGTCAAACAACGAATGGGTAATGAGCGAGGTTGGCCACAGTTACGCCATGGTGGGTTCCCCAAGCCTCGTTTTGATATTTGAAGCCGCTGGCTAAAAAAATTGAGAATAATCTCCGTATAGTGCCGTATTGAGGCGGTATTAATAGTTGGATTGTACAATAAGTAGTGGTCATGGGAAGCGCCAAAGTTGTCATGATACTTGAAGCTTTGAATGGGTGACTTCCATCTATTGAACACAGAGCATCGGCTAGGTTCAAGCCATATGTCTTTTCCATTTTATATAGCGAGCATGTATTTCCCACTCTGGCATTTTTTCCATCAGCGGCTATGGCGATATTTTCGATAGTCTCTTTGCATTAGACAACAATTTCACACGAAACACTTCAACTATCACGGTTTTACCTACACGACAGACTAGAGCCATTGACATAAACGGCTCGATCATGGAAAATCGGACATTCTTTCAGCGACCTCGCTATAGCGACTGCTCTTCAGCTTTACAAACTCTCATAAATCCCAAGATGTATCCCGTGTACATCGGAGTTATTACTTTGGTTGTTCTGCTCCTCTGGGCTGTACTTCGCGCCTATCCCACACCGTATCCCGGAATTCCCTACAACAAGCATTCAGTTAAACGTATTCTCGGCGACGTCCCCGATATCGTCAACCATATCAATTCTGGCCAGGATCCAGCGAGTTTCTGCATTACACAATGTCACAAACTAAACTCTCCCATCATTCAACTCTTCTTGCGCCCGTTTTCACGCCCCTTCATCTTTCTAGACGATGATCGAGAAGTCGAGAACATAATGGCCCATCGCACAAAGGAATTCGATCGCGCTCCCTCCACAATCGGTGTTTACAAACCATTTTTCCGGCATTCGAGCATTTTGAAACAAACGACGCCGGAATGGAGGGCGCAGCGACACCTCTGGGCCGATACCATGAGTACAGACTTCTTACATCGTGTCGCCGGGCCGAAAATGCACAAATATGCAATGCAGTTGGTGAACTTGCTGAAAACAAGAGCAACCATTGCGGATGGCCGGCCGTTTTCCATTGCAGAAGATTTTGACCTGGCTACTTTTGACATTATATGGGCTTCTGTGCTTGGATCAGACTTGAACGGCGTTCAGAATGAGCACTTGGCCATTACAGAAGGGGCACACAGGGTCCAACAGGCAAAGTCTAAGAATACGCTGGCCGTAATGCCAGAAGTTGAGCGCGGGCCAATGTTTCGCGCTGCCGAATTCTTTAACCGAACCGTAGAGCGGACATTATCGTCACCGTTGCCGACGCTGTATCATTGGATATGGCGCTGCCTCCCAACATACAAGAAGCACTGGGCGGTTAAGGAGCAGATCATGAATGATCTTATTCGTAATGCTCGACACCGATTCGCATATCTCTCGGAGAAACAACTGCTGGTAGATGATGATACTTGCGCAATGGACTTGGTGCTCCGTAGGGAGTCACTTGCCGTTCAAAAATCGGCCACGTCTCGTGTACATACTGCTCCTCCAACTACGAGAGAGATTCATGACGAACTCTTCATGTTTCTGATTGCTGTGCGTATCCCCTCGTTTACGACGTTGTTAGACACGCTACTAACTCGAACTAGGGCCACGAGACAACGTCAACGACATTAACATGGTCTGCCAAATTCCTCACCAACAGCCCGTACGCACAAGAAAGGCTCCGGGATGAAATCTACGCCGCTTTCCCTGACGCATCCCCTGCCAATCCTCCTACTGTTGACGAAATCATGTCTGCAAATATCCCCTACATGGATGCTACGTTGGAAGAATGCACTCGACTTGCAAATATTATGCCTCGTCTCGTACGAGTTGCTATGGTCGACACAGAAGTTCTAGGATACCTTGTCCCCAAGGGTGCTCACATCATGTGCAGCCCCTACGTGGGTGAAGCCCCGTTCGATATACCAGAGGTTCTACGGGCTCAAAAGTGCCAGGAGGCCAAGAACAACGTGGAATCGATTTGGCATCCGGACATGACCCAGTTTCGACCTGGGCGGTGGTTAGATGAAGAGGGCAACTTCAATCCCAAAGCCCTCAGGAGACTAGCATTCAGTGCAGGCCCAAGAGCCTGTTTTGGTAAGTTTCATCTGGCCCAAGTTTCTTTTGATGTACTGGACTAACTCGCTTAACAGGCAAGAAGATGGCGATGCAGGAACTTCGAATTGTAATCTTCTTGCTAGTGTTGAACTTTAGGTTTGAATCTATTCCCGACATTTATAATGGGTATCAAGGGAGGACAAAAGCTCTGCGGGCTCCAAAGCAGGTGTATGTGCGATTGACCTCTCTTTGAGATACGCCTCGCACAACGGGATTGGGATCGTGCAAGGAACTGGATTGATGATACGGCCACGTGCCGGTGGTTGAAGTTGTTCCTGAACAGGCGTTTTGTGTTCAAAATCTTGACGCTCCTTCATTCTAGCTGAAATTTCACTGCAGTCGTGGCTGCTAAGTGGAAATAGACTTACTTCACTCTGTGGCACTTGTGATAACGTGCTCTGATATTCCTCAAGTTCACATGTGCTTATCGTCAGAGTTGCCCTGCTGGGCTTGACAACTCATCTCCAGAGAGACTCTGTTTGAGACAGTTGATTCGGATAGCTATCACCCCTTTTCTAGAGTATTAGCTACAGCGTGGAAGACCATGTGCTGCTACCTGAAATTGTTTCACGTTGGGCGAGCGTAGCCAATAGAATGAATAGCACTTATGATAGCATACAATGTCTGAACTTGACAGCGGAATCATGTCTCTGAGTGTTTTCCGGCTCTTAGGGACGTTTCCCGGTCTCTCGATGCAAATTAATGACCACGGGACGATGATCAACTAATTCAGTCTGATTAATTACTGAAGAATATGGAATTGTGCATTGGAGGATTAATTCCTACTGCTGGTAATGATACGAAATGCGATTTAACGCAATCGGTTCCTCTTACCTACAAATGAAACGTACGCACAACCAAGCTGCAGAAAACAGTTACACAAATCCCACGTGCTAGAAACAATATGCATGTAAGACCGTGCGCGACATTGGCCCTACCAAAATTACCATGCGTTATAATTGACTCAACTGAATGTAACAAGAAACGGTTGTAAAACAAGACCCTTGGACTTCCAAAGCGCCCGACTCTCCCTCCCCATGGGGCCGGAGGCATGATGCGCCTTCTCCGTCTCGATATCACCCTGATAGCAATTCAAGTTGCCTCACGATGATTGGCTCGTCACTTAGTGGCTAAATGTGATCACAATGCTCTTATCAAGCCGGACCATCCAGACGCAAGACATGTCATGCAAGAGAGTGGGATCCGGAACTCTTATCAACGCCACCTCGACTTATCTCTTTCTTCTCCCAACTGTGAACAATACGCACCGAGTTGGCTGTTGGAAAAGTGAGTACAGTGCAATATGGCCAGGCACAGGGGTTTATGTAGTAGTTTAGACATCTCTGCCGTCTCTGTTGTCTGACTCGGTTGACGTCAGCATTTCATTCGGCAGACTGAGAGATAACACGTCCAGACCGAACCCCAGGTGGGATTTCACAATCGTCGTTGTTTTCTTTTTCGCTTTATGAATGTAATACACTGCCAAGACGTGCGTTGCCATCAGGGGCATCATGGCCCGATGACTCTGTTGAACTGCAGAGGCATTAATTGGCACTGAATTCCTGTGCATTCACCGATGGATGTAACCGCTTCTCGATTCTGCTATCATTCGGAATCCGACATCGTATCACGGTACCCGTGGACCTACGTTTGACGCACTAGAGGCTTCCGCAATGGCATTCCAAAACGACGTCGACGACGTTGTCGACTTCCTCCTCACTCCGTTCATCGACATCGTAAGTAAGGCCAAAGACGCGGCCGACCATGCCGGCGATGAGGAACCGTCCATGCGGAAGACCGCGGAGAGTCTATCCAAGGAGGGTCAGCGTGCGGTCAACCGTCTCGAGCCTCTGTGTAGGAAGATCTGTATCCAACACGGGTCGTCTTTCGTCAAGGCCATGAAGACAAATGGTAAGTACACAATGGCAAATATCTGTCTCAATCGCGACTAACTCAAAATTCCAGAGGAAATCAGCCAGTTCCACATGGAGCTTACGGACTTGCTCTGGGGCTTCGACGACTTCGTCACCGTCGAAACATTTGACGAAGACAAATACACAGAGCTCCAAACTATGTGTCGTAGCTCCGCGCCCAAGATTTACAATATCCTCGTCCGAACAAACATTGAGCTACTGTCAAGGCTCTCGGACTCGGATTCGTCGCTACGTATTGTGCCTGAATCACCACCCACGTCACCTATGTATCCACTGTCGCCATCCTCATTTACCTGGCAGCCAGACAATAAAATGGATACAGAGCCACCATTACTGGGAACTGCGCCATGGGACGAGAACTTGGTGAATTCGCTTCATATCGAATCACAGGCAAATCAGCGGAAGCTTGGCCGCAGGTCACCGGCCACCACTGTCTACTCAACCTCTGCCCCGGGATTAGAATACGCAGTCATCAATGCAAAACGGCAATCTTACAGTAGCGCCCATTCTTCCGGCTCATCCGCCAGCCATTCAAGTCGCGGAAAGGTCAGGCGATCAGTTCTTCCAATCCGGGAACAGAGGGAATTGAGTACATCTTCATCGCAAGGACATTCCTTTCCTCAGCCACTGTCGTCCCGCGATGTACATGAAGCGTATCGCTCGCCGAGACCCGTGCCCATGTCTGGCCGGATATCAAGCCAGGAATCATCGACTTTTGGAACACCGCCTGATTGGAAACCACCGGCTAAAGCCGTACCACCGACTCCAGTGATTCGGATGCCGTCCAAGTGCTGTCTCATCAATGAGTCCAGTTCATTCCGCCAGTACGGAGGATTTTGTTCCGGTGCAAAAGATATCATCAAGGGGAGTGTTGGTGTAAAGCAGAAGCAAAAGCCGGTGCATAGGACGTTGTCTCGCGTAGTTGCGAAATGCACCGGGTGCGCCTGGGAGTTGGATTACGAGCATATCGAGAATGATCAGTCTAACAAAGGTGAGTGGCAAGATTGATCTGTTCTCCCCAACTATCACTAACAAACCACATAGAAAGTGGTAGCATGACCAAAATGGATGTCAACTTTCGTCTTCGACTTCTGCAAAAGAGTCATATGGCTGTGAAGCGGCCCAACGATAGGCTCTACGGTTGTGTCTTTTGCGTGCAAAGCGGCTACACTATGGAAGAGAGCGATGCGACAGTCTTCTTTTCTGCTGATGATCTATTATCTCACCTATCTCGACATGTACGGCCTCTTCCTGTAGTTTCCGGTGTTACAGTTGTGTATGGAACGGATGTTCCTTCGCATCTTCTCAACAACTTCGACTTGCAGTTCAAAGTCCCCGCAAAGCCGAATCCAATTCACCGGGAGAGCACAGAAATAGATGGCAGACCAACAGGAATAGCCATGAAGGAAACACGACGAGACGAGACTCAACGGAACATCGTTGACAGGGACCGCCCTGAGGAGCTACAGGTAGCTACCAGAGCCAGGCTCACTGGAATCAAATGGCCGCCTCAATACAAAGGTCGCAGAGTATTTGCCTGGCACGACGGCACTTTCGCTTCGCTACCATCTGAGATCATCATGCTCACTGCCCCTGCAAACTGTAAGTTGAGCAGGTCTATCAAGACGCTGGTCAGCGCCAAGGCAAAGTGGAAGTTTTCCCCAAAGCACGGCAAGGCGGGCTGGCTCAAGTTTGACAAGGGAGATACAATAACCAACATCGGATGTAAGTCTTGGCTTTGCGAAGGATATTGACACTTTGCAACTAACAGTGCGTAGGGGAACATCCAGATCACTGGTGCTGGTGCGGCACAACCAGTAAAGGTGAATGGGGCATCTTCCCACAGGCATTCATCGACCCAAACACCGTTCGAGATGACACGCCTGATAATCCATCTCCGGATTGACAAGCGGCCGCGGAGGGCAGGTTATCGCCCCTGTCCCTCTCCAGTGAGGCGGCTGAATCGGATGGCGAGAGTACCATTCATGTTACTCCACGGTTTAGTTGGAATTTTGCTGCTGGTGCTCCAGGTCGGAATCAACTTCGAAGGTGTTGGAGCTTCTACAAATAAGATGGCTTTTGGTTATGTTGTCATATCAACTGATGCCATAGGCTTTACTTCCACCTCACATCGCTTTTGTCTCTAATGACGGCGGCTTTGTTATCACGAACACTACAGGCTGCTGGCGGCCGCCACTAGGCCACCTTATGAATCCGCTCATTCCAATTCCTTTGTATCCATGTGTTGCAATTGGCAATTTTTATTTTGTAATCCACTTTAAGAACCAATTTCTGCAATGTCAAACCTAGTTAGTGTTTATGCTAGCTATCACACTGAGTTGGGTACTGTGCCTTATTTGCATCTGTCCAGACAAAAAATAGTCGTAGTAATTAATAATGAGCCATTTGATGTAGTGGACTGTCCAGATTGACTGTGGTGGACTTCCTGAACCACCTGGACTGCCTTGTAACGAACGAATGTAGACTGAGAAAATGTTACCCGGGTCACTGTGGAATGTATGACGTTCTTGTTCTGTATTCCACACGTACAAAATACTCTCCATACATATGCATGAGAAAGATCAAAGCTGCGACTTGTGCCTATCTACCAAAAGCCCCATTGGCATTGGAAGCAAAGTCTTGGAAGGTACTCGCATCAAGAATACGGCTTATACTTTTCCGCGTTCCAGCCAATTTACTTGTTCCGAGGTAGGTATTACAACAGTTTTCAGGAAGGATTCTAAAATTAATTTGTCCATTATAGGATGGTATCTGTCGCCCTCGTCGCCTCGTTTAGTTGGGGTTACATCCTAGAAAGCAATTTAAGCCTCACTACAAAGGCAACTGGGCCAACAATGCGAATGATATTGGCCATGAATCCAATCAACTCCATACCTGTTTTGCCAAAGCCAGCATCACTTTACAAACCACAAAATTCACAATTCGCAAGATAGGCGAACATATCAAGAGACGGGTCAGGCTCCAACAGCTTTGCCGTGAGACGACCAAGAAAAACACTCGTCCTCTCTGCCAAGACTTAAACTCTTAGTCGCCCCCAAGCCTAAATGCAGGTCATCGACGGTCTTTCCGTGAGGGCGCTGGACAAAGGGTTGGTGGCTCAAGCCCAGCCTTTTATCTCCGAAATACAAAGTCTGAACTTGCAGCCACTAACAGCCACGAGTTAACACCGCTATTTCTCACGCGAATCACACCAAGGAGTGGCAACCGTCAGCACCAGGTATGGTTTTAGGTTGCCTTGGCACTTGTTGACCAGCCGTACCTCTCATCTCCTCATGGTCCCAGCCGAGGATCTAGAAATGCCTTTTTCTGGAAGCATTTCGGACCAAACAAAGCCACTACCGACCAACAGTGGTGCGCTGGTTCCGCCATGGTTAAGCCCTCTCCAGCTCCGGCGGGTATGGTACTCCGTAGGTCTCTGTGAAATGTCGGAAGGCAGCGTGGGTGGCGAGTGATTAAGACACGGGCGTTCTAATGCTTTTTTTATCGTACTTCCGATCGCTGGATCACTCGGCAGCCGGTACTTGGCACAAAGGACCGTAATATGCCGTTATGATTTTGCACCATTCGACCAGATGGGCAGCCCGCCCTGCCGATCACAACCGCGTCCAATAAGCCAATAGCAACCTGACACGACCAGATGGCTGTACGATGATGCTCTCCAAGGCTAATTTCACTTGTTGACGGCACCTGTCCGAACATGTGGGTGGAGGACAGGGTATAAATGTGCATGTGGCGAGACAGAAGGAGGAATAGTCCATTATAGGTGGCTCAAATAATCAAGGGTCTCGTATGGCATCTCGACCGATACTGAATCTGCGTCAGTATGTTATAAATATAATAGAATCCCGTCCAGAAGCCGTGGTCCATAGCAGAAAACTCTTCAAGTCGGAACAAATTCCAAGTAATTATCTTTCAGAAGCATCGATTCCCTTTGTCGATTTACTTCGGTCCCAATATGGCATGCCATCCAGAACACAACGTTTTGCCCTACTTTAATACAAGTTGGGCTGTCCTAAGTACTATTGGAGCTTCCTATGTTCTTGTTGGCGTCATGGTCATCGGCATCAGAGGCGGAGTGTCGGCTCTTCTCCTCGTGCCAATTGTCGTGTCTGCTGCTTGTGCAATAGCCAATGGTGTGCACTACTACCAAGAATACCTCGGCTGTCCCCCCATAAATCAAGCCGTGGCTTTTGTATTTGCGGATGTTGCTTGGATGGTAAGTGCGAAGTTGATGATGCGGTCAAGGTTGTTGTCTCTCTCTGTGTTTCCGTTTCCGTCTGCATCATATTCTTGGAGTCTTGGATTGCAATACACATCCCACTAACTCAAGGTCCCCATGGCCGCCTGTACTAGATCCAAGAAGCCGGGCTCCCTTTCTATGGATATTTTATACTAATCGGTATCCTGCGCGGCATGGATCGTATCATCTTCTTGACGCTTTTCTGGACGCTGATGTTTGTCATCCTGGTTATCCGCACCGCAATTATAGTGCTCAACGTACGAGTTCTACTCGACAGCACTCTTTCTACGGACTTGTTTTCGGTTATTATAAGCCGCATACATATAGGCTACTTTCTGCCTATTGCAATAGCAGAAACCATAAGTGCTATATTTTTAGTCAAAACTTTCCGGTCTATACTGCGGTCATCAGCATCGTCGGGGATAAGAGGTCGCAAGCTATTTCGCTATCTTACGCGTAGCACCGAGATTCGTGTTGCGTCTCTGGCCTTTATCGGTATCGCGCGCACTATAACATTTTCCTTTAATGTAATAGGGAAGGACTCGCCAGTCTCTACACAGCTAGATGTTTTGGTATACACTCTTGGGTCTCTATTCCCTATTGTTATGTTGTAAGCTTCTCCTCTACTTGCAACCCAGATATCAAATGCTAATATAGCGGGTTACTGTAATGCAGCATTGACATCGTTGCCATGCGCCAAGCCTACGACGAAGATGTCAACGCGAGATGCCGTAGTTTTCAGCATCACCCACAGGACAATGGCGAGTGTGATTCGGGATCAAATGTTCTCAAGTAAAGTGGTTGAATGCTGGGAGGAATCTATTAAAGCTTGGGTATGGCGTTTTGGACTGATTCACAAAAGATCAATTGAGTTGAGGGCAAAAATTTATGAAGCAGGACTGTTGAGTTTGCTGTAAGTTCACATATACAGGGAGAGACATTCCTTTTTGAGAAGCCAGACCCATGTCGGTACTTCGAGTGTCTGGTACATTCAACGGACTCTCGGCTCATCATGTTGGCATAATGGTTCTATATTGCTACACAGATTAAACCCGAGTCCCTTCTGATCGCCAGTGGAGCAGTTATGAACACATAGAATTTGACGTCGAATATCAAGTTTTTCCACGCACACAATTCCCCGACTCTTCCCCACCAAGAAATATTAAGAACAGCTTTTAGAGACACTGGTAGTGATACCGGATACCTCAGGCGCAACTTATGACCAGGGCGAGGAGTTAGATCGGTCGCAAATGAGGTTTACCATCTACCAGCATGGACCGGCTAGGACACGTTTTTAAGCACAGCGATAGCGGAAACGACATTATTAGAGGACATATAGTAATGGACCATCAAGCTGGGTCTTTCTAACAATTTCTGCTAGCAGACGAAGAGGTTCTTGCGACCGTTGGTAAAGACGAATTCTGGGTCAAGTGTGCCGAGGTAGGTTACCATCCAGAGAAACAGCTAGACGAACACGCCGCGATGAGTCAGCGTCGACCGCAAAACCAGTCACAAAGGTATTACGGCTGGGTTAAGATGACTACGCGCAGCCTGAAAGACTTGTGGCGACAGTTGTTTGTGTGGCCTCTAGATAGAGTGGTCGATTCACGGTGTGGACCACATCATGAGCATGTTTGGGACTCCTGGGGCTCTCAATGATGTCCCAAGTAGCAGCTTGGTAGTAATAGTCCGCTTGATCTAGGTTTCAAATGTTGTTTATATTGCTATATATATTTTGTATCTGGCACGGTAGCTACTGCTAATCCTATATAGTATGGGTCGGAAGCGTACTTCTCGCATCTAGAAACCGGTTCTCTGTTATTATAAGACGCATTTCCAACTCCACCACAGGCATTAATATTTTAAATATGCCCCTATGACGACACTGTAATGCCCTTATAGGTAAAGCCAACAACTTCAGTATGGAGTAGGAAAATCACTTGGCATGTTGGTCAGCACAACCACTTGGCATGCTGTTGGTCAGCACGGAACGGCACGCCAAGAACCACAACCTATCAATTAGTTCAAAAAAAGCACAGAAGAGCTGAGTTGCAAAATCATTCCCGTGCCGAAACGTCATGCTCGGACAGGAACTCCGTGTTGCTCCACAAGCCGTCTGGTGCACTACTGTCCCCCTAAAAGATTTCTATATGTAGAAAATAGCTCTAGCATAAGATCATGCAAGAGCAATATAAAAAGACAGACCTTATCTTGTATTCCGCGATCTAGGTGATGCACTTGTGATTACTATTCCTTAGCCACCACACACCCAACAGGCGTACACTCAACAACGCGAGTATCGCAACCCTCGCGCCAAACTCCCCCAGCAACGCCACAAGAAAAGTCATCCTCATAACCGAAATCATACGCAGGATCAGCCGATCCCGAGCCAGTCCAGCTACACCTATATCCGTCACCAATTGTATCTTTCTCATCGACGAGCTGCTGGCGCAGCGCGGCTGTGTCCTTCTTGGTATAGCCTTCGTTATTGCCAACTCCAAAATACAAGCCCTTGTATTTCACGGCCCGCCAAACCGGAGGCTTCAGGTCGTTGTCGCCAGATCCGAACTGGTCCTCGAATATTCCCTTGATCTCTTCAAGCAGGCCGGTGCCGGGACCGCCCTCCTCTACAGCACAGCCCCAACCATCTGATGCTAGGACAGAGCTTGCAAATGTGGTTAATGTCGCAATAAGGACTGCGTTGAGCTTCTGTTGTTTGTTAGTCGTTATTTACTGTTCATTTAAACAGCTGAGCTCACCATGGTGTTGATCTTAAGTGTGGTGAGGTTTAAATTCAAGTCTCGTATGTCAAAGTTAGTGAATGTTTGATGTGTGAAGCTACATGAACCTGGGACAAGCCATGCTTTTTATACTTTTTACACCAACAAAACAAATGTAACATCACTCAAAAAGCCATCTAGTCTGTTATGTCTGCGTAATAGACTACTCTAAATCTGGTGAAGAAGGGCCAACACCAGCAGCTAAGCGTCATTATGCCGCTCTTCAGCTGAAGCTGAATGCTGATATGAGGTCATACCGACCCATTCAAATGTCGGACGTTTCCGTTTCAAGTTCCCACCCAACGGTAAATGTTGGTATTGATGTCATGAAGCTTGAGACAGCCCTAGGTGCCAAGGCAACTGCATATCTGCCAAGACAGAGAGGTGGAATCGCCTCCTAGGCTAGCATCGCAGGATGCGTTCAAGCGGTTGCCAGATAGATCAGTACAAATTGCCTTTTCTCCGAAGGTCCTCTGAGTAAACACCCCAATGATACTCCACCAGTTTAGCGTCTTTCCACTCGAACCCATAACACAACCACTCATGCCATGACCGAGCAAGGCTCATCAAAGCACTCATCCCAGCCCGTCTTTCCAGATTTCCAAAACGCCATCAGTTTGACCAGTGACAGAGTTGGGCCATAGTAAACCTGCGGAGTGCGGCTAATTGTCCGGAGACTCTTCTCCACAAACGTCCTTTCAGGTGACTCCCCATCAACATCGACGAGTGACGCTCCAAGCACCGCCAGTGGCCAGCACAAAGAAAGATTAGGCTTGAGAGTCGCCATTGCTTCCACCGTTTCTTGAAAAAGGCGGTCACGAGCTGCAATTTTCGACCGCTTATATGATGCCTCACTCGCAGCCTGGCTCGGACCTTTAGTTCGTGATATAATCGGCGGCGGTGGCAGTGATAAAACGGCGTACAAAGTTGTTGCAGATTTGTAAATTCGTGCAATGAGAGTCATTTCAGGTTTGTCTGGTACAGTGTACGGCTCAGTCCAGTTCTCGGGAACGAAGCTGTCAATCTTGTTGAAGACATTGGAAATAGCGGGCCAGATGGCGTCGGAGTAGGGTGGTGTTAAGGTAGCAACAAGGCCTCGCAAACGGGAAATTTCCATGATATTGAGGAACAATTCTGTCGGACAAGGTACTTCGGAGTACATGGTGGTAGAGTAGACGGTCCGTATATCGTGCTCGCTCCAGTCAGAGAACCCTCCCATTTGGTTGTTAGATGGACCAGTCGTATTAGCCAGGGTGGCGATGCTAGAAAGTCATAGTCAGATTCATTCCACAGAAAAATCCGTCATGTCAAAAGCGCCTACATGAGTATCAGTTGGATTGCCAGAATTGGTGATGGCTTGCCAATGCTTAGTCTCAGGACTCTGTGGATGCCGCCATAAAGTCGTATCAAAGTTGCGCAACCTTCAATATGGCCACGCCAAGTTGGGCTCAGTAGAGTGAGCTGCGAATTTGAGTTAGCAACTTACGAGACAAATGAAACTATACTGCTAAACATTGAAGATTATCATACCTCAACATGCAGAATATCCATGATGCGATAAAACACTCCTATTGCCACATCCGGGCCACTAATTTGTCGATTCACATTATCAAGAGACTGTATCATGTGGTGGTGAAACCTCTCCCAAATGTGGGAAATGGCCGGCATCTGATCGGGGGCAGGTAGCAAACCACTCATCTGACTTGCAGCTCTGATACGATGCGCAGTAACAACCATGAGGAAACTATGCTCGATGATAAAGGTTGGTGGTGCGAGAAATTGGGAATCGTACTGGCTATCCCCAAGCGAGTTTTCCATGTATTCTGGGGCCATGATGCCATAGACTAGGTTCAAAAAGTCAGCTTCTTCGATCCATGTTAGAATCTCTATTGATGAAATTGGTGAACAGACAGTATCGGAACGCTTCCATAAGGTTCCAACTAGGAGGGACCGGCTCAGCCGTTACTTTTGGTAACGGGCGGTTATGTTGCTGTACCATGCTACGACTAGACTGCCCCCGAGCAGGAAGTATAGGCGCAAGCATAACCGAGTTACTAGATTGTTGAGAGCTCCCAGATAGCATAGTCGGCAGAATGGCCGCAGTTATGCCATATCCTTCGCACCATTTTCCCCGCGATGTGCATTGTTTGCAGTAAGGCTTCGTCTCGTCACATTTCACTCGACGTGTCCTGTTATCCCGATTAATGAGAACATTTCATCATATCTTAAGAACACAAGACAACTAACCGACACGTCTTGCAACCTGTTTTCAACTTTGGTGCCCAGCGCTTTTGTCGAGGCTTACGATTCCCCACCACGGGAGGCGGAGAAGTTTCTCTCTTGATTTCTGTCGCGGTAGTTGATCCCTGGTCCTCTGGTGGGCTCTCTGTTGAAGATTTCTTCTCCTGTTTTTGCATGATTGTTTAGACGTTTCAGGAACAACTCGAAGGCGTTACCATGTGATTAAAGGAGCGAAGGATTCAACCAGCATATGACGAGGACCCGGCTACGGGCGTGAAGTTTGCTGATGCCGGCAGATTATAGCTCAAAACTAGTGCTTATCGATAGAGTTATGTTACAGCAACCGAATACGAGTGCCCAGACAAGACGTAAGCTTTGCATGACGTTTTTTTGAAATTGTGGTGGCATTAGATAATGTAATTGGTACTGTTACGCTGCATTAGTGAGATGCTCATTGACCAACCACAATGTCAGATACCTAGGTAATGAACTCGTAATAATAGTAGACAAGTAAGAACATTTTCTAGAACTAATGAATGTCTTCGCGAGGCAGTGGAGTTTCCGGTCTATGCGGAAACATGGCATCCCAAAACATGTACGAACTCAACTTTTTGTTCATTTCGTTGATGTCGTCTTGCTCTGGTAGCACGCGAGACACATTATCTTTAGTCATCTTGCCAATCAATCCCACCAGAATCAAGTTGGCGCCTACGACAAGGAACTTTGTAGCATATTTTCTATCCACACCGAAAAGGCTTCTGTCTTTTACTATTGTTTTGGACAACGTGGCATATTAGCTAGCTACTCAGTAACAAAGCAAAAATTTGTAGTCAATGTCAATACAAAAGGAATAACCCATGAGTGATGGTCCAGTTACATTTCCTATTAACTCTCAACAACCCCAGCCTCTCTCCTACCCCTGTGCACATGCTCAAGCTTGATGAAATCCAAAAGGTTTATTCACCTTTCTTCGTGCAATCAACCCTGTTGCAGCACTGGTCCCCATTCTTCCAGATGCAGTTATTCGCATCCGCCTTAAGATCGCAGGGCACCTCTGTAAACTCAAAGGCAACACACATCTGAGGATCCTGCGAGTAAAAGGTCATGGCGGGGATTTCAGCAGGACAAGCCGGTCCAATGCCCTGAGTGAAACCACCCAGACAGTACTTGCCGCAGGGCCACTTGCTGATGGAAAACTTGCCAGCGTTGGCAAAGGTTGGTGTTCGACCAATGTGGTTACCATTGGCGGCGTTGTTAAGCCATTGTCCTTTGTTGGCACCCGTGGCCAAATCTCCGTACGTATCACGGATGTATACTTGGCTCGACGGGTCGACTGCTTGGCCGGGGGCGCATTTCTCATCAGCACAGAGCTGGAACTTGCCATATCGCTGAATCATGCTGTCTGGGGCAGAGTAGTAGACATTATCGTTGCGCAGACCGAGTCTGTTGCCGTTTTCGGCCTTGAGCATGTAGCATTTACCTATAGAGACAGGAAGTCAGTTACGTCTTGCATAGGGCTGTACGTTTGTCATCGAAACTCACCAGTCTCTAGGCCAGAGTCGCATTTGCCAGGCTTGGGCTTCTCCTTGCAATTTCCATCAGGTCCCTCGACTGTCCCGTCAGGGCAGACACACTTCCCATCGACGAGCTTCTTGCCGTTCTTGCAGACTTCCTTGCACTGCTGGCCATCAAACTCGTACCCAGTAGGGCAGCAGTGATATCCAGTCTCAGGACTACCCACCAAGTCATGTCCATCAGCGCAGCAGTCGAATGCTGTCTGGGGACTGCCAAGGAGCCGCTGACCTGCTGCACAGCAGGCAAAGTACTTCTTGTCGGCACTCAGGACGGGAGCCGTGCCGGCAGTGTTGCAAGTCCTGGTAACTTTGCAATCCAGGCCCTCATCACAGTCAGGGTCGTTATAGGTAATGCTTTTTCCATCAATGACGGCACCCGGGCCAACTTCATATGTGGGGATGTTTTTCTTATAGCCCTTGGCCTCGAGGACGGAAGCCTGGGCAAGTAGGGCAAGTAGGCCGAGCTGGACGTTCTTCATGTTTGAGTAGTTGTACTGGGTAGAGAATGATTTGTAGTTGTAGGTGGCTTGGAAGTCTGAGGTTTACTGATGCCATTGGCACGAACTATTTTATATTTAAACTTGAAAGAGCGTCAACATCAGATGTTTGTAGAACACCCACGTCAGCCCGCAGCTGCATTCCTCCTCACCTCACCGTTTTCAGCTGTGATATTCTCATCGCTAGCGTCAGGTGAGAAAACTAGACATGCCTTGATGAAAAGAAGCGCAGCGTATCATCAGCCATAGACGGCACAGGCGGCACCATGTCTATGCGTGGCTGGCTGTTCCAAGGAAAAACGAGGTTGACGTCGTCAACCATCAACTCCAATTCGTCAATGGGTCGTAGCCGATCAACAATGTGAGGGTTACATTTTCCTCAACCTCGATAAGTCTAGATTTGGGAACTTCCGCGTCATTCACATCAATATCCCATATGGAAGTCCAGCTCCTACTTGCAAGCTGATAACGCCGTATATGGAAACCAGTCGTACACACTATTCCCATCGGAGTTAGGCAATATTAAAAAGTTGGGATTTCATGCCGCAGTCCGCTGTTAGTCAAGACTAGATGTGGTTCAGGTGCAGAACTGGGTTGTACTGCAGGGCTTATTTGCTCCCGTTTGTGCATCATTGTGGCTGGCTCAATTACCATTCCGAGCGGCATGCATGTCGACCCCGGTTCTTTCCTCTCCGTCTTTATCCCGAAGACGTTACTTTCTGGTAGCATTCTACCGAAATTGTAGTTGTGGAGTGGTAGGATCAGCGGTTAACAGCAATGGCAAGGCTCAGAGGCATCTTATGCTTGTTCGTAGGCAGCCACGGATGTGCATCCGACAGCGAGGCGCCGATATATGAATCGTTTGCGTCATTTCGTCTACAAATCTGTGATAAGTCACTCTGGATGAAATTGCTACCGTGGTTCCGTCATCTTTTGGGAGGTGATTCCGGTTTCCATTGGTAAAATGAATATCCAGCGTCCCAGAGATGTGCATCTCGCAGGTTCAGCTGCGGGGACGAGCCGTAACTGAGTTGTTTTAACTACCGACGAACCGATGATGAGCCAGGTGTTTACCAAAATAGTTGGTCCATCCGCAATTTGATGACGTTGGTGTTGCAATTGTGTGGCATTTGCAATACTCTCACAAGGCAAACATCGATGGCGGAGAAAGTCCGACACAGACATCATCTATTCTCGGGAATTCTCGGCGAATATCGACAGACACCTTGCAACGAGTTTACACTTTACATTGTGGCACACTGGTGCTGCACAGATATGCATAAGATTGATTGGCACCCCAGACATGGCAAACAAGACAGTATGCATGTAGCATGCCTGCATAGGCACACGTTACACAACATTGACCGGAGACTCCTGAACATTGATAACTGGCCAAGTGATTAATACAAGTATCTTTCAACTTTCACGGCCCCGAGTACGACCTCTAATACACACTTGAGAAGCATGAGATAAAGTTTGATAAAACCCATACTGCTACAGTCTACCCGTCTTTTCACCCTTTATTCGCTGTGAACAACACAGATTGTCGACTCGAATACTGGGCGCTTCTTATTCAGCATTTTTTGGCGGCTTTTCGGGCGCATCCGAGGTCATCATACCGACCTACCGGAATAAGTCAAGCCCATCCGAGAACTGTGTCTTCAGAGCGGTCAACGGACAACCAAGCCGAGGCTGTGCTCTTGGCAAGCTACGGAACATATCGAGGAAGCTATTTGCGGGGGATACATGGGACTATGCATGTCTGGTGGGATATTTCAAAGGCTTCTGGTCGTTAATACGCTGAGTGGGACTACCCAAGGACTTTAGCATCTTTAATCTTACAATCTTGTTAAACGATAAGATCCAAATAACTAATCAGGAGTAGGTAGAGTGGGTAGCTCTACCCATTTTTACTCTACTCTACTTGGGTAGAGCAGAGAAGATACTTCCTCTACCCTACCTAGTAGAGTGGTAGAGCTGCCTCTACAATGCCCCAGTATGCTTTCCTTCAGATAGTCAAGTTAATCAATCAACTCCCTCTGTCAATAACTGGTATCCATAGCTATCGTTGTGATATCCATGAAACTACGAACCAGGCACAACAATAGATAGACCAGGCACACCTAGTATTGATGTTAATGTTGCTCCCTTAGCAGCCACATTGGTATCTACGCGGAAGTAGCCCGTGTTAAAGTGGCTTGAACGGTGCGCAATACTTAAAGTAGCTGACAATCCGTTTCCGAGCACTACATGTACGGATTGATCCGTCAGTGGCCGCCCCCGCGTTTTAAGCAAGCCCTTGTCAACGGCTATTTATCAGTTGTGGAGGTGCTATTTTGATCTCAATGTCTCTTCAACCGTGAGCATCGTCGGGAATTACTTTGCCGCCACAGTCTGAGGAACCAGAGAAACGAAACACTGCTACCATTTTCTCCTGGTCGGGTTACAATCATCGGGCAGTAGCCCTTGATGCTACTTGGTGCGTGACCGACTAGACCTTTTGCTCATGGCTGATTCCATTTGGGCCATGGTAAGATTGCCATCCCGGTTCGCTAAAATACGTGTAGGGAACATTGCAGTTTGCAGGGTATCACATAGTCAACGCACGCACCGTTTGGCAGTTGGCTGCTCGAGGTTAGTTTTATGTCATTCCAACAATGCAGCCCATGACTGACTCGTCAGGAGTCTTGGGGGAAGTAAATGCCGGCCAGCTGAATCCAATCATGGCAGATTAACTGATGCCGCCAAGCTGAGGCGTTGCTTGTTCCCAGTGTTCCAGACCACCGGCACGACGCCCGGCGGTGCGGCACAGTCCCATAGAGTACCTTGTTGGGACGCAGGCACCATGAGCAGAGCAGATATTTTGACTATTAACTAGTGCGAAAGTCAACTTAACACTGACCTCTTCGGATGATGCCGTTGACACTTCATTGGGCTATAGACCGTCAGACGTTGGGTTTGAAGCGGGTACGCATCGCATCGCCTGAAATCATGTATCCGACATGGAGGACTACCGACAAGTATTTTAACATCTTGTCCTCCACACATCATGGCAAAATCATGATGAGTGAACAGTGACACCGATCAAGTTGCATCTCTTAGCCCCTTTTGGTCTCATTTTGCACAGTCACTGTGGCTGAGTCAATTGTTGATAAGAAGCTTGAGCACGATGCGTGTTGTGTGGAAACTCTACAGCATCAGGCGACGAATCAGTGAGTTGATCTTCCGGTTTAGTGGCTATAAGCAGCAATACAAAGACTTCATGTTAACACCAGCTGTCAGATATGGCCACTCGCTTGTGGTCACAGATCCCAAGGAGGAATCCAGAATACGTCTCAAGATGGACTTTGCCCTGATGCCTCTTATCAGCCTGCTGTACTGTACGCTTTACCATCCACCAGACTCTTTAAACCTTAATTTTCACATTCAATTGACAAAACTGTAGTGTTTGCCTACATTGATCTCGCTAATATCGGTAAGCGTTCTCCAAGGCTACACATTTCCAACGTGGATGACCACTCACAGACCCTAGGTAACGCTCGTCTGGCCGGTCTTGAAAAGGACCTTAAGCTTTACGGCTACGACTATAATGCAGCCCTATCCGTCTTCTACATCTCATATATTCTCTTCGAAATCCCATGCAATATACTTTGCAAATACGTGGGACCTGGATGGCTTATCCCTTCTATAACTTTAGGCTTTGGCATACTTACCACATGTACTGCTTTTGTCACTAATTTTTCCACTCTTTGTACGATTGGCTTCTTGCTTGGCATCTTTGAGGCTGGTATGATGCCAGGAATAGTTTACTTCTTATCAAGATGGTATCGTCAAAACGAATTGACATTCAGAGTGTCCCTATTCATCATCTCAGCTGCGCTAGCTGGTGCATTTGGTGGGCTGTTGGCCTCAGCGATTTTAAGGCTCAACAATTTTGGCAGCTTGCACACATGGCGGATGATTTTTGCTATTGAAGGTTAGTGCCACTGATTCTACCTTTACACATGTACCAACAGGTCTCATCTGACATATTTGCCTTTTGGAGGTACTGCAACTATCGTCCTTGGCATAATATGTCTCTTTGTCCTCCCTAATAGACCTGAGACGGCATTTTGGCTTACTCAGACCGAGAAAGAGCTCGCCGTTGCTCGTCTTAAATCCGAACGAATTGCTACCACTGTGCTTGTCGATGCGTTTAGCTGGGAGAAAATCCGCCGAGGTATTCTTAACCCCGTTGTACTGCCGACGTCTGCTATTTTCCTTCTCGGCAGTATTTCTGTTACCAGCGCCCCCTTCTTCCTGCCAACTATCGTTAGAGCCATCTTCCCTAAGCAGACGGTTTCCAACCAGCAACTACTTACTGTACCACCGTGTGTGGTTGGCGCAATTGCCTGTGCGGGAACGTGTTGTATTTCCTGGCGACTAAACCAAAGAGGCGTCTTTCTTATTTTCTGTGCCCCGCTACCAGTTCTTGGCTATATTCTTTTTCTTGTTTCAACCAACCCAGTTGTGCGGTATACAGCTATATTTATTATATTCTCGGGCATTTTTACATATGGGGCCTTAACAAATTCTCATGCTGCGGCAAACGTTATATCTGACACGGCTAAATCGTCAGCTATTGCGACAAACGTTATGATGGGCAATATTGGTGGGTTAGTGTCAACGTGGGCGTTTGTTCCGTCAGATGCGCCGAATTATATGATTGGAAACGGTTTAAACTTGGCTGCGCAGGTGATCATAATTAGTATTGCAATAGTGCTATACTTCTGGATACAGAAAGATAATGCGAGGAGAGAAAGATTAGATGTCACAGCGGAGCTGGAGGGCAAGACTATACAGGAGATTCAGGATATGGACTGGAAACATCCCGGATTTAAATGGAAGAACTAAGGGTATACATTTTTAACACAAGCTCACATATAGTATTGCCCTAAACATGTATCTCATTGCCTCCCCATTCCCACCACCTCGTGTCTGCACTGCCACAAAAATCAAGACAGCTGCCACCAATTCCGGCTACCAAACCGACCTGTCAGACATGTTGTTCATCTCTGAAAGGTCCCCCTCAAGATCTGCAAAAGCCTCAGCGGGAAATATACAGGAGAGCTAACATCGTCTGCGACCTTGGCTCTGTTGGAACGGTCTCAGCATTACATTATAGACATTGCTCCATCTCACGTCCCGGGATTGTGCTCAGTCAAAGCCAATGTCGTCCTTCAATCTGAGTCACTTCAAGCCACCATCAAAAACAGTTACTTCCCTCCTTTATTCCCGTTGTGCATTCGCTCCCCAAGTCTTACCTCTCACATCTTGCTCAACCAACTCCAATAGCCCGCCGCTTGTCTGTTTTCCTCAGACTTTGCATGTCCACCAACCTTGGCACGACATTCTGATCCCTCCTTCTTACACCCAGGAGGGCAATCCGACCCCCCAGTAAACTGCCATTTGAAGTACGCATCCGTTTCATTCGCCAAGACACCTCCCAAGACTGCCGTCTTGCTCGGCAAGCCATTTGTGTACTTGAACAACCCCTCCGCGGAGAGACTTATCAAGGTCCAGTTATATTCCTTTAAGGATTTGGTGCTACTGCCAAATACGAGTTCCTTGAAGCCTGCCCAACGTATGGCCGTCGCGCACATGGGACACGGCTCGGCGTTGGTGTACAACGTGAGATCAGCCCAAGCCGTCAGCGTCTCTTGGCCCGACAGCTTGTACGGCCCTTTTGGGTCCGTCAGAATAGCACTGCAGTTGTTGATTGCGGCGGTTTCTCCTACAATGCAAGTGGTGAGCTTCTCGATTCAATGTCTTGTGAGCTAGCGACGCCTACCGTGAAGGGTCGGATTGCCAGACAAAACATTGTTGGCCCCAATACAGATGAGCTCACCCAGTCCGCCAGCTGTGTGATTCACAATCACAGATCCAAAGGCCTGGGCGGGACATGGATTTCCGGTGACCTCGTGAAGAGCAGCGTTTGCCCTGCTCATCCAGTAGTTACGCGTGCTGAGCGGGACATCGCTCAGAGGAGCTTGGCCGACAGATAAGGCCGCGGTAAGATAACTCAAAATATTTTGCATTTTGCAAATTACCAAGGTATTTATTCCTTAAGGACTCGATGAGTTTGTTAACTCGATTGGATAGCGTGTCTGATGCGGTCGCGAGTGAGTTGTCTGCCGCCTCGGGAAGGTCGCGTTAGCTGAACTTGAGCTGCGGGCGGGCGGCGGATGCCGATTGACCTAGTCAGCCACTAATGCAACATAATAACTACATGGGTTGCTCACTTCAGCTATGGTGAAGTGCGTCGTTATGCTCTTGGCAACTGATTGAGACGGTTTTGGTGGCAACGTAGGCAAATAAAGTGAGATATGGCTTCGCACATTCATGGCGAGAAGGAACTTGAGGGTAAATAACTCTACAGACATATAGTTGCTTAAACTAACTTATGCAAGGCAGTCGTAAACTCGCCAATAACTAGACCTCCGTTCATTATGGCCGTTTTGCCGGAATGGGACGTCGGATCGACAGCAACTTTGTTTCATTCACAGCTGTCCGTCATCCTCCAAGATCAGAAAATGTAATAGCCAAGTTCCAATCACCAACACCATTGTATTTAAATGACAATTCTCATCTTCAGCTTATCCCCCTCAACAATCTCATCCTTCTTTCCCACAAACTCATTCATATCCCAGCACACACTCACATACCTCCCCGCAATCCATTCCCTCCTCTCCTGCGTCAACCAACTAACCGTATCCGCCGCCAACTCAGGCGTATCAATAAGCACCCCATGCGAATCTTTGGGCATCCCCAGCGCCAACTCAGTAGGCACGCCTCCTGGATGAATGGCAAACGCAAGAAGCCCTTGGTCCTTATACTCCAGGTCCAAAAACTCCGTTATACGAAGCACGGCCGATTTTGTAGTCTGGTAACTTGATGCTCCGAAGCGGTTTCGCAGTGCACCAATGGAACTCACATTGATGAGAGTTTTGGCATCGCTTTTCAGTACGAGAGGTAGGAAGGTTTGAGTGACGAGGTAAAGACCCTTTATGTTGACTTCCCACGTTTTCCACCACTCTGATCTGTTCGATTCGGCAACTGGCTTGAACTCTTCTAGGTATCCCGCATTGTTGATGAGGATGTCAATAGATGAGACGTGCTGTTTCACAACTTCAAACGCGGCATCAACCTCTTTTTCAGACGTGACATCTAGCGAAAGCTTGATCACTCTGGTTGAGTGGTTTGCTGATGACGCCGCTTCCTGGATATCTCTCTCGAGCTGGTCGAGGTTTGAACGTGCTCCGACGATGATGTTTGCCGCGCCGGCTCTCGCAAATGAGATGGCAGTTGCGCGACCAATTCCTTTTGATGCGCCAGTGATGAAGACTGTCCTGCCGGTGTGATCGGACTTGGAGATGGACGGATATGTATCGTGGTGGCTTGTGGCAGTGAATTTCTGCGCGGCTGGATCGGGGTGAGGAGGCATGGTGAGAGGTTTGGTGAGGTTGCTCTTGCAGGTTAGATGGTGCATGAGTTTATGAGCTTTGAGGGAAGAAGCTGCTTTTATAGTTTTGCTTCACGTTTCACCACTCCGACCTGTCACATTCTAATAGTGATGATGTTCCCCGCTGAAATGTCGTCACGGTCACAGTGGATCTCACTATTGGGCTAATGATGCTCATGATGGAGTTGAGAATCGAGACGGCATTTACCGCGCAGGGAATTGAAACATGCCTATGACTACCGCCAGACATTAGATGCGACTCGGATTCGGTGGGTCAAGTCAAGTAATCCGAAAAGCGAAACCGCTCATAATTGCACATCGAGCACATTTCGGAGTGTACCTTAAGTCCGTGTATAAGGCCGGAGTAATTGCCACCATAACCATTTTAGTGACGAGGCTAAGAGAGAATAACCAATTATATTTGTGCTACGATAGATGGTTGCAATTATATCGATCTAGTCCAATGCCCGTTATCCTCTGCATTTTCCAATCTAACTTTGCGCGTGTCTAGTTGTTGTAAAGCTCCAACCATGGTTTCCAAAGTCGCATCGTCTCAATTACCTGCCCTGGATCTCTATGAAACCTCAGGTATAGCGAAAGAAATAATGAGCAAATAGGTGCGTAACTGTCCTTCCACATGGTTGCGGCAACCCTTGCCTAGGGTCTCATGCACATTTTGAGTCGGTATAGTTTTGCTGCGAATAAGAATTGTCCTGTTACCCAGTCATTAATTAATAAGAAGAACATAGTCATATCCACTGTATCCGCGGTGTACGCATTGCAGGAGGCATCATACCTAAACGCTCCCAACCGATCATGTAATCAAGGAAGCCAATCTACAGGCTCTCCCATTCAGCCTCCATGGCCTCTTCGTCATCACTGACTACATCCCATGGTGCCGCATGATCACGTTCCACGCCCTGCTGGGGAGGAGGACGAGGGAAACCAGGAGGCGGCGTCCTTGGTGGTGTTGGTGGAGGTTGAGGGATCGGATCACTATTACCGCCACCAACAACCGTATTTCGGGGGCCGAAGCCCGGCAACGGCTCTTGAATCGGACCCAAAATCCCGTCAACGATGGCGATAAGAGCCTGAGGAGAGACTTCATCCGGTTGCTCTTCGTCAGGCAAGGAGTAAAACGTAGCGCTGGAGCTGCCGGAGCTGGAACCCGTGGAGGTTGATGCTTTGACAGAGTCGATAGACTGCGACTTGAACATCGCGTTACAGGTAGCTTGGAATGCACTTGAAAGCATGAGGTCTGGTGTATCGGAATGAACTGAGGCCGAGGTTTCAGAAGCGGCCATGATGGCAGATGCAGCCATGGCTATGATTTTTTTGGGTTGCGATGTTTGTTTTGTTTTTGGTTTTGTTTTTGGTGTACCGGAGCTTGGTGGTTATAAAAGAATATCTGTAAGGGGATTCTCGTGTATTATATATGTCTGCCAGGGACGACTGGTCGAGCCTCAAGATCGATGTTGAAGCAAACACTGGTGCTCGTCGTGATCCACGCATTGCAGAAACTCCGGATAATGTTGCACCGTGACAGTTAATCTGTCGAAAGCCTGTTGCTTTGCATTTGTTGAGCATCGGATGCGTGCTGTACCAAGAGATGGTGAATGTAGAATCACAGCTATGGGAATGCGACGGAGGTCATACAGGAATCGCATACTCTACATCGCTACAGAGTGAACATCTGCCTTGGCATTATTATAGGACGACGATGTAGATCAGATGCTAGAGAGGCACATCTTTGATTCACGCTAAATCGTGGACAGTTACTGTCCCTGGCAAACTTGCGATTCCGTCCGATGGAAGTCATTCCCCAGCGGGATGACAACATGAAAAGGCAAAGCAGAGAATACCTCAATAGGAAACAAAAACACGTGAACGTCACTTATGTCGTCGTCGCTCAGTAGCATTTCCATCTGCAAACAGCTATCAGTGATTGTTTTGTGGCACTGGTTTGGTATGAGTCAACTTGCGCGCCATAATATTCACAAGGCCAACAAACAAGCCAACTGAATCAGAACACCGCGCTTCCACATCAGATTACAAGCTTACTTTCCAAATCATCTATTCTACCAGCTCTAAAACTTGTTACAGTTAGTACCAGCTTCCTTCACAGTTTAGGGCGTTCCACGAACAAGTACTCTCGCGTGTTCCCTAAACCTCACATGTCACAAAGGACAAACTACATTTGATCCTGTTACGATGAATTGTTTCTCAGAAATGTTCTGAGCTACTCTGACGGATCCAAATCCTAACATGATAAAGACCAGCACAGCTCAACTCTTGTGTCTGACCAGGTTTTGTCATCCATGTCTTTGAGTGGCTAATGTTTCACGAGCCGAGTATGAACTTACTGTGTTATTGTTGCATTATGCCCATGACATCGTGCTCCAGTTCATGATGCTTTATTGTGTAAACAGTGTATAATCTGTCAGATCCATGTATCCACAACCGGTGCATACATTCGGGGCAGAACGAAGGTTAGAGAGTGTTATGAAGAAGTGAATGCCGGCGCAAGTCTCGATTTGTATGACAGTGTTGCTATGTCTTTGGAGGGTATACTTGGCTATGGAGCAGAATGAAGTATACTGAAGCGGCTGCGACATCAATTAACGTGACGGGGAATCCACATGGGATGTTGACCACCACAACTTCCTCCCCCCGGCCGGCTGTGAAGTAGGGCACGATCGTGTTCTTCGAGGCAGTTCTCATCTAGTCGTCTTCCCAAAAAGAGTTCTGGTTCTTTAAGATATAACTCGGTTGTCTGGGGGGAATTTTAATAATTCACGTTGGATGCCAGGTCGCGGAGTAGCCCCTGAACGTGATGACCCCTGGGATTGACATATGCAGAGATGCCCATCCCCAATAGTGAGGTACTTCCAACCCCTTACATTCGATACGTACAATACACAGTGTTGGTTCTGCTCGCCTCACCGATTCGTATTATGACCTGGTTTCGTCTACAAATGAAACCCCATGCAGAGCTTGTCACAGCAGAGTCATCACGTCTCTATCGGGGGCAACATCTCCAACCTTGTTACGTTTGACGTCGCGTCCAACACTGTATTGACGCAAATGTCGGCGCTCGCTTATGGGTATATTCCAACCACTCAGCTCGACTTGGGTGCGACACTCACCCTACGACGCCCGCTGCCGTGTCTGGTGTGATTCCAGAGCATTGAATCCAAAGGAAGAGGCACAAGCGCCAGACATCCCAGTCTCAGGTGGAGAAGGCATTGACTTCTGCGGCACCAGCCGGCATTGCATGTCTGGTGTTTGGTGCTCTCCCTTGCCCGCCAGGAACCAAGAAAGTCAGTGGCGCTTATGTCTGCGATTGACGCTCTAGGTGCCGAATGGGTTGTTTAAGGGCTTGGTCTTGTCGTCTGGTGGATCCGCTTCTTCGGCTTCATCTTGTGCTTCCCCATCTTCTATTCTGGTCGTTGGACTCTGACATGGGGACTCCATTCCCCTCGTGTAAACCAGGCGGGTAAAAAGAGGCGCACGCCAAGTGCCCTTGTCCTGGAGGGGATGTGCAATGCAGGTATCGTCCGCAAGACGCTGTCTGGTGCCGTCTGGTAGTTTTGGATGTCGGAGCTTGAGGAAGCAGGATGAGAGAGTGGGAGCAAGACGAGGTGGATCCTCAAATAATGTGAGAGAAAGTGTGAATCACTTCAAACCTCCTCATAACTTTTCCCGAGGGCTCGCTCTTGGTTTAACCAGCCGATGATGGAGCGTGCCTCCTGTGTGTTCGTGTGGGACGTGACCAGAGAAACTCGTGGCCCTTCGATCTGACGACAACTCGAGAAGCCATCCACAGCCATCGGTAGCGATACAGCCACCAACTGCAGGCGAGGTAAACTGCGGAGGCGCGTGGTTAGTTGTGCGCAGTCAATGACCCTGGTCGGCCTCGTCGTGTGCATCCGGGCGAAATAAAGATCCATAGTTGCAACTGTGACGAGACGCGTCTCGGATGTCGCCTATCTACAGGGTAGGGAATTTTTCTCAACTCACACGATGCGAAAACTCCAATCAAGCGGCAAATTGGACCGATAATACGTTACTTGACACGAATGAACTAAAATGCATGTAATGATGGCCGCAGGTGTCAATTGATGCTTTTCGTGATCATCGATACAGGGCAAGCAAAACCAATATCTCGTGATGATCGAAGCACGTAGTTCGGGTTGGGCAGGTGCAACAAACGCTTTCCCCACCTGCCACTTCACTGTTTTGTTTCTCACATCGCAAAGCTCAAACACAAAAGCTGCGGGACAAGCAAGAGCCGACACTTCGCCGTGTCGCCAAAAAAGATATAAATAATTGCAACGCAAGTATGACTATGTACTGTAGCCTGCATTACGTGTTCTCGGCAAAAAGAATAATTTCCTGTGCGAAAAAGGAATGCCCCCGATGAGAATTGAACTCATGACCTTTGCATATCGTGCATACAAGTGCAACGCTCTACCACTAAGCTACAAGGGCAAAGGCCTTAGGTGCTGACGAAGCAACTTAATTTTATTTATACAGCTCAACAATTTTGCACAACCAGACAAAGCACCCAATTTTTGTCGAATGGACTCAACAAAACAGACGAGTAAGCAGTCTTTGATGCAACAGTGTGCCTAAATGGCCAGTTAGAAACCTGTGTGGCACCCCGAGGCACTGTGGCAAAGAGTTCATCTGTTACACGCTTTGACGACTCGCTGGCGGTTGACATCTCGAGCTTGGGAATGGGCATCAATTCCGGATACGTCGAATCTTTGATGGGACGGCGGTTCTGGCACTTGTTGGTCGTTTTAAGTCTGACTTTAGCATATACAGTACGTTGTAATAAAAGACGGAAATTTGTCGCTCAACACATCTTGTATTAATTGCCTGCCCGGGGACGGTACTAATGTCTCACAACTAGCCGAAGTATTGGTGGCCGACGTCCATATCTTCACGTTTGGACTAATGAGCACCTTGATTGCATCAATCCGGGCACTATAAACCGATCCAAAGCTCGTGACCGGGACATTCGACAACGATGCACATATTAGCAGAGCCTCTCAGCCCATTGGTGCTCCAGGGTCTCATACAACGATGATGGGTGTCTTCAATTATAAAAGTTCAAACACTCATAATGCAAATACTTGTTGTTAACCTCAAAACCACCGTGAAATTGACCAATCCCACTCCTCGAACAGGAACAAGCCCTTTCCTTCCAAGTCTTAACCATCCCGATGCGTTGAGCGCCCTACACCTCATTAACAGGAACCACTTACTGCTCCAGCACAAGCATATCCAATAGCTTGGGCATTGGCAGCCATGTTCTTCGGTTGAAGTGGTTCACCATCCGGTCCATACCGGGCCTCCAATTTCACAGGAGGGAGGTTCAGCTTGTCCATATCTTCTCGAGCCTTGTGAGTCGGCGATACAGCCATCCTGAGTTTGTGGAGCTTTTCTGAAAATGACGACCGCCGCTTGGTAGGTTGTGATTCTGGCGCGTGGAATTGTGTGCTGTCGTTGGAAGACATGATGTGTGTCGTGAGCGTTGGTTGCTGATGGTGTTGCTAATCATATATAGCAAGCAAGAACTGGCAGGTCAATGAAGCGGAGATGTCAGCTCTATATAATCATTTGCTTCTAAAACAATGGAAACGATTTACACCATCTTACTTCGGTCACTTCCATATCGAGTTCGCACCATCTTAGCTCAAGCCTTGTGGCGCTGTCAGTGATCGTTGTGGTGCATTGCCACAGTGGTTAGCGGCTGTGCTGTCAACTTCAGGCCACGCCATGTTGATCGCTTTAGAACTGTAAGAAAGGTTTGGGACGTTGTTTGGACGACTAGAAAGTAAGTTGGGTGGCTCTCCTGCAGGTCCAACGTATGGCTGTGATGCGCATCTTATGACGTCGATGTCAGCAACACCCGCACACCATAAGCGCAGCACTGGAGGGAACAGCATTCACTGGGCGAATGATCTAAACTGCTCAAGTATGACAATAAATCGCAGCGGGATGCCTTGTAAACCCTACGGCTAACTGTGCAAGTCAAAAGCGTTTTGAACACAGCAAAGCCGTTGCAACCACATGCAACTCAACGTCTATTTAGAAATCATACACAAATCTACAATTACACCAAAAACACGCTCACCACCCCAGAGCCCCAGCTTTTAGAGTCCTAACTTAAATGCAGATCGATACTTGATGCCGAAATACGCCAGACTGCCCACTGCAGGCACAACCAAAGCACCCAGCTTCAGCATCGCACTCTGAATGCGAGGGTTCATCCACCCGCCAACTTCCTTCTTGAAGTTTTCCTGATCGTTCGGTTTGGGGAACGGCTCATCAGGAATAGGAATCTCGAGGAACGGACATATTTGCTCCCATCCAAGACCGTCTTCAAGACGGAAGTAGAGGAGGCGGTCGGCGGGGAGGATGCGCTTGGCCATTTCGATGCTGCACCAATTAGCAATGAACAGACACAAAAGGAACATTTTACAAAAACCAGCGACTTACTAAGAAGCGTAATTCCTCCGCATAGCTTCTCTATTGTCCTTATCGCCGGGGGAGGTTCCATCCGCAATCGCCCCATAAATGGCCTTGTTGAGGTTCAGAAACTTGCGCACATCACCGTTGAAGTACTGCAGCACATTCAACGGAAACTGATCCATCTGGGAGACAAGTTCGCCAGCCGTCTTATTCACAGAAGTGACCCATTTGTCAGGGTCGCGGTCCGTAAGGATAAACTTGACGTTCGGGTCGTCGGCGTAGGCTTCGAGGACTTCAGGACCCATGAAGTAGGGGATTTCAACGAGACACTTTTACAAAGCATTAGCGATTGTCATCAAAAGCGTACGGCATGTTTCGTACATCATACTCAGCAAGCCACTTGTCAAAGTCTTGCCTGTTGTACCGCTTGATGCCCGAGAATCGGTTATACTGCGCCGTGATAGCCTCCGTGAGAACTTCCATGTGAGGCGCACCGCCTTCCAGAACCACCTCAGCCATATGGTATGGCTTGTAGCCCAAAATCTTCATTGCTCTATAAACGCTGAGCGTTCCCGTTCTATTCCCCATTAGCTTTTTCTTTTTTTTTTCTGAGTGTCATGTCAAGCCAGGGCGTACCTGCTAGCCGTTGCCACAATGACCTTGACCTGTTTCTTGGTCTTGGGCTCAGGAAACTTGTCGATACTTCGAGACATGGCTGACGTATATGGTGTATGTCTGGGACAATGGTTCAATGTTACACTGCAGCAGTGCAAGCCGCACCTCAGCCCTACAACATGGTCGAGTATTTATACGAAAGGCTCGTCGGTGGCGACCCGACGACCCGACGATAATTTGAAAGCATTACATGAACAATGCGCCCACGCTTGTAAGCTGACATCAGATGCTAGTGAAAAGGGGGCGTTGTTGGCATTAGGCTAAGGAAAACGGTTGTCGGCTGTTGGCCAATGGGATATAATTTGTCATGTTGGCAGACCTTATTTCAGTTGCCCGGTGGTCTGGGCGTTTTCAATTTTATCCCCAGGTGGGAAATTTAGATCCGTGGAGTTTATTTTCAACGGTCCACTCCATACTCCCCCCCGTTATCATGTTGTTTTGCAAACTTGTGCAGAGCAATCAATTCCAGATGTCATCCCATCCCCGTCCCCAGACTCCAGATGGGTCACAGCACTCATCACGTGGAGTGATGCAACGGGCCAATTGCGGGGAGGCGGACATTGATACCCGAAGCGAACCGCCGATCTCGTCGACTTGACTTGATCATGAACATGAGCTGATTTCCATCAATTGAGCCATTGAGACTTGTGCAGAGGTCCAAAATGCGCTCAACAATCCTTGCCACGCTGGCGTTGGTGCCATTGGCGACATGCAACCAACAGCCAATTGATGGCCCAACCTCACACACAGCCACATCCAGCCAAACACCCTCATATCGCGACGAATTGCTCAGCCTTCACAAGAACCTCATCTCAATTCCCTCCATCTCAGGGAACGAAAACGCCGTGGGCAATTTCCTCGTCGACTACCTCACCTCGCGTGGCTACCATGCCAATCTGCAACCCGTTGCCGCCAGGGACACTACCCCAAGAAATCATAACCGCTTCAACGTGCTAGCATGGAAAGGCGACAGAAGTCCCACACCCAGAGTCATCGTATCCTCACATATCGATGTCGTTCCTCCGCATATTCCATACTCCATTTCCCCTGGGGCAGTCGCGCCGGAAACCATGATCATGGGCCGTGGCTCAGTCGACGCAAAAGGCAGTGTGGCATCCATGATCATTGCCCTCGACCAGCTTCACTCCTCAAACACAATCACCCCCCAGGACGACGTCATGCTTCTCTTCGTGGTGGGCGAGGAAGTTGCCGGCGATGGGATGGCCACGTTCAGCAAGTCGCTGTCCAAGATGAAGGAGCCTCCTACTTTTGACGCAGTAATCTTTGGCGAGCCCACTGAGAATAAGCTCGCCTGCGGCCACAAAGGCGGCTTGTTCTGTGATATCAATGCCCATGGTGTTCCGGGACATAGCGGCTACCCATGGCTAGGCAAGTCGGCAAACGAATTGATGGTGCGGGCCATGGTCAAGATTCTGGACGCGGATTTGGGGAGCTCAGAGCTTTTTGGCAACACGACTTTCAATATTGGCCATATGGAAGGTGGCTTAGCAGGAAATGTTATTCCCGAAAAGGCAACTGTCAAGTTTGCAGGGAGAGTGGCAATTGGCCCACAGAACACGGGGCATGAGATTGTGCGATCTAAGATTCAGAGTATTCTGGATGAGGTTGATGCCGATGCGTTTGAGATGACCTGTAGTCATGGGTATGGGTCAGTAAAGAGTAATTGTGACGTGGAGGGTGAGTTGCCTATGAGAATGTGTTGTAAGGGTTTTGCTAACAGTGCGCAGGCTTTGATAAGATCACTGTCAATTACGGGACGGACATCCCCAACTTGGCAGGGAATTACACGCGGTACCTTTATGGCCCTGGCAACATTCTCGTTGCTCATGGCGCGAGGGAAAACTTGACAGTTGCGGACTTGGAGGAAGCTGTTGAGGGATACCAGAAGTTGGTTGTCCATGCGCTAAAGCAGTAATTTGAAAGGCGTAGCTGAACGATATATATGTGCATACATACATTATGGTGACGCCTCGGCGTCGTGTCTAATCTTAAGAACCTACTTTTAGATACCCAAACCTTGCTAACTAACAACTTCATTACGTTCATTTCTCATAAGTTAGTTCATCCTACAACTTTGGCCCACCGCTCCGGCATAATCTTGCTAAAGTCAAACTGGCCATCCGAACCCTTCTCAACGGCCCCCTTTTCAGTGACAACCGCATCAATAAACTCGGCCGGCGTAACATCAAACGCTGGGTTCCACACTTCAATCCTCTGATCTGCCGTAGCAACTCTGACCTTTGTGCTCTCATCCACGCTTCCATCCGCCTTGATAACTGCACCAGTTACCTGCGTCAACTCCTCCCGCTTCCGCTCCTCAATCCTGATGCCGTCGCCCGTCTCTGTCTCCAAATCAATACTGGTCGTGGGCGCCGCTACCATGAATTTGATACCGTGATGTTTTGCGAGGACTGCGAGCTGATACGTGCCGATCTTGTTGGCGGTGTCGCCGTTGCGAACAACTCGATCGGCGCCGACTATAACGGCAACAATGTTCTTCTCTGCCTTTTTGGTGCGGAACAGCGAAGCAGCCATCGAATCGGTGATCAGGGTGCTGGGAATGCCTTCAAAGACTAGTTCAAAGGCAGTAAGTCGACTGCCCTGGTTGTATGGTCTGGTCTCCGTGCAGAATGCATGTCGTAGCTGGCCATTGGCCTGCAACGTTCGAATAATTCCTAGTGCCGTGCCATGTCCTGAGGTAGCTAGAGAGCCGGTGTTGCAGTGTGTAAGAACGGAGACTGTGTTTTCTGATGTGGCGCCAACTTGAGCCTTGAGCCACTCCGCACCGTGGTCTCCGATGGCGAGGTTCGTTTTGAGATCCTTTTCGAAAATCTTTTCAGCTTCGTCGATGAAACCTTCGATAATGGACTCCTTGGTTTCGCCAGAGGCTCGTATCCGAGCCTTGAGCTGATTAATGGCATTGGTGAGGTCGACGGCAGTGGGACGGCTCTGCTTCAAGTAGTCAAGGGCCTCGTCGATATGCGCAATGACTTGCTCGGGAGTGTTGCCCGCTACGGGTCCCTTGAAAAGCTCAACAGCAAGTCCTAGGCTGGCAACGATGGCAATGGCAGGCGCACCGCGCGTTCGCATGGTGGCGATGCTGTCGAAGGCTTCTTGTCTGGTCGAGACGTCGTCATAGTGGAATTCGTGGGGGAGACGGAGTTGATCGAGGACTTCCAGCTTTCCGCGCGAGTAGCGAACTGCCTGGAGGGTAGACATGGTAGCTACTTGACAAGAAAGAAACTAGTATAAAATAGCAATTGTCAAAGGAGAGAACCAGAACAAGAACAAACTCTGTTGGCAGAGATGGAACCTAAGATTTTGCCCCTCCATGTCGTCTTGAAATCAGGGTCAATGTGGAACAATTCTGCCGCCACCCCGCCATGGCGTCAGCAGTCGTTGGCCGCATCCAAGGGCCAATGAGAGCGCTTCAGTGATGCACCGTGTTGCTCGACAGCGCCATTGCTCTCACCGCCCGGGCACAGGCACCAGACTGCTTTATCGACATGGATCACCAACTCACCCCAAGCTTGGTCTGATCTGGTGTTGTCTCACGCCCCACAAACCGACACCTCCTAACAACCAGCTTTGGAACAGGGGTTGTCACAAAGCTTCGACCACGGACTCCTCCAACCACAAATGATCCTCCATAGACACCACCAGTCACGTACCCGGTTGCCAATGGCAGAATCGACGTATTGGCCATGGAACAGCAGTCATCGACATCGAAAGTGACAGGTAAACCTTGCAGGACATTTGACCCCTTTCGTTTTGCGCCTGGCAAGCCATGCTGACCTACTCTAGTCCAGTACTTTGATCCTCACGATGTGTACAAGCTGCTCGCCCCTGGTCTAGTTCCTCGATTACCATTGCATCATCTTCACTGGCAGTCGCATGCTGGACCTCTCCGATCCATCGACACCTTGCATGTGGACTTGGTGCCAGGAGATGCCACACCGTCGGCCGAACCCGCAGCTTCCAATTCAAGGCGGTCAACCATTGTCTCGCGTGACGATGGCTTCCAGACCCAACAAGTAGGTGGTCAACCTGCTTCGACCGAAAACGATGATAAGCAGACTGCTGTGACCAAGACGTCTTCGTCCGGCCAGCGGCGCCATCAGATTCCCGGCTTGCGCAGCACTCCCTATCTCAAGGTGCTCCTCGTGCGGTGCGACGACAACGATTCCTACAAGGCCACCGTAAGAACAGAGATTCGAGAATGGATCAAGGAACACACGCCGCCGTCGAGCTCATCAAAAAAGGCTAGCAACCAGGAGAAGCACGATGCTTTTGAGTGGCTCATACTGCATGTCGTCATCCCAAACACGACGGCTGCCACCCAACCCCGAAGCAGCGGTAGCAAGGGTGAAAGCGGTTCCGCAGATAAGACGTCCACCGCATCCCGATGGAGAACAGGGTCTACGCCGTTGATGGAAAAGCTCCGATCGGATTTCAACTCGTCCAGCAAAGGGACCCCGGACCGCGTTGCCCAGATCCGCATTGGCATCAACGATGTTCCATACGACCTATTGCCGAGGGTGGTCCCCGCTGTGCCGTCTGGCTACTCGGAGACAGAGCAAGATGCTGCGAATGCATGGAACGAGTTGATGGGAAAATTCAAGACCTTGATTCTCAGCTCTTTTGACATGAGAGTGACTCAGTATGAGGAAGATATCAAAGAAAGGGACGGACAAAGAAGTCTACCGGGCTGGAATTTCTGTACATTCTTCATCCTGAAAGAAGGATTGGCAAGAGGCTTTGAGAATGTCGGTCTTGTCGAGGACGCTCTCGTCGGCTATGACGAGCTCAGCGTTGGGCTTGACACTGTCCTTCGTGAACAAGCCGAGAGCGGAGCGCCAGAGAAACATGGAGGTGCCTTGCTGACATATACGGAGGAACTACAAAAGACAGCCAGACAAGCTCTGGTGGATCTTTCTGGTGATGGCGGCGACGATGAGGCGGAAGATCTGCAAAAGCAAGAAACAGCCAGCACGGACGTCCAAGACATCCCTATCAGCTCGTCGAAAAAAGCCTACCGGGATATGATTCTAGCGAATAAGGTATCGGTGTTTGACTTTAGATGCTACATCTTCTCTAGACAGCTGTCATTGCTCCTGCGCTTGGGAAACGCGTCGGCTACGAGAGAAGAGCTGTTGGCAAAGTTGAAGGACCAGCATGATTCTATTCTCCACGGCGTAGCGCCCCTTTTACCGCCCATGAATAATGATGACGGGCTGGAGAACTTGGCCATGCTCTCCGAAGTGTGCCGACGGACGTTGGAATTCATTCCGTCTATTTCTCAAGTCATGCGCCAGGATATCACCGCCTCATTGCTGAACAATGCCAATTCTAATACCGGAGGGGACACGCAGCTAACAGCCTTGGATCCGTTGCTGCTAGAAACGATAGACAACATGATTGCATCGTTCGCATTTACAGTTGCGCAACAAATTTTGACACAAACGTCGACGAAAGCATTGCCCATCCTGCCAACAATTTTGGCTATGGATGACGGATCGGAGCAAAAGTCGTCTATTCCAGAGCCAAAGACCATGCTACACCCCGCTAGATCTTCCTCGTTGCATGTGCAGACCTCTCCTAGACCACCGCCTAGTCCTGGATTCCCTGGTCCGAATAGGCAGTCAAGCTTTGCCGAGTCTGAATCCCAAAACTCATCCTTCAACAAACTGGGGTTGGAAGAGTTGGCGGCTCGACGGGCAGAGTTATACATGCTGTCAAGAAGCATATTGGAGGGACTGGGAAACAAACGAAGTTGGTCTAATGGATGGGATGAGGCACCGGTGGTCGGCGAACCAGGCTTGGACGGCTTGGAAGATATTAACCTAGATGACGATGACGATACCAAGCCCAGAGAAACGCCTGGTGACAAGGCTGCTGCACCATCAAGTGCGGGAATTGACAATATCGTCCTACGAACCGCTAGCGATAACACAGACGACTTTTACCGCCTACATGAAATTCTGACCCGCAGAGCCATGCAGGACTATTCAGTTGCCAACCACGACCATGCCGTTCAGTCTTGTACAGCCGACTTGGCTGTTCTCAAGGTTCACATGAAGGAATACAAGGCTGCTACGAGAGACTTTGAGCGAGCAACACCATTTTTTGGGCGCAACGGCTGGAGCCTCTTGGAACTATCCCTGCTAATCATGTATTGCCGTTGTCTGAGTGAGCTGAGATCAAACGATCGCTTTGTCGATGTTGCGTTGACCTTGCTAATTAAGTCCTGTGCGGCTGAAAGGGAGAGGAGGGAGCAACGGCCAGTGTTGGGGAAAGTGCAAAAACCTAATGTCCACAATGACTCTCCTGTTAGGGAAGTTGCGGCCAAGCTCTTCGCTCTAGCATCGGAGCCTTCATCCCCGGTCAAGGTTACATTGGCAAGCTTTGTCATGGATGTTTCATTAGAGGGAACACCGGTGTACCACGATGGCAAGGACGGGTGCTCGTTGAACATTTCACTCAGAAGCCTCTTGCCGGAAAAATTACCGGTGGATTCAGCGAAATTGAGACTAACATGTATTGACGGCGGGCCTTGCAGAGATATCAACTTGGAAACCAAAGGAGATGTCATTCTTACTCCGGGTAGGAACACCATCTCTGTTGAGTGTAACGTGAGTGAAGATGTCGATTGCTCTCTGTTGCCATATTTCGTACTAACTTTGATCCAGTCCGTCGTTCCGGGAAGATATCGAGTGAGCCGGCTGGCTCTGGTGTCGGGCCAACTGTTCCTGCACCATGAGCAAGACGCCAACACGTTGTCCCCTCGAAGCAGCAATATTTTCCGGGATCCCGATGTTACCTTATTCCAACGTACCAGTGCTTTGGACGCGCAGCTCACAGCCAGCAAGCACATCAGTCTTGGCAGAAACAATGCACTTGATCTTGTCGTCAGCTCCGGGTGGAACACATTGAAGAGCTGCGATGTGAAAATCCGACCAACAACGGGTGGTCTTCGTCTATTAACAACGGAGGCCAAGTTGGTAGACGAGTCTATAAAGTTCGCGAAACCTCCAGAAGCCGGTGCCGTTTTCTTCGGACCGATGGACGCAGGCTCATCCATTACCGTGCGATTCCCATACTCTATCGAACAAGACCTGGGCGATGTGTCGGTAAGGGTAGAGGCGACATATGAGACAACATCCGGCGGATCATATTATCTGGCAAAGTCCATCATGGTGCCAGTGTCACTTGCTGTGGGGGTGAATGTACAAGATGTGTTCAAGCAAAAGGAGTTGTTCTCACGGTTCAACGTCGAAACAGCATCATCCAGCCCTGTGCGACTATTCAAGAGCGAGCTTGTGGAGTCGGAGCTGTTTGAGACCTCTTTTGGCATCCCGCCAGCGAGCAGCGTCATGGTTTTCCCAAAGCAGCACGCTACACTACTGTATAAAGTCAAACGGAAGGAGGGGGCGAAAGTGGGTGCGCGAGCCGGCAGGACACTGCAGCTCAAGTTATACTACAGCGTGCTACAGACGGAAATAGAGGAGCTGATACAGTCGTCAGTGCTAGAGGGCCTCAAGGGTACACCGCTCGAGTTGTACTCCATGGTCACGGTGGCACGTGTGCTGGAAGAAACAAGAAACGGGCTACAGGCGCACGACCTAGAACGAGCAGCACTGGTTGGCCAAGTCACGACTTCGTATCTCGAAAACGTCCCGTGGGCACATTACCTGCGCGGGCTCGGCTCCATACCCGGCACGACGGACGACGCAACAGCAAGATTGGCCGAGTTCCTCGACGACTGGCAGAAGAAGCACGCTCGCATGACCATACCAACACGCACCCCATTGGAGCCATCGTCGCTCACCATCCCAGTTGAGATCCCGTCCCTCTCCGTCGTACACACGGCCGACATGCGCATCGACCACTCCCTCCTCGACCACCTGGCTGGTTCTCCCTCGGCCGGCCCTCCCGCCGCCTCCGTGAACCAGGTGCTCCCCACGACGCTTCATCTCAAATGGACACGCATCTGGGACACAGACGCCGTGGCCCGCGAAGACGAAGAGTTCAGCTATGAAGTCACGGCCCCCAGCGACGCTTGGTTGATTGGCGGTCGTCGAAAGGGCCACTTTGTGATACCAGGCGGCAAGACACCCAGCGCCATGTCCTCAACCGCAGAGACGGAAGCCGAAATCCCGCTTGTCCTCATCCCCCAGCGGGAGGGATACCTGCCATACCCAGCCGTGGAAATTAAGGAAGTCCCATCAACAGACGGCCGAGTCCCACCCCCATGTGAAGTCGACTTCAGAAACTTAGGAGAAACGGTGAGAGTCGTCAGCGAGCGCAAGAGCGTAACAGTCAGCCTAGACGCCAGTGGTCCAGGCGGCGGACCACTGGTCTTTGAGACGGAAGGATTGCATAGACAAAAGGGCAGGATAGTAGCGTAAACAATTCACATTGTACTTCATCCCTATCTTACCAACGTGCCCTACCTCAACGGCGTCCGTAAACGAACAATCCACACCCAACAAAGTTACACATCGAAAAATATAACTGACCACACTACATTCTAGAAGGCCTGATATCTGACAGGGCGTGTGCACGATCCAAGACCCAGGTACTCGTTGTCTGTGCTGCTCGTCTCCAGGACCCAGGTAGAAGTTACATCCACCGGAGTATCAGACCAAGCCGCGGTGTATGATGTTTGAAATGACTCAGTGATTCAGATTTACGATGTGATGCCATTGGTTTAGATACGAGCTTACTTCCATTGCGCTGTTGAGCTATACGACCGGAGGACGGGTACTAATGGAAAATCGCATACATTTTGACACGGCACATTTGACAGAATTTTTTTAAATCAAGTGATATTTTATTGCTTTTTAGCTGCACAAAAACTCACTTTGCAGTTCAGACAAGCCCACTGCTGCTGTCTGGTACCATATGCCATGGGGGAATTATATCCATGGTGCCATGCCCTTTTTGTCTTCATGCTGCCCACCTCTCATGAGCCTGAAGCTGAACCTGTCCGCGCCCCTATCTAACGTTTCTTGATGCATAAAAACAAAAGTGACCGAGGCCCAGGCCCAGAGCGTCCCATGTCTCGCTTCCCGTAAAACGCCTAACAATATGCTTGCCATACGACCCTTGTTCCGTAGTGTCCCACGTATAAATGAGTTGACGGCTGTTCCAACAAGGAGAGAATCAACTAAAGCAAAGTTGCTGATCAAAGAAGAAGAAAAAAAAGATAGGACGGTCAGAGTCGCCTGTTCAGAATGATATCGGCTAAAGAACACAATACTACGGCGGGCAAATTGCCATGGCCGTAGCTTTCCCCGATTTTGGTTGGCAAGGACATCTGTCGCAAGCCGGCCAGTGTCGCCGATGTTGTGCTGTGCTCCGCCATGCCGTGGCTAGTGTACAATGAAGGGTAACAGTTTTGTCAAAAGAAAAATTGTGTCCGAGGGGCTATTAGATGGCGATGCGCTTCGTGGCTAGGCCCTTGACCGACATGCGAGATGAAAAATATGATAAAAGGGGTGACTCGTTGGCTTGGGTATCATGCCTATAAAAGGACCAGTGTTGAAGCCAAATAGGGAAGATGATGACACTGATTATTCAGTGGTTTCGTTACTCGTGGTAAAGGATTGAACATAACGACTTGGGTCGTTGTATGCAGGGGAAGAATTGGTTCGAGGCCAGCCGAATCCGCGTCCACGGAATGCATATGCAAAAGCGTCGTCTCGTACTTCGGTTATGAAATATTGCTGTCCTCTTCTCTTTATGGGTGGAATTAATATGCGGCACTTCGCCCTCAAATCGTGGCCGCGTTGCACATATCCTCCCAGTACTCATTTCTTTACGCGGCTACCGGAGGCAGTTATCTTGGTAGTGCTCATGAGGTCGCCGATGTACTTTTGCAAGAACTTGTTGTTGTTATCGAGTTTGTCGTGTTCCTCGCGCACTGCTTCTATGCGGTTGAAAATAGTTATGAGCGAGTCTTGCAATGCTTTAGCATGCCTGGATTCAGTTAGCTGACAGCTCGTGGGGCTGCGCAGTGTTTTGTGGACGTTGAAGTGGGCAATTGCCTCTCCATATGGTCTTGTTCCAGCTGCGAGTAGAATAGAGTATTCTTACCTTCGCATTTCTTCCCTTGCTTCTTTTCCAAGTCGGTCAATATCTTCGCTGGTGCGACGTGGGCTCATGGCTCTGACATCATCGGGGCCAAAATGAGCCTCAACTGGACCAACTTCGGAGCTGTCGCGGGGAACTACCAATGGGCCACTACTCTTTCGACTAGGTAATCGTGGGCGAGTGGGAATGGGTTGGTGAATTACAGGCTGACTGGTGTCAGGCTCATTGTTTTCCGATGTGGTAGTTGACACTGAGGAATCGGATCGTTCGATGGGATGTGTGTGGCTGCTGTAGCCATTAGACTGTAGATCGTTGTCGTCTGACATGACCACGGAACAAATTTATTATGGTGATCGCGTAAGGTGAGCCTTTAATGTGATTGTGACATATATCGCCGTAGCTGTCGGCTGGAGAAGTCGTTGCTCGGCTGCGGTAAAAAGGCGTTGCTGGAACGTGTTGTCGTGTTGGCCCACGGTGAGATCAAATATGCCCACAAAAACTCTGTGCAAGGGACACGAGAGCGGAGATGACGTCGAGCCTGAAGAATATTAAGCCGCTCGCGTACCTAGTGGTCGAGGGAAACGAGAAAGAGACGAAAAAAAAAAAGGGAACAAGATTAAGCTCGCAAATGCAAAATAAAGTGCTTTGCAGAGTCTTTGCACCCGTCCAGGACGTTGCCTTTTGATCAGCGCGAGGAACGGTGGAAACGAATCTGGTGGTTGAAGATAGGAGGGAGGAAGACGATGGTGGCGGTGGTTGAAGAACGAGGGTCGTGGATGGCGGTAGTGCACGAGAAGAAGGGAGGACCGTGGATAAAAGGAATTTGGCGGCTGGCAGACCCAAAGACCAGCCAGTGAACTGCTCAAGTGGCCAGTCGAAGGTCTGGTGCTCTTGGGGGTGTGTGCAGGCGGTGATGGGACGGATTGAACAAGCACACATTGAATGCTCGTTGGGGACCACAGAAATGGACAGACACACTGACTGACTGACAACGGTGGGCGAATTGAACATGAACCCTGCCAGGCCCGACTTCACTTGACTCGAATTCGACATGGACCAGACATGGACAGACGAAACCCTCCGTCTCTGGCAGGCCACCGTCATGTCGACTGGAGCCAGCGGGCGGGTAGCGGCCAAAGGGGCCCACGGTGCTCCATACAGTGGACGAATGCCCAGCACAGTGAACACTTGGGCAGATTCACTGAGTGACTGCCCTGGCCTGGTCTGACGCTGATTAGGTTCGAAGGGGGTCGGACCGGGACATGGACCAAACTGCACTTGGCGTGGATTGACATTCAAAAACGACACCAATTGGACCGACCACAGGAAATGACGGAAGAGGTTGACCCAAGGACGATGGTACGAAGTTCAGTTCGCAGAGTCCCTGCGACCGAACAGCCGGTACAAGTGCAAAGAGCTTCCAACGGTACACCGTCACGATCTGATGGTGGGGCGGTACCTTCCCTGGTCAAGGCTCCAACTCACTCTCGCCTTCCATTGCAAACATTGAAGTCATTCAAGTACCAGACCTGACCTCACCAGCAAGGGTGGGGGTGTGGGGCTCGGATTGACACTAGGCATCACAGAGGGACCAGAATGCAGGAAGGGACAGGAAGAAAGAAACATTGAAGACACCAGCCTGGCTTGGCTGGCCTGGCACACTAGCAGCATGGGCATCTCAGAACGGAGAGACACTGGACCAACAGTGACGTCTGGTTCTCTAACGAGCATCCTGAGGCGCTACTGGGGGTTGGTCTGGTGCTACGTACTTGCCAGGATGAGTGAGTGAGTGCATTTGATGGCATGGCATGGGGGTGCCACCTGGTTATGCCAGCCTGGTGTCCCAATGTCCCTCTCCTAATGTCAATCCACCAGAATCACGTCAATCCGGAGAACAGGAGTTCGACGGCCCTGCCTACCGGTACGGTGGTGTACAATGAGAATTCACGGCAATAAGCATTCATCTCAGGGACAATGATTGATTTGATCCAAATTCCAAACTCACCAAATCTCCGGAAAACACGTCCACCAGACATCCACCAGATGTCCACTTCAGCCCGGCCTCGGCCACGAGCCTCTGAAGCATCTGAGGGCTGTGTGTGGTGAGTGATCAATCATGAGCCCTGCAACCGTCTGGTCTGGTCCATCATTCATCAACAAGACCCGTCAAGCGTTATTTACATCTGCGCCGAACTAATTGGTCGGTTCATCATGTCATGTCTGTTACACTTCTTTGCTTAAACCGTGCAATGGACGGATGATCCTTCTTGGCCATGGCCAACATCAACCACTGCAAGCAAATGGTTGGTTGAGGAACACCAGCAGACATACGCAGACATACGCAGACATACGCTTGGTAAAATTGGACAGGATACAACGAATAGCACCAGTCTTTCTCATCAGAATGGTGACAGTGCTGCCACCCATACAACGAGCACTGGCCATGAATGAAATGCTGTTGGCCGCGACACAACAACACCGACATGCCATGCAGGTCTTTGTCATCTGTCGTCGTTTGATTTTTTCCCACACCAGTGTTGCAGGCAGACTGGAGATAAACCGTCAGGCATTTGATATTTTCAGGGACCAAGCCACCTCACTTTGGCTGCCCCAGATGACCCCCAATATTGACAGGCAAGCCATCCCGCCCATGGTTCGCAAACCGCCGATATGTTGACCGCTTGCCATAATCTGACGTTGCATGTGGCAGTCAGTAGAGCTGAAGTCGGGAGCTTCTCGAATCAGCCTGATTTTGTGGTACTTCGTCAAGTCTGGTCTTGCTGGCCTTATTCGTTTATTTATTTATTTTCTTTTTGGTTTGTTACGTTTTTTCTTTTTCTTGTTTTTTTCGTCGTTGTGAGCCCGGGGACTGTGGCTCTCTGTAACCCCAAAGTGAGCAAATGTGTCGGAAAATTCTGGCTCTCGGTTCAGTCTCAAGCAGCATTGCACAGTCGTTCCGTAGCCAAGCGGCCAGTGAGGTGCAGCAAGAGTCATGAACATGCAATCATTCGTGTTTCGCTGCATGGCCTTACTCCGTACCCCTTTCCAAGTGACGCTGCTCTTCTTTTTTCGCCTGTTCTTATTACGCTGTGGCATGGCCACTCAATGCTCCCTGCGATCACCATTGACAATTTTGGTGCCATGCAAAATGGGTGTGGTTGCCAGAGCACTGAACTGATATTGGCATGAGCCTGGCGTGGGTGGTGGCTAAGTGACAGGCAAAGGTTGGCGGTCAGCTGAGTGCTGAGGCACAACCTGAGAGCTTGCCGATTGTTGGCACCGTCAAGTATGTAGGAAGTATTTGGAAGGGCTTGTCAAGGTGATGGGTCTTTTTTTCTCTCTCAAAGCTTCTCTCAAAGAAAAAGAATATTATTGATATGGGCTGTAAGGACTTTGAGTGCTGACAGGCAATGAGTATCGGTAGTCCTGGACTTTCTTTTTCCCTGCCGTACGCTATTATTCATTCTGATTGCTTTTCTTGCTGGCTTCATAGCAGGTCAGTTGCTAGGCCGGAGAATCAATATCGTAGCGCACCAACCGGAAGGCACTCTCTGGAGCTTTGATTGTGATGACATGTTGGAGCATCAAACACTGTTAAAGCCAGCATTTTGAAAAGAAACGGAAATCCGGAATTACCACCATTGTTCCAAGTAAAATATCACTTGAGAAGCAAAAACTCGCCGGGAAGTGGAGGCCAACCAAACGGAGGCGCCTCAAATGTGTGGGATATTTGGTATTGAGATAGTCCCCTTTGACGAATGAAGTTCTCAAGGGATCCAAGTTGGGACTGGCGGTGGGCAACAGCCTGGCACTTCTCGTCACGAAGGACAGGGATAAGAGAAGGGTTGTGCTCCGTTGGGGGGTGGTCGGGGTGTGGACAAGCGGAGGAAGACCCTTTGGCGTTCTAGGAAGATGACGATAGGCTGTCGCCGTTTTTTAGATGCTGGATCGGCGTCTGGCGCTGTACTGAGTTTGGACGTCATGAGCGCATTTTGGACAAGGACTCGTGATTGCGTCTCAAATGATTGACTTGAACGTCCTGTGGAAGCACCTGTAGAAGCGAAGCATGATGAATTGGAGAAGAGGCAAAGCTCAACTGGCCCCATCCTCCAGTTCTTTGACCTAAGAACCTCACAGTCGTTGAATCGTCATGGCGACATCATAACCAAGCGTTTGGTCGTCACCATCGTACCGCCTCCTTCGTAGTATGATATGGGTCGGCGTTTGAAGTTCACTTTGGCCAAAGAAATCTTCCAGAACAATGAATTGAGAGCATGTCAGACATGACAAATGGCGCGGCCGGTTGGTATGCCATGACTGTTGTGTGCTGGGCCTTGTCACAATGGAGAGATCTGGGCAGAGTTGCCAATAGTTTTTCTTTCTTGCACATCAAGCGCTGTTGCCAAAGGGCCCTGTTGTGTGCTTCCAGCCTCGCCCTCTTCCACCAGTTTTGTCTGGTGTAAGTTGTCTGGTTGACTGTTGACCATACAGCTTTGCACCAAAACTTGCCTTCCATTAGTACTGTATCAAAGGCAGTCCAGGAGAATTTGATTCTTGTTTCCAGCCCATTCGCCGTTGCCGTGCAAAGCTAGGTCCATGCTGCATTCTCGTGATGCTAGTCCGCCTCAAAGGATCCCGTCAATGGTGATTTGGTGTTTTTAAGTCCCACAGTGCCCAGCCCGAGGATCCCCAGCCGAAAGCAAGTGCTGCAAACCGGCATTATCAGGAGGGTGATAGGCGGAAGACGGAAGAGGTGAAGTTATTGGTAAAAGGGCCCAAACAGCCCCCGTCTCCATTTCTCAGTCATCGTCTCGGCGATCACGAACCGTGCATAGCCTGTCAGAGGCATCGTTGGCCGGCCGGATGGGTATTTCACCACATCACGACGAAAACAAAGAGATCAGCGGGTTGTGACGCCATAGGCGCCCCGGCCTTGAGGCCCCTGCATACAAGGGCCACACACACCAGTTGACCGGTCCTCGAAATGGACATGGTCGATTGACCCTTGCCGGACGCCACACGATGCATGCCTTGCACTGTGCAGCACCTCCAGGGTCAACATGCTGCTGCAGGATGGCGACCAGGCCGCGTGAGGGTCCAACTGGGCCTACAGTGGGCATTGAAAGAGACAAGACGGCCCCAAAGCTTTGAGGGGGAGGAAACAAGTCTGGTATTTTTGTGGCACGAGTTGGCTGAGGTTTGACAAGAGGCTCCAGATGTCACCACCAAAGCTTGACGGCTCGCCACGAGTCTCCCCTGTCGGTGATGTTGCAGCCTGCAGATGGGTTCATGATCCCGTGACTGTCATCCAACTTCCTTTGACCAGGCAGCTGGCAACAGCGGTCAGTCACGGCAGGTGGTGCTCACGAGCAACTTGACTCTGGGTGCAGACTGCACATGCATGGAACTACTTGCTTGGGCACATACTAGGTACCTAGGTACCTACCTAGGTAGGTACGTACGCACATTATTTAGGTGCCAAGTGCCTACGAGCCATTGAAAATGGAAAGAGCCACCGGCGACATTGGGACTGACACAGCTCGAGAGGATCCAACTTGGGTCGGAAAGAATGACTCTGGTGGTTCAGCAGGCAAAATGAGGCAACAGCTCGGTCTAGCATCCACATGCCTGCCAATCTTCTGCGCTTCCTTGTGTACTTCGTAAAGACCTTGCCACAGCGGGGTGTGTCCTCCAACATGACGGTCAGCCTCAAGTACTGGTGCCTGGCTCTTTCGAGGTCCCCACACCTCACCAGACACCTCACCAAGCACGTCTGTCCAACAAGATACTAGCAAGACTCGAACGTTGCATCTCAGACCTCAACAGCCTTAAAACTCCAGCAACACTGCGCACATGACCACTGTGCATGGTTCGCCCTCACCATCTCAGGGCTCCGATCGCCTGTTCTCCGTTCCAACCGCAGTAAACAAGTCCCCATCGACGCAGTTGTCGCGTCGCCTGTTCTCTGGCTGTCCCCAGGCACAGCTGCAAGAGCTCCGCGAGCGAGACCAGAATTCTCCGTTTTGCACTATTGCGCTGTCCTTTACGATCCTTCAGTCCAATGGAGCTTCACCTGTGACAGACGTACGGTGTATTGTTGGGCACAAATCCGGGCCTGAAGAATGCGAAAGCTTGGCGGGTCACACTTGATTCCTACAGGTGATCTGCTCTCCAATCGCAAATTTCCTGTTGAGCTTTAAGACTGTACTCCGTACAGTAGTCTAACATTATCTCTGCTTGCTTACTGCAACATGCAGTCCAAATTATTTCTTATTATCCTGTGTTGATGCGGAGCCGGCAGTGCTTGTTCGACTCAGACCAACACCGGCCCCCGAATACAGCAATTTTCCAGATGCCGCGGAAACGACAAACCTTGCTTTTTAGAAGCAGCCTACTTTCCAATCTTTGTCTTCCAAGAACCGCGGAGCAAAATCCTACGACCCGTTCTGCCGTTGCACATGAGCCAAGCGGGGATAATGAAATTAGCATTCAAAAAATCGCTATCAAACGAAATGGGGCCCCCGGTTTATCCTCATCTTGAGGGTGGTTCTCATATTGCCAAGCTACCCATGCCATGCCACCATACCCCTAACCTGCTTGCGCTCTGCTCAGAGCCCTGCCGCAATCTCAGACGATTGACTCTCCCGGCACCGAGTTCTGGGGAGTATCAGGCCGGTGGGTAACCAGTCAGGAGCTCGTGTTCTCGCAAAATTCCTTTTGAAGGGGAATGGGACATGGACTTCCCCCCACCCGTCCTGTTGCCCCTGGCGGCCCACTTGATGTCATGGATCGACACTCCTCCGTGTGCAACGGTTGATGGAAACGGTGCAGAGCTGAGAAACGCTACTCCGTACTCCATACATTGATGCCGCCGTCTTATTATTCCTGCGTCTTTTTCATCTGTCCAAGCATATCGAAGCTGTTAAGTTTGCCACCTGCGACGGCACATGGCATGAAATGGGTTGACAGCCTCACATTGTCTCAAGCCGTGGCGTCATTCAAGCCAGATTTTTATTGTGGAATACTTTGAAAGGCAGCCGGCAGGCGCCGATTCTTGCCAACGACATATCGAAGCCCGTTGCCCAGAGTAAGCCTCGTTTACACAAGTCCATCAGGCATTATGACAATGACGTGTGCTTGTCACGGCAAAGTGCACTGAGGCTTGGCGATCGGCACAGGCAGAGCATACCATACCAGTACAGACTTCATGGAAGGTTGGTGTGGAATGATGACCAGAATTGCGATGTGCATGAGGCTATCACCTCCCAGGAAACCAGAGCCGTTCCCAAAGCCAGGATGGTTTGATTAAAGACTTGGCTGTTTAATCCCCATTGAAAGAAACTTTGACGAATGCGAGGGATGGAAGTGGTTTGCAGAAACAGAAAGTCACGGTTAGCCATAATCACACACAGTACGAATGTTGTCAGGTTGATGTTTATAGAAACTTGAACACCCTCAACGTCACCGCCGGAGCAGCCTCCTCACTCTTTGTTGCTTCTTACACGGGCGAAACAAACTTGATTACCGATCGACGGCCGAGGTGTGCCGGCCACCCAGTCCGTGCAAATGCACGGCAGTCACCAATTGTTTTGCAATCGTTGCACTTGTGAGCGGGGTGTTTACCGGTATGTAGGCCATTGTCTACGGAGTATTCATGGCCCATCAGAGCTTGTCACCAAACGACGGCATCGTGTAGCAATCTATACAGCCGCACGTGTCTTCACGCTCTGCGTTTTGTCCTTGGGCATTTATAATTTGCACGCAAGCAATGCAAACTACCTGCACCCCAGTGCGGCTCTCATGCTGATCGGTTGTTTTACATTCGCTAGCTTCGCACAGGGAAGCTAATGGACCAATTCTGTGTCTCGATAAGCCGGACGTAGCACGAGATCGGCTTTCTTAGCTGTCAGGTGAAACACCCGCATCCTCGACATCTTGCACATCACACGGCTGCTGAAGACTAGCAATCTCATAAGTCATGCAGTTGCATCTGTTGTTGTGGATTAGTATGAGTGCAGGACGCACGAAACCGTGGAGCCAGGCAACTACCAATGGGGGAGAGGGGATGTTGGGCATAACAAAACACGTTTAGGCGCGATGCGCTCCAGATGTGCATGTATTGTTCTCCGCCTCCTCTGGCGGTAAGCTCGGACGACATTCAAATGGCCGTTGCCTTTTTTAGCACCCCGATAGTTTGTCTTTGTCGGTGTGGATGGTGATGGTTATGTCGAATTCTCATGTTGCGTGCTCCAGCGTAACCCTTGAACATGTCGATACCAAAATGAAGATCGCGGACAAAATGGATCTTAGAATTGAAAATACCATACTAGACCAGAGATTCCGATGTGGACATCTGTCTTTATCTTGACGGCTGGTAACTTTGAATAACCCTTTCGTCACTTGGATGTTGGCTTACTCAACTTCAGTCACCTTTGCGGCGCTGATACCTTTCCTCGAGCCGTTGAACTTGAATACATTACCAGTCATATTGACACTGACTCACCGCCACGCGTTCAGGATCAACTACACCGTCTGCGAGACATGGCTTAACATGGATTACAGCCACTGTTAAATGCCATCATGTTCTCAGCTTGGGCGCGGGGTTCTAAACAGCGCCCAATATCGTCACATTGTTGTTCCTAAGACCCGTCATATATCACTATTCTATCGGCACATCTTGCTTTGATCAATTCCACGTGGCAAATCTCTGCACCAGCAACCTTGTAGACATGGTCAGTTGCAGCATATCATTTCATGATTGCGGTCGTCGCACTATGTATATGACACATGATACCTCATACCTCGCGTATGGCATTTCTTTTCTATTCCAACTCCCTCTGTACGTTATTCTTGCCATCCATCACCAGCACCCAACATCCAGTTCATACCCACCAGTTTCAAGCCGTGTCTTGTAATAAACGTAGCCGTATTAAATGACCTTCTTTGCACAAACTCTTCACCGCCAACGTCTTCCTTGGAGAGCGACAAGCCATGCGGTTCCCTAAACAGAAGGAACAGATATCTATGCGGGCGAGAACTATTTCAACACGTTAGCTCATTCATATCTCAGACACCCTTTTCGTAACTCTCCATAAAACCAGAGACAATAGAGTATCCATCAACAGGCATAAACATACTCATCCTTTGGCCCCGGAGCAAGATACTCTGTCAAAGCAGGCTTCGTCTCGCCAACCACGCCATCCACATCCCGCAGAGGCTGCAAGCCCGGCAGGACCCAGTGTCTCCAAAACGCAAACTTGGGGTCATCCGGCGTAGGGGCATCAGGATCAACCAGCATCAACATGTAGGACGTATCAATAGATGCTTCAGGCTACCAGGATTCATCAGCTTTTGCCATTCGTGGAGTGAAAATGAAGTCAAGTTAAATACCTCTGGGTCAAACTGCACCGACGGCGCCTTCTTCACCTCGGTCACGCGAAATAAATTCCCTAAATCGACTTGCTTCCCATCATAAAGGATTGATAGTTGGGTAGTGGGCCGGAAATCTCGGGGTATGAGAGTCGCGGCGCTACCCGGGACGAGACTTGCCCGGGCGAGCGAATCGGACAGCGCTTGGGCGTGGAAACTGAGGCTCATGATGGATCTGGGCCGGGTATCACATACGGCAACTTTCAAAAGTAGAAAAGGGAATTTCAATACGTGAGAAATCGGAGAGGAGGCTGGTTTTTGAAGGACAGAGGTCATAGGCAAGTGGTGCGCTTACAAGTGGTGAAGTACCCGGTTTTGAGGGCTGTGAGTGGTGGAAGAATTCATCCGCAAAGGCACCGCTTTACTTGTTGAGGCGGCATGATGCGCTGATGGCGCCATGGGAGGGCTGTATAAAATCTTGGGAAGCTGCAGGGAAATTGCAATTATTAATGAAAGGTTACTGTGCAGTGGGAAAGGTGTGTTGTGAAAGTGATGTTGTACGAGGAATGCTTGAGTTGAAACAAGCTGATTTCCTATTTGGATTGGTGCAACGCGCTTCATTGGTGGGCGATAAAAAGCACAATTTGGACATTAAAAACTTGTTATCTGGCAGTGGATCTGGTATGGGTGATGTTATTATGAGTTATAGGACTAGACGGTATTTGGATACTTGAGATAAGGGTTTTGTATTAATAGTAGTTGCATGGGAAGAAAAAAAGTCTCCGATGGTTTTGGTGCAGGGTAAATGGGTTAGTGAAGATGCGCTTCTTCCCCGCATTTGAAGCGTGAGAGTGAGAGCGAGGTGAGGTGCAGTGTCGGGGTAATGAAGCCCGGTGGCGTTTGTTGCCGTGAGTTTGTTATGCGACGGTGTTGGGACGAGCACTTGAAGGATATGAGATGGGCTTGAGACGAAATAATTAGACTAATGCACATGCTGAGTGAGCATATCTGATAGATGAGGGACAGCCAATACCATCTCGTGCTATGAGCCACGCATGAATCGAGAATATCACTGCCGACTTCAGATCCCACAACAGTTCCAATCTACAAGATACAAAGATAGAACCCTCCGCACCAGGGCGTCAACGGCGGCAACCCTTGCTCCCTCTTATCACAATCAATATCACACGTCGATCCTCCACACGCCAAAGCTAACTCTAATCAGAAACATACCTCAACGCCAGCCTCAAATTGCCAGCTTAATTGCATCACGCACGACACCGCAACCTCCGTCAATATCGTTCATGCACGCAATTTCGGCAATCACCTCGTACCTTTCCCGTATCCCATCACAACCTTATCCCAACTTCAACCATCATGCCCACTTCCCCGCAAACAAGTTCGCGAATACCTTCCCCACGCTGCAATACACCGAGTCATGTCCCTGATCGACGTGCTCGCAGGATCATCTCCGCATTGCTTATCTGCACTTCACGATACCAATCTTACACGAAAATGGCAAAGCTGCATGCCGTACAACGTAGCACCAACATGGTCATAGTTTAAAATATCCCCCACTAGCCGCTTTAAATAAGCGAGCCTACTTATACCAACACCTCGCCTCTCACTCACCCACAAAACACATCTCTCAAATTGCCAACGCCAAAATGCCAGACATAGAATCCGTGCTAGAGTCCACCGCCGAGATATCCAAGCCCAATGCCGAAATCCGCATCAAATATGGCGAAACGAAGCGCGGCCTCTCCCCGCGCCACATCCAACTCATGTCCATAGGCGGCTCCATCGGCACAGGCCTCTTCGTCGGCATAGGCGGTAAACTATCCCAGTCTGGACCGTTGTCCTTATTATTGGGCTACCTCCTATGGGGCCTCCTGTTCATCTGGCCGTGTAATTTGTGCGTGGCCGAAATGTGCGCGTACCTCCCTGTGCGGGGGTCGATATTCGAGCTCGCGAGCAGGTTTGTCGATCCGGCGCTGGGGTTTGCCATGGGATGGACGTATTTCTACGCGGGCGTCATGCTCGTTTGTGTGGAGTATAGTGCCGTGGCGACGGTGATGCAGTACTGGAACCAGAGTGTGAATCCTGCCGTGTGGATTATCATGGCGATGATTGTGTGTATAGGCCTGAATGTGGTGGCTGTCAAGTATGTTTCCTCTCTGCATGACCGAATCCATACTAATTATTTGTGTAGATACTATGGCGAAGCTGAATTCATCATGGCTTCCACCAAGATCATCCTCCTCTTTGGCCTCGTCTTCCTCACAGTCATCACCATGTGCGGCGGGAACCCTCGCCATGACGCCTACGGCTTCCGGTACTGGAAGAACGGTCTCGCCATGCATCCGTACTATGCGGACGGCGCTGTAGGCCGCTTCCTCGGCTGGTGGAAGGTCATGCTCTATGCTGGTTTTACGATTTCTGGACCAGACATGATTGCCCTTGCTGCGGGGGAGATTCAGAACCCCAGACGCACGATACCCCGTGTTGCGAAGCTCATTTTTTATAGATTGGTGGGGTTCTATGTAGTTGGTGTTTTGGCAGTGGGCATTATTTGCAGCTCGAGAGATCCGAGACTCATGGGTGCTGTTGAGAATAACGAGGCAGGGTCAGCGGCGAGTCCCTGGGTGATTGGGATTCAGAACCTGGGTATCCCCTTTCTGCCGCACCTCATTAATGCGATGATCTTGCTGTCCGGGTGGTCTTGTGGAAATGCGTATCTGTACTCGTCGTCCAGGACGCTCTACGGTCTCGCAAGAGGTGAGTCTGAGTCACATTTTCTCGCCATGTGCGCCTCAGCAAAAACTAACAGCGTGAATTAGATGGACAAGCCCCCAGGTTCCTCATGAAGTGCACCAAGGCCGGCGTACCAGTCTACTGCGTCGCCATCGTCAGTCTCATAACCTGCATAACTTTCCTCGTGACGGCAAACTCGGCCGTCGAAGTGTTCAACTGGTTCGTTGACCTCACCACCACGGGCCTCATCGCCACATACACCATCATGCTGGTAATTTTCGTCTTCTGGCACCGTGCACGTAGACAACAGGGCCTCAAGAACAGCTCTTTGCCGTACGTGGCTCCCCTTCAGCCGTACGGAGCGTACTTTGCTCTGGCCCTTGGTATTACTGCGCTCGTGTTCATCGGCTTTGATTCGTTTGTGCCCTTCAAGGCGAGAGGGTTCGTGACCGGCTACTTTTGTATTCCGTATAGTATAACTCTGTATTTCGGATGCAAAATCTGGAAGAAGACCAAACTTGTTGACCCGCGCACTGCGGATCTGGTGAGCGGCAAGGCGGAGGTGGATGAAGAGTGTAGGGTCTGGGAGGAGGGTGGTATTGAGAAGAATTACAAGGCTAGCTTGGCGGAACTGCCGTTTTGGAGGAAATGTTGGGAGAGGCTGTGGTAGTTCGCCATCACCCATAGCCCAGCATTGCGTCACTGTCTGTGTGTCGGATGACACAATGAAACCATCGTATATTCGTTACAAAAGAGGCTTTCAATTCAAGTGTTAAAATAATTCACTCCGAGTTAAACCTCCGCTATCTCGAGTTTCACCAGGATGGAACATTGCGTTTCCCTACCCTTCATGTCCATCATCCGAATAAAGCTCCACCCAGGAACAGCGTAAAACAACCGAACCGCAGCTACAGCAATCATGGGGTTTTTAGCCCATGCATCGTCGCTCTTGATTAGCATTCGCAAGAAAACGAGCTCATTGTCATCGTACACCCATTCCAGTGTCTCGTCCCAAATAGGCTCGGTGACTGGTGGGTTGTCGCCTTTGTGTAAAATGCCGAGCTTATGATGCTTATACACCGATGTCTTTCGCTTAATACTCTCGCCTTCAACCTCACCTGGACTGTACAGGTTACAGGTAACGTATGGCTTAAGGGAATCAGGCTCCCGGTCTTCGTCGACAGGAATATCCGTGGCTCCCGCGACGTGAAGCCGAAGCCTCTTCTTCTTGCCGGTAAGGATTTGGCCGTCGCCTCCGCTTCGGAGAGCAGCGGGCTTCAGGATGTAGCCTTCTGAGCCGCTAAACAGCGCATCGTTAAGTTGATTGCTGGTGCCGAAAGTTTGCCAATTGAGAGCGCAGATTTGCGCACCGATGCCCCAGAATTTGAGCGGCTTCAGGTTCGATGACGAGATTCTTGTGCCTTTGGGAAAGACGCGCATCAGGTGCTGGGCGTTGTGCGCCGCAATAGGGATGCATTCGTCAGGGAGGTGAGACGAAAGTCCTGATTCAGACACGTTGATAAGATGATGGTGTGGTCCGTTGGTGAGAATGCCTGGGTTGAACCATGAATTGTCAACTGGCTTGACGGATTGAGCATACACTCCCAAGTCTGCTAGCTCGGGGATGATGCCAGCGGTAGGAGCCTCCTTTTTCTTCTCTTTGTATTCCTTTCTAGCGGCCTTGGCTGCAGCCTCTTCCTGCTCATCATCAGACGGCGACTCACTCTCAGAGTCCTGGGGAGTGCCTTCATCCCCCTTGAGGTGATACTCGACAATGACGGCGATGCAGGCACCCAGATCGGCCAGACACACATGTTCATCGCCACCACTCTGTTCGCGATGGCCCTTCTGTCTAACAGGTTCATCAAGCAGACGATCCCCGAGCACCTCCTTCATTATATCAACAAGTCGTTTCTGGCCCTGCTCACCGCAATGATTTTCCAGGGACAGCAAGATAGGTGCAACCTTATACGTAGGATCCTTCGCCGCAATGCCCTTTTCTTCGTCAAACACATCTCGAATTGTCTCACATACATCTCTGAACAAGATATGGGACACCAGAGTAAACCCATGTGTGACTTTTGGTTCCTCGGGGTTAGCACTGTTATCCCAAGCGTCAATCTCGACACATCGTGACCCTGTCTTCAAAGCCGTCTCGTATGCAGACGCTGACGACGACCCGTACAACTGGTGCGCCATAAGATATGTGTTGTGGCTAGAGCTGATGAAGTACTCTGGGAGGGGATGGGATCTGTCCAGCAGGGCATCAGGCACGTCGAAGTGCGACTTGCCGAGCAAGTTGCGAAGAGCGGGTGTTGTCTCGTGGGATGCGACGCCCGCATCGGATTCCGGCAGGACTTTCTTCTTGACGAGATATTTGCGAAGGGCTTTGCTCACTTGGAGCTGCTGCTTCTCATGCTGGGCTTTGCGGGTGCTGCGACCCCCGCCGCCGACGGAGTCGATGGCAATGCCCTCACCCTTGTCTTCGTCATCTTCGCCGGGGCGGAAGGGATTCAGGTTGGAGAATTTGGATGATAGGTGATGATGGTCTGACATGCTGGCTGTGGGTGTTGACAACGGATGAAGTTCAAGTCAAGTGTGTCTGGTTGAAAGATTGTGGAAGGATGTTGGTGTTTTGGAGGCTGGACTGCAGGCAGTTGCGACCGGTGGCGCCAAAGAAAGCGCATGTGAGAGCGGTCAGTTTGAGCTGGTGTTCTACACGTCTCCTCAACCCCAATGGATGCCGGGTTCAAAATCCTTGAGAAGGCAGTGTTCGTATATCCGGACGTGCCAAGGTGGTTGGGGTTTCATGGTTGTTGAAGATGGCTTGGACTCGGAGCTTGAGCTTGAGCTTGGAGCTTGGCTGAGGATATGCGTGTGGAGGGAGCTGAATATTGAAGCTACCAGAGCTAGTCGCATTGCGGCGGGGTCAATCATGACGGCATCGCCACACTTTAATCACCTTGGGACAAGCCGCCCGATTAATGAAGGTGAAATGAATCCCGGATGCCGCCCTTATTAATGAGGGCTTTACTGGGTTTAGACTTGTATTACAGACACGGCCACTGCAGCTACAATGCTGTGTCCAACTCCAGACCGATGTGAGCCAATCCTTGGGTTGGTGATGCAGGGACCAATGCATGCACCAGACCATGTGCGCATGAGAAGTGGCTCAATGATGCACCATTTGCAGCGCGGCTGTGGTGTGACATGGGCGGAAGGGATCGACGTACTGTTCTCATCCAAATTCTCAAGCTGTTGCCTTGTAATTGTCTCATTTCACATCCCATCGCCTTCGCTACACTTCTCACTGGTATTTCGCAAACGAAACGTCATCAACACATACCCAGACCAATCCGCATTTGGTTTCTCAACATAGCCGCGTTCTACAAGTTGTACAAGATCATATTTTGTTCATACGAGGGGGAGTGAGGCAGGGTCTCGTCTGCCAGAGTCGACCACGTCATGTCCTTGAAACCTAAGTTGATCCAGTGCCCTTGAAGGCTGTTCGCCTCAGTTTCCAGCGGACACCAATGTCGCTCTAATTTACCGCCGTCGCATGCTCTCTCAACCCTGGCGCCAGCTTCAAGTGCTCTTGTCCTTCTAGATGCATACAGACTGCTAGGGAGAGCGAGCGAGCACTCTTTGATCGATGGCGGCATACTGCGAACCATGTCTTGGAATGGGCGTACAAAGGCTTCATCTGTAATAGCCATCGAGCTCTGGTCCTCGGGAATAGACCGATATTGCAGCTCAGTCGGAAATGTAAAGCTCTGTATAGAGAAATAGAGGGATCTAAGATTAGGAAACAAGGATGGAATTGCCCTGAGAATAAACCGCAACGACCGTAACGAGGAGTTTGTTGCAAGGGGATCGCTTGGAGGGCTTGTTGGGTACAGGTCCTCTGGCCAAATGGTCCATAGTATCTCAACTGCCATTATGCTGGACAGCCTTTGTGGAAGCAGCAGGCGATTCAGGTTTATGAGCATTTCTTTGCTTGCTGTGTGAAAGGTATTTGTTGAGTACAACACATCAACACCTTCGACATAACTAGCTTGCTTTGTTACCATCAAGCTTTCAAACATGTTACCTTTGTACCAAAGGTATACTGCAGGGTGGGGGGCTTACGATTGTCGACATGATGTCAACCAGCCCATTGCCCCTACGTGACACTTGTTCGGATGTGTGCCTGGCCACAGCTTGCAAGCATCATCTGGTGTTCGTCCAAACCGGCAAGTATCAGCAGCAGGTAACACACGGTGTCCCGGACGTCCAGGCGTAGGAGGGTTGCGATGGCAAGTTGAACCCTTCCAAACCCATTGCTTCGGTCCTGACCAGTCCAGCGGCGGGTAGATGACATCGTACTGCCGTGTCGCGTCTGAGGACAAGTTACCGTGACCATGTCCGGTAGCATTGCGGCACTTAGTGCACGAGCAGCTGAAGATCAAATCCATGTGGATGATTCCATCTCCAAATGCTTCACGTAGAATCTTGAGCCGGATCTCGAGAGGAAACTTCAGGAAGAACGGGCTCGTTTGCTTGTCAAAGCATGTCTTGCCGTCCGAGGACTCGTGTGAAGGAGGTGGAGTAATCGATCGGAGTCTCGTTTTGGGGAGATGAGGAAAAGGTGCAGGCCGTGACCAGCAAAAGTTGCTTGAGTCTTTGTCGCCGCCACAGTCTTGAGAAGTGTTGGTTTTGAAGCGCCTCAGCATCCGTGCTCTGAGGCTATTGTCACGACCAGTCATACTGCCACCTTCCCCCCGAGCAAAAGCATCTCGGGTTGGAATTTGGAAAGATGAAAAGAGGGTAGAAGTGGCGATGGCGATGAGAATAAGCCAGGGGTGTGATCTTGGATCAAGGTGAGGCTAGTGGTCGAGTCCTGGATGCAGATGTCCTGAATAGGACTCGTCTCTTCTACACTGACATGCACTGATCATTATGCCAGGACAAGAAAGTTTGACAGCCCTCATAAAATCGAATCAATGGCTGCGAGAAGTCTGGGCTCTTTGCAAGATCGTTGTTGGTTCCAGAGCTGTGTTCTGCCATGCTTGATGTCGAAAACAGTAGAGAGAGTCAACATTTGATGTCTTTGGCAGCAAAGTGAACATGGAATGATTGCTTGGATACGCTGGTGGGCCATTGGGATCAGGTACCAGCTTGTCAAAAGTTTCTGCCTGAACATTACGGCAATAAACGGCATTGCAGGCAAATTCTCAGGCACAAACTTTAGCCCCACTGCGGCCCGCCTCCAAAAGGTCAGAAAATTTGCATGCAAATTTGTTCCTTTTCTTCTTCATTCAAAATTGAACAACGCAAAAAACACGTTCAAGTTTCTCTCACCATGCTGGCCCGAGGCGCGCCCTTACAGGCTGTACCCACGACTGCCGGTGAATGAGAAGCAGAAACGGAGATCAAATCGAACAATCTTGGGTGCGGTGCTTTCCTGGCTTTATGTCACATGGGGAGGATCGCAATGATTGAGCGAACATGACACACCGATGTAATGCTTTGTATGGAGTACGTTGCCGATTGTCGAGATGGATATGCGACTGAACAAGGACGGACTGGAAAGAAGGAATGGAACATGCGACAATGTAGAGAGTCCATCACTTGTTTGAGTCGGACAGAATGGTTCCTTTGCCAAGGCTTTTGTCCCATGGCAGCACGACGTGGTGAACACACAACCTCGCGACCTATTCTCCTTGATGACATGCAGATGCAGAGTCACGATTTCGCGCACCGTAGCCTGGTAATCTTACTGTAATCGACATGTCATCATTTTGGCAAGAGTCTGGTGAGCTTGGACGGTTTGAACCCTCCGATTGCCCAAGCTCCCAAAGCCCACGTGAGAATCTTCATGGCTTTGTCAACATGTCCCCTTTCACACTGACGTCCTATCCAATACCCAAACACGGATAACGTAAGGAACGAATGGAGTCATCAAGTATTTACTTGCGTAAGTAATATTATATTGAATATCATACTGTACATGTGCTAAACGCAGTATTATATCTCTTGCCAGCAAACCCAGCCGTCATCCAGTCTGGGTCGTGACGTTTGCGCGACGATGATTCCACCACAGGTTTTATTGCATTCCAGCACTCCTGCGTCGTCGTCGGCGTTAAAAAGCGCTCGCGTCATGGTATTTTCTTCCCTTTCCGCGGCGAGCAAAATAAAAAAATAAAAAAGAAGAAGAAAAGGAGGACCGTCATCTCGTACCACAGTCTCCATCGTCATTGTCATCATCATCATCACTTTGCCCTGTTCAGCGTCCGGATAGCTGTTTTCCCTCTCGCCCTTTGTCCCCTTGATCCTCTTCCCTCAACCCCAGCGTTACTCATGTCCCGCATGATTTTTTCATTCGTTTCTCTCGTGTGCCTCATACCCAAGAAGAAGAAAAGAAGATCGTCAAATGACGGCCTGAAACGCCACCCTGGCATATTACAAACGTAGAGCACAGCTGACCAGCCCCTCCCAAACATAATAGAACAAAATAAATACAACGAAGAAAGAAGGTTCCAGCACAATGGGAAGATCATTCGAAGGTGTTGAGAATGTTGCGGGCGGCCACATGAAGAGCCTGGAGATCACGCTTCGCCTTCCAGCATGGCTGGCCGGGTCTCCAACACCAGGGTTCAGCTTCGGGGTCAGGTTTTGGTTCGGCCTCACGCTTCGCCTTCCAGCATGACTGGCCTGGCCTCCAGCACCAGGGCTCGGGTTTGGGTGCGGGATCTGGTGACGCAGAACGCTTCCAGCAAGGCTGGCCTGGCCTCCAGCACCAAGGTTCGGCTTCGGGTTCGGCTTCGGGTTCAGCGTCGGGGTTGGGTGCCGCCGAGCGTTTCTTCCAGCACAAGATTCCTGGGCCGTTGCAGATGTCGGGGAAGTGTCCGCCTTCGTTGCCGGAGCCGGCATCACCTCCATCATCGTGCGAGTCGTCTTCAACGGCTCTGACGACGGCCTCTGCAGCTCTCTTGGCCTTCCAGCAGGACTGCCCGGGACGATGGCACCAACGTTTATCCTTTACAGGGACAGGATCATTGCTGGGGTCTCTCTTCCAGCAGGACTGGCCTGGACGCCAGCACCATGGCTCCGGGGCGGCGTCGGCGTCGGCGTCTCGCTTCTCGTTGTGAGGTTCGTCCCTCTCAAACTGGCTCTCCATGCCCAGGTCTCGATAATATTGGTCAGGCTCGCGAGCTGTCAACGCTGAGAGGTGAGCAAGCTCATTGACAAGTCTCTTGGCAATGTGGGCGGCGCCTCCTGGAGAGTTGCTGTACTCGGCTTCGGGCTCACGTTCCTTGAGGCCACCAGAGGTCTTGATAGCTTCGGCAAAGGCGTCCGCAACTCTCTTTACCTTGAAGCACGGCTCGCCAGGCCTCCAGCACCAAGGTACTGGAGCTGGTTTGGGGGAAGGGGCAGCGAATGCACCTGCAGCCGCCAAGGTGAGTACCGCGGCGGTGATGCGCATGGTGGTTTGAAGGAGTAGAAGGGGGGGGATATTTCAGAAAAAATTGAAGTTTCCTCTTAGGAGAATATGTTGGACTATTGGGCAATAATTCAAAGACATCCAAAGTTTGTCTCTGTATCAGATTGATCGGCAAGGACCATACCAGGGGTGGCAATGAAGTGGTTTTATCAATTTTGGGGGCAAACAAAGACTCAAACTGATGATAACCAGGTACACGGGGCCAATGGACGGAAAGCTTTGTTCACCTCAACGTCCTTCTAGATGTTGAGCAGGCCACTAGTTGACTATTGACTGATGGCGTCAATAGACTGAGCATTCGCGAGGGGCGTTGCATGCGTGTTGTGATCACGGCCGCATCCCACCACGACGGCGTCGTCGGAAGGGCACTAGCGAAAGAGGCCGGCTGCTTCATATTGGGCCCTGAAAGCACGCACAGTATCTGATGAAACATCTTCCGTCTGGGGTACGGGTACGGAAGAGGATGGTAGGACACAGTATGCTACTCTACGAAGGCAAAAGGCGTATGCCATGGCTGGCGTCTATTTGGGAATGTGCCTTGGCATAGTCTGGGGGTGGATTCTGTCCCCGATGCCCAGTGGGGCCGAGACAGAGCAAAGCAAACAGCAGAATAAAGCCACGCTTAAATAGAGCCTCTTTTCAGCTATTGTAACGCTTTCACTGTACTGTACAGTACAGCTCAGCACTTACTATGGCTATGTAACAGTAGTGAACAGCCATGTTGCACAAAGCATTGGGACAGAGTTGCCACTAGTTCGAAGGCGCAAGAGTTCATCAAACTGTGCAAAAGAAACGAACCAGACTCGACACAATCTTGGCTGGTCTGGTCTGGCGATTGGACGGGGGGTCGCTTCTTGGCAACGAGAGCACGCCAGATATCCACGCAGTCAAAGCGACTGGACAAGATGCTGCTTACAGGCACAGCCATTTAGAGTAATGGGGCCCTTTGAGCCATAAACCTGGGGTCCAGTGGCAACATCTGAACGTGAATATTATTGAGGGTTGATAGGATGTCGTTGTGTTTGTGCCTGAGAGGCTGTATCAATAACTATTGACTACCCGATTAGGAAGGTGGGGCCATCGCACAGCCAAACAGCGGCCAGTTGGAGTCGAACTATTGCAGCCCCAAACTCCAAGAATAGGAACATGGAACTTGGACGAGGAAATGACACGCAAGCACCGGCGTTTTCGGATCTCCAAGTCTCTGATACTCCACTGTATACAGTAGCACAACCCAGCGCGGTATTAAGGTACACTAATCCTGTGTCCTCAAACCATGTGTAGAGTGCGCTGCACGTGGGAAGTAGTCTCTTTGCGCCACCAAAAACGTTGGGCGGCGCTTCATATGTTTCGCGGGCGTTTATCCGTAATATTGGCTTTCGCCAAATAACAATTCATTTCTCACTCAAAGAGAAGACAATAAAACTTATAATATTTCCAAGTTGAAGTACCGGTACAGGAAAGTGAATTGCAACACAGTTGGGGCTGTGAGTAGCATACCGCCACGGCGTGCCGACATTGTTGATGCATTTCCGCCAAATCTATTCCCTTGCAGGCCAAAACCGTCAAGGCCGGGGTTTAAATCCTACAGATAACACTTTGGTTTGTATTAACAGAAGGATCGTCATTCTCACATGCAAGCCATCCAACTTGAGTTAACAGATGGATGGATGCCTGAAGATGCTGGTGTCTCAGATAAGACGGAGGGGGCAGTGCTGAATTCGCCAACAGTTCGCGTAGTTCCGTCTTGTGGATCGAAAGTTAGGTGCTTGGTCCAAGTGTTCAAGCTAGCGAGACACGGGCATTCAACCAAAGCCCATGTTGGGGATTGGCGGGAATCTCAGTCTCTGACTCGAACTCTACCGTATCTTCTCCAATCCGGAGTCATGGCGTGGATATGAGTCTTCGGAATATGTGGAGATGAGAACCATCATTTCCGTTCAGGCTTTGCGTACGGCCAAGGTCGTGGCGCTGGAACTACAGACTATAGCATCGACAGGAATACGGTAACTGTAGTATTTTTTTTTGTTCCTTTGCCAAGCCAGAATATAATATTTTGGCTTTCCTTGTCAACTGCCATATTATTATTTGAATCCCATGCAATCTCCTCGAAATGACTGGGAATGGGAATGTGGAAAGCAGTTCATGCCTCGTGACGTCAACCTCACGTCTCCATGCAAGTGGCGTACGTCATGACCTCTCTGCACCACATGTTCCCGCACATGCAGCGCAATGATAAAACGGCCATCACAATAGATTTCAATAGACCTTTCCCCGACAAGATACAATAACCACAATTGCGATCAGTTTCAATCATGGCGTTCAAACCCGCCACGCTTGGTGCCTTGCCTCGGCTGTTCGCAGCCAACAGATACCACACGACCCCGGCCTTTGCATACCCGTACAAGGATTCTCAAGATAGGGAGTCTCTCAAACCGCGTTCATCACAAAACACAAAATCTGGCAGGGACGACGACGTGGCCGCAACTCCGAAGGCGGCGTTCGGGCGCGACGTGACTTCGCCCGAGGGGGAGCGTGCAACGGCTACGGAGGAGGAGGGCAGTGACCCTCTGGAAGTGAGTGGTGCGAATCAGGCGCTGAGTAAACCGCAGGGAGATGAGAGAGCTGGGCATAACATGGGTGCGGGAAAGGAGGTACGGAAAGGGGGGAGGAGTGGTGGTGGAGGAGCGCCGAAGAAGGGCGATGCGAGTAAGCTGTATTGAGGTGTTGGGAGAGGCATGACACTGCGGGGATTATGATTCTTGTGGTTGAGGTTTACAGTACTGTGTGGTATTGCAGGATAAGCAGGCTCTTAGTCTACGAGGTGTTTCTCCGTGATAACATTTGGTTAGGCTCTCAGTTTGAGGCTGTGATGTGTACCATCAGCACAACACAGTATGTCAACGGAATATAACCTCTACTATCTCTCTGCATTAGCGGAGCGTTCCCTTTTGCTGAGTAACCTAGCGGTTATTTTCTTTGATAGTTATGAGCCCGGTTTGCGAGCCTTACTGCGCATCTTAAGGCTGCAAGTTTAAGCCCTGCTTGGAGCATCTATTCGGAGTCAGCCACCAAAGGCATCCACACACACATAAAACCACAAGACCACCTATCGCCAGCTTTCCCCACAGGGAAGATTACTACTTAACACCTAGGATGCAGATTATCTGATAGCCATCTAAGCTGGGGGGGTGTGTCAACGGAATATAACCTCTACTATCTCTCTGCATCAGCGGAGCGTTCCCTTTTGCTGAGTAACCTAGCGGTTATTTTCTTTGATACAGTATCATGGCTTCATTGTCGAATAGAAAAATGCATAGACACAGTATAGTACAGTAGAAGGCGCGTGCTTCTGTACAACCGCTTGGTATTATCTATGCATGTCCTCGTACCCGTAATGGGCAAGTGGTTTCTGTTGAATCTTTCGTTGCTTCACTGATAGATGGATCCAGACTTGGTTGCCTGCACCTTACGAAGGAGCCATTCCTCGGCCAGCAGCAGGTCTGAGTATCGAAGAAGCTTTGATGACCTTATGCACTTAGTCCACGGACAGCAAGTCACCGATTCGTATTTAATCTTAGTGTTGTGCCTGAAGCCTGATACTAATATTGCCGATTGCGTCGAAAGTTTTTTGACAGTTGGCGCAACCAACACTATTTACTTCCGTATTGCCTTTGATCCTCTTGAGTATCGGTAATTCCAGTGTGAGCACCATGGACGAACCCAACACGAGGACTAGAATGTGCCCGAGGCAGCAAACACAGCTCCATCCCCGTATAAAAGTATTCGACTTACTCCAAGTGGAAGCTGGTATGCCGTCGACGTGTTGGTCATGCCGATACTCTACTATGAAGCTGACTTTTATGCAGGGCCATGCAGATCGCTGCAGGAGTCGAGACAAGAGTGTTGGTCGTGGCAGCCACCACCTCACATGCCAAGGGTTGTTGGTCTCGTCAACCAGGTAGCGAGGCATCGACAAGTGGTTATGGACAAATTATGAGAAATTGCGGTTCTGCTGCACGCAAAGGGCCATGTCCAGTCTGATCATCTCTTTTATGATGGTAAACGGAGAAACGAGGCGGTCTTCAAAGAGGCGAACAGGAATTCTATTTGAAGATAAGAGGGTAGAACAAAGTAACCATGTCTGATAAAATCTCAAGATCAGGAGTCGTGATAGCTGACATGTTCTCCTCCAAGAGCTCACATCACGAACATGCCAAGCATGGGGCAGACTCACGCTCATAACACAAGGATATCATTCCCTTGTAAACCCAAACCCAATCCACAGATATCCAACACCAAATCACCATCAATGAATCCAAAAAAAAAAAAGAAATCAACTCTTTCCCAAAAAGCCCTCCCGCTCAACAACCTCATCCCGAAAGTTGACCCGAACCACCGTCTTACCAGGCAACATGACCTCCCCAACCGTAACCGCCATAACGCTGGCTGGAAAATCCGCCCCTTCACAAACTCCCTCCACCACACCTGCTACAAACGCCGCGCAATTTAGCCCGCTTATCTCTCTTGGCACGCTAATGTACTGGTTTACAAGAGGCTTGTTATCGATAATCCTGTACTGGTTAGGCGTGTCAGGGTCAATAGACTTTTCAAGACGGTCTGCCTGTCGGCCAAACAGGTGCTGCCAAACGATTTGCTTAATAAAGTCTAGGAGGGAGATGATGCTTAGGGGGCGGAGTTGTGAGCGCGGCGGTTGGCGGTAGAGGAGGAGGTCAAGGAGTTTAAGGCCGATAGGGTGTCCTTGCGTGTTAGGGCTGGCATAGGGTTCAAATGTTAGTTTTACCGTTAGCCGTCGATCTTGGGGCCTCAAAAGCTTCATGTTGGAATATGGCCTCTAGAGTACATACCGGTGCTCTAACTCTTGAACTCCTTTCACCCTTCGCTGCGCATACACAACCATCTCGCTAAAAAGATACGCAAAGTTCGCTTGGCTTAGTTCCGCCGCCTTGGATCGGTTTAATGGTCGGTGGTAGATAGTCTTGCCATTGCTGGGTACGCGTAGCCTGGGCTCTTTCGTCCCTTGGGCCGTAGGTTGTAAGTTCGACATGGCCGATCTGTGTATGCGATCACCCTACTGCGGAACAATCTGGCATCGCCGGACCGTGATTGTTCGCGGGACTGACATCGATGATGGAGGAGTGAGGAGAGAAGCTGTCGTTGATGCTGCACCCACACTATCCCCAACCCTAATACAGCTATATATCGTTATATCCCAGATACCGATATTAAACGGCGCCTATATAAAACTATAGCATATAATACGGTAGCTATATTATATTACATAGTAATATCCACATATAGTAATACGGATTTCTATATCGTAAATACTATTAGACACACTAATTGTATTAAAGGGTGTGGTTTCAACATGTCGGGATTGAATTGTCTGTTGCAACTGCTGACGCGTCTAATAAGGGTTGACACTTTATACGAACTGGGGCCACATTCGTGCATGGCCAACAGCTCCGTCTGTGCCCGTCCATTTGTGGACAAAATCTCGGAACACCAAGTGGCCCTGACCCGTCTTATGCTGTAGTGTCTCAAACAGTGATTTAACTAAGTCACAGTATGGATTCATGTTAATTATCGAATCATGCCTTGGTTATAGGATTGGTTATAGGATTCGTTAGATGAGTCAGCGATCAATTAGCTGCTGACCGGATGATAAGTTACCGTTCGGATTGGTCGATTGAAACCTTGCTATTAATAGAAGCCAAGTATCAATCACTATATAGCCAAGAAGTTTCAAGCTAATTAACACTTGGCACGCATCAATGCTACCAAGGCTATTGAAACCTTGCTATCCCTTTAGCTGAGAAACTGTAACTTTTAGCGTAGCAAAGATCTTAACTAATTATATTACCTCTACTTTGCAAAGGTATAATATAAAAGCAAGCCCAAACCACAATAATCATAAGCCTCTAAACCACTTGAAACCGTTATTCACTGCAAACATTTTACTCAAATACATCTTACTCAAATACATCTTCGCTTAGTCTCAAATCCACCCTTACATTACAATTATGGCAACAGTAGCTATGAAACTTGCCGAGTCCGCCCTCTCACAATTGGGATCATATGCGGTTGAAAATATCAAGCCAGCTATTAACAAGCAGCTGGGAATAGAGACAACTGATGAGCTTTTGAAGAAGGTTAAACAGGAGCTCGACGAGGTCAAGAGAGGCCAGCAAATTATCAATCAAAAGGTTAGTTATCCCTAGCATCCTTTTCAGTTAACAGAGAACTAAAAGACAGCTTCAAATAATTAGCTTGAAAGCATGACGGTAGAACTGAAACTAGGTTTCAAGTCAACCCAATTTATTGAAGCAGAAGCGAAGATTCTCTCTCGTATGATCTCATTTGGGGATGCCATGGAGGGAGCTATTGCTGAGTGCGTTTACCTTATGATAAGTCCAAATAGTCGGATTTTTAGCTAACTTGTTATTTAGTGAAAATGGCAAGACACTTGGGTACGTTTACTTCTACCCTACGCTGTATTTCCATTCGTTCTAACCATTATAATAGCGATAACAAGCAACTGCAGTCGGTACTCACAGCGATTGCTGCAGAGATTGACGGCATGCGAGACCAGCTACACTTTGTGCAAGATGCACTTCTGTCCCGTGAAAATCCCCAGAAAGAGAGTCTTATCGATGTTGTTAATGCGTATTTCTGGAACAAGTACGGCGGTGCCCACGGTCTCAGTGCCGAAGGCGTTACCTATGGCATTCCATCTTACGTTAAAGATATCCAGGGGTACTTCAAGTCCATCGCGCAACTTCAGCTAACCGCCATCTACCTGATCTCTTGGGCCGTCGATCCAAATGTGTTGCGGGTAGAGGCGAAACGCGCTATTACCCTTCTCGATGATCAAGCGAAAGCAATTAGCGACTTTGTTCCCTCTGGGATCGACATCACTGATATTAACGGCAAAGGGGACGCCTTTTTCCGCCAAATCGCCGGAAATGACGATTGCTTCATGATTCGCGAGGCCTCTGGAGAAAAGAATTTCCTTGTTTTACGCACGGTTACTGAGTACGCACAGAACCCCTGGTACTTCGTAGGTTTGGCACCCTGGGAAGGCAACATGATGACCCCAATGGACTACAGATGGAAGCTTGAGCCGGTTGACGACGTGGAAGGGTACAAGCTAATAGGTTGGGATATTGATGGTCGCAATGAGCCAAGGACTGTGCAATGGGAGAAGGACGCGAGCGATTGGAACGCATCCACAGGCAACAGATACACCACACGTAACAAAGGTAAAGATGTGGTCTTTAAAGTTATCGTTGTGAAGGCAAGCACGGATTCCAGCTACACAACTATACGTCTCATGGATACCGAGGTAGCACATGGCACGGACGGACAGACTCCCAAGTGGTTCGATAACCGAGCTAAAGAACCCTACACCTTCGAGTTGGTGTATCAAAACGGTCAACGGTATAACACTTCGTTTCGCGATAGTACTTCTGGTTTTTGAATGGCTCCACGAGCTCTGATAGCACCTACTAGCGCTTGCCACGTCGTATAGAAAATCTATAGAGAAATCACTACAGACTTTCCAGCCTGCACATACCAACGGGTGAACCGTGCTGAAGCTCCATCAACACAGGCCAAGCAGGATCGTTGAGCTACTATTTATAGATGAAACCTACCATTTTAGACTGTCTCGTGGGATCACATCTATCCCCATGTTGATACAGTAGACCACTTAAACCATTTCCCAAACCATACTATTAGGTTGTCTAGAGTGGGGAACATGGACGGGCCATTAGTTCAATTTAAACGGTTTACAACAGTTGGGATGACGGTTTGATGTGTATAATTGCACAAACTGTCAATCTGAATTATTCAAACTAAACGGAATAAATGGCCAGTCTGAGGCTCTCAGAGGGGCAGATTAGACTACCGGGAGCCCAAGCAGCACCTACCTAGACTTGGGATAGCTCTCTCAAATAACTCTTTCCGCTTTTTCTGGAAGAGACAAGGCAATTTCGTCGAAAGTTTCAGTTGAAATACTTGTCTCGTCGGCCCAGATATCAACCAGGCCCCCAAAGAACCCTTTCTTGTTCCTCAGATCTGTGATAAGAATGCATCGTTTACCTGGAATATTATTTCGGCTTTCGAGGTCTGCAACCTGGAGATACTTCGCTTTTGGACTGGGAACTGCGACAGAAACCCCAACCACAAATACCTCTCCTGTCTGCTGCTGTTCATAACGTCGCGCATACACACTCTCATTTAGCGAAAAGACAGGAAATGGTGCGGTAGTCGAACTACCAATTGCAAGAACATTGGAAGACCAGGACAGCAAAGGCAAATTGTCGACAAAATTGACATCAAAAAAGATCCCGAGAGGTAGAAAATAGCCATCCACGATCACTTCCGACCAGGACTGCTTGCCAAGCTGGGGTGGCGGAGCTGGTATGAGGAACAGTGTCCACTGATATCGTTCAAGTAGAGCCTTGAAGAACCTCTCCTTGATTAGCTTCAGCTCCAAGTCGTAGCTCACATCAACAGCTTCTAACTCAAGAGCTCCAAGTAGAGCCCAGCATTGGTCTGCGGGTACAGTGAACTTGCGGCTCTGTTTGCCAGCGAGAATATACAATGGTGAGTGTTTGGTATATGCCACAAGCCCTGTTTTGAGGATAGTGGCCAAGATACCTGCTGTGAAGGGATAATTCTTGTCTTCGTTCAAGATAAATTTGACCAGTCTGCCTATTTCAGTTTGGTCGTCTCCTGGATCTCCATCACTATGTCTGATGAAGGCAGTAGCAATACCTATTGCAAGCCGTGTAACCGTGGAAGTCAGATCAATGACGCAAGCTTGGCCGTCATGGTGTATGAATCGATCATCTCGAAGGGTTTTACCCTCGTGGTCAAGTAAAAGTGTCTCGCTCAGCAAGACGCCTTCTTGCAACGTCCAACCTGACGTCAGCCACGGCTCGTGCTCTTGACAAGCCTTGAGAACTTTGACAATCTCGTTCAGGTAGGCTGGTAGTCCCTTTTCCGGGTGCAAGCGGCCCTTCAGAAAGGATTCCAGGTCGGATCTGCCGTCCCATTTGGTATCATGGACCCAGACTATACTTTTCTGGGCGCCTTTATAAATGTTCCTATGTGGGTTAGCACAGAACTTAACTGAAGTGAATACATGAAAATAGAGGGATGTCACCATACATTTGCTTTTGCAGCTCCTCTGCTTGGATGCGCCTCAACTCTGGGCTCATCTTGGATTTATCGCCTTGTGGGACGCACATCCAATCCCACCATACGTATGTTTTGCCCATTGTCTTCATTACGGCCTTTGCCTCCTCCAATGTAAAAGATTTTACAAGAGGAACGTCCCATTGAAGACCTTTGGGAGGGTTTGGAGCAGCCTTTCCTGGGACGGCTACTCGGCCCCATGTGTATGAAACAATGCCATAACCCTGCTTTTTGACTTCATCTTCAACATCGCGGTAGCTCGAAAGAGACCATTTGTCAAGATTGAGAAGCCATCGAGGATGCAGGTTGTTGGGCTCGGGGACATTGAAAATAGCCATGATGGAGAGAATAGTATAAACCAATGGACGAGAGTATGAGATACAAAGGTACACTTGGGAGGGGGTAGAAAAATGAAAATGGGAGTTGTAGAGAGAGGAAAAGACTTGAACTTGAAGTATGAGGAACTGAGACTATTTGTATGTGATTTTGGAATATCACAGAAAAAATAGCCAACTCTCTGGTCGCCACCCTTATGTGCAGGCTTCTTTGCGAATAGGTGAGTGCGCTCCTTACAGTTGTTACGTATATCTGTGCTTTGACATATCTCCAATGCAAACATCTCAGCTTGGTCTCTTTCAGCCGCCTGACCACTTTGACGTTGTGTTACATGCTTCTCATCTAAGTCTATTGTCAGCTAGCCATCTTCTTCAACCTTGTGATACATACACCCCAACCATGCTTTAGTCAGCAATCTGATTTGCCATTATCTTTAATGCATGCACCTCTATTAGGTCTTCTGTCATCTATCTACTTTAATGCTGTCTCTGATGCGCGCATTTCAGCGATGTCTTTCTTTCAGCCGGTCGAAAATTTCAATGGTGTAATACATGCACCTTAACAAGCCTTCCTTCCGCCAGCCGCGTGCTTTGTTGGAGTCCCAAATTGGACTTCCAGCCGATGTGGTGGACATCTATATGTCAGTAAGCTCTGTGTAACATGCATGGTGACAAAAACCTTTTCTCACTTCGTGTCTTGCTATGTAATGACTACAGTCAAGCTTCATGACAAAGCCAAAGACCTTTGACTCTCCGGAAGTGATGGCAAAATGATAAATACTGCTTGTCCTTCCCTTCTCCGAGCGAAAGTTTCTTCACAATCAGCTTCGCAACATCAAGGAACATCTTCTAGCCACAACACAGCTACAGTTTCTTCCTTAATATCAAGCACCTGCAGTCGAAAAAATAACTTTGTTCACCCCAGGTATGGTGTTCCATTGACATTGGATTTGTATAAAAGGCTAATTTCTGTTGGTAGACAAAAGAAACTGTCCTAACTATCATCATGGGTAACACCGAGACTCTTACGATTAGTGTCGCCAACAAGTCAAAGGCAATGCAGAATTTTTACTTATTCCAGGAGAAGCCAAGGGTGCCCGGTGTTGATGAAGAACAGATATTCTCAAATGCCTATGGTGTAGCATCTACCATCCAGCCTCCTGGAATTGCAACATTCACCATCAATCACACCTACTATGCTCTTTGTGGCACATCGACAAATCCTTTGGCAGAAGGCGTGACAGTGAGCACAGTCATTCCCGAGAATGTTGTCCTTGGAACAGGTAAAGGTGATGCTACATTGGCACGGTTGACAACGAAGGAGCAGCGCCCCTTGTGGCAGCGTCCACCACAGACCCTAAAGGCGCTTAATGGGTTTGGCATTCAGACGGATGGCTCTTTCCCATACCCGAGTGAGAGTAAGTAAATATTCTAAATATCAAGGAAGCTAGCTGACGGAAAATAATAGCCAATATCTTTATTGGTGTTGGAGCCGATGATCCTGTTAGCGGCATTGGGAACAAGATTGCTGTAACCTCCATTCCGGCCGAGCCTTCCAAAAAGTACACATTCACACCAATAAAGAAGTACTATGTTTGCACGGGAGACTATCAGCGAGGCGAAATAGTTGATGTCAGCAGTATTGGAAATCCATTTGAACTGGATTTGACTCAAGACCCAGCTCATCTTGTGCAGTTGGAATATGACCAGTTTGGGAAGTTCACACGGAAGTGATTCACAGGACCTAAGCCACTATGGTCTCTACAATCAGGGAATACCACTTGGGCCAGCTACAGTTCCGAGGCTGTCCCGCTTCTTTTTGTTCTTTTCTGCCGACCTGCAAGTCTTCTCTGGCACGAAATGCCTCTCGTTAGTGTTTGAACCTTTTTGCAACACTAGTTTTGACAACGTCGACATCTGACACCCTCAATCTTTGTTTCTTTTCTTTGCAAAGCCTTTGTTTGTGGAAGTCCAGTCGACTAGGAGGGTGCTTTGGTACTGGGATGAATAGCAAGGAACCCCCAGAGAAACAACCACCTAACCACTGCAAACCCTGGCTATTTGGCAACCCGTCACGAAGTTTCATGCTCTCGTGAAGGGGGGACCGGTCGGACCTAGCCTTAGTTAGCAATCCTCAATAAATTGATCCTCTCGCTCTTTTACCACTTTGATTCGCTCATATTCTCCAGCTCGATTGTGTTGCTACGTGCACCGGTCTTTCAAGAGACTCAGTCCGATTTTGATTGCCCAAACCGTCATGCCGTCTTTACGGCCTGCTAATCCTTTGCCGCCTACCAGGAGAAGGGGTTGCTCTGGAATCGACTGCAACAAGACGCCTCTCTGGCGAAGATCACCGCGGCAAATGTCATGTCTAGCATTTTGGTAGACTTGGTCGTAGAAATTGAAGCTGACCATGCACTTGACTCGTGGTCATACAATGTCGGGGTTGAATACCGGTCGCTTTTAAATCTCTAAAATGCGCGAATTCCTGCGAATGTATATAAGATATCGCCCATGCCCACTATTTCATTCATCGGTACTCTGGAGTTGGTGCGCCTGCTTACTCAATCCATTCGTGTGAGATCTTAGTTTCAGCCCATGTCTCAAAAACCGCGCGGTTGATGACTAAATATCTCCCGAGTTGGAGTTCTTATACCCCGACGAGTTCGGCCAAAAGGCCTGCGGGGCTTAAGTTATTGGTCTTATAGGACAGTCTCAATTTAATGAAACAATGGGGCCGCGCGGGTGCTGATGATACCGTATTTTGTCTTTCCATAATTTAGCCTACGCATTCTGCCGAACCAGTGTACAGAACATCAGCAACAGTGAGGGAAGAGTACCGATCTGTTATTTATATCCCGGCCATAGTTGCTTGCATATATATATGTATATCTAAGACATTAGTAATCCAAACAACTACTTCAACCCCATGTCTTCCGCGGGTAGAAGGTATAAAATACCCAAGTCCACCCTGACAGCACATTCCTAGACTGGTCCTGCATAGGTCTCAAAATACGCACGACTTTCCCCATTCCAATATCGCAATCATGGCTATCAAGATATACGGTGTCGCAGTATCTACTTGCACAAAGCGAGTAATTACCACCCTTTTGGAGAAGGAGGTTCCTTACGAGCTGATAACTATTGACTGGTCCAAGGCTGAACACAAACAGCCGGAGCATCTTCGAAAACACCCATTCGGCAAGGTTCCTGTTCTTGAAGATGATGGATATTTTGTGTTTGAGAGCCGCGCGATTTGCAAGTACATTGCAAAGAAGTTTGCCGGCCAGGGAACCAAGTTGATTCCAGATTCCCAGGATGATAGAGGCTACGGTTTATTTGAACAGGCAAGTCTTGCGCTGTCTTACCATGTGCTAGGCATTCGACTAACAGTTGTTGCAAACAGGCATGCTCCATTGAGACGAGCTACTTCAATACTCCAGCGGAAGGCATCGCTGACGAAAAGGCATTCAAAGCGTACGTCTTCGTCATGTAAAATGCTGAGTCTGCTGTTAACTTGATTCTAGGTACCGAGGAGAGACCACGGATGAGGCAGCCGTGGTAAAGTACGTTGCGAAGTTAGATGCAGCTCTGGCAACCTATGATACTATTTTGTCGAAGCAAGCGTATTTGGCAGGAAACGATGTTTCACTGGCCGATTTGTTTCATCTTCCGTACGGTCAATTGGCGAAAGACTTGGGGCATAAGGATTTATTTGAGAAATATCCGAATGTGGACAGATGGTTCCAGCAACTACAGAGTCGAGCAAGCTGGGTGCAAGCAAATTCGGCGACGTTGTAAGGCAGGGATATGAAGGCATCGTACGCCTTTGGCAACAATGAAAAGCCCACTTATCGCGCAGCTAGTCTTTTGCAGTAAATTTTATGCCCAAGGCGACAGTGTGAGTGACTCAATATGAATCTATGTTGTATTTTAACTTGGTATGACCGCTCTTCACGTCTCTCAAATCTTATTCACTCTCAATCCTACTCCAAGCCCTTCTGCCGGACAAATCCCATTCTCAGACTTCTTCATAAAGGACACAATTATATTCATCTCGTCCTTGATCTCATCATCATGCAACAAAGTCGAAATGCCATGATCATCGCCGAGAAACAACAAGTTCATTCCGTACAACAGCTTCCTTATCCTTTCTGAGCTCCAGCCTAATCGTTTCAGGCCCTCAACACTAACGCCCTTGGTACGAGCACCGGTTCCAAGAACCAGAGAAAATGGTAGCACATCGCGGTTCACCAATGTGCCCGCCGCGATAAAAGCACATTGCCCAATGTTGATCCGTTGAGCTACACCGACGAGACCAGAGATGATCGTGTTATGGCCAACAGTCACATGGCCTGCCAATGCCACTTCGTTAACGAGAATCACGTTGTCTCCTATGCTGCAATCGTGGGCGACGTGGGAGCCAGCCATGAGTAGGCAATTGTTTCCAATACTTGTTGATTGCTCAGGTGTGCCTGTGGCTCGATGTATAGTGACGCATTCTCTTATGGTACAGTTGTTTCCAATGACAACCTGTCCTTGATTGCCGTCGATTGGCTGGCGGTGTTGCGCAGAAGCTCCGACAACGGCGTTTGGATAGACCAGACACTCTCTTCCGAGTATTGTATGCGACAAGATAGATACGTGAGAGATGATACATGTGTTGGCACCAATCGTCGTGGCAGGGCCAATGTAACAAAATGGTCCTATCTCGACTCCAGCTTCCAGAACGGCACCATCATCGACCACGCTGGACGGATGTATCACCACTCCGTCTTGCATTTTAAAAACACTAGCCAATATTCTGGTTGTTTGTTTCGCGGTGTCGGTACACGAAATGGCTATTAACACACCGGCGATCACAGGCTGGCGCGAGGCGATATTTTGTACCTTGCGCTACATGGATCCCAACGCACCGTTGTCACGTATGCTCTTTTTATATCGCTGAATACGATGATGACTGCATAGGAAATAGCATATTGCCACTCCCTGGGAGGTATTGCCTCTCAAGCTCTGTCCAATCGCATGACACCGCGTGACTGTGAGCTGAACATGGTGAGCCCTAGCGATGTATGTGGTGCAACTTGTTTAACTAGGTAATAAATTATCCGTGGAGCGAGGAATGATGAACGAGAGAGAAGCTGTCTGTCATTGGACATGACCTGGGGACCTTCAGTATTACGCCGTGTCATCTCTTTATAACCCTGCCTTTGTAACTTCAGCACACCGCCGTCGTCGAACCGGCCATTATGTCTTAAAACGGGGCGAAAACCGCAAGTTCGAAAGTGTTTTCCTCTGAGTAGGGACCCACAAAGACCTACGACTTTTGCTTGGCCGATTTTATTACTACAATAGGAATCAAAGCTCTGTAGTTCTTCCCAACGCCTCTTCAGTCATCCTCAACGGCTCGGTTCACAAGCCGACAAGTCCGGCAGCCAAATCCACAGTGTGAGTACCAGTCCAGTTCATGCCATGGCAATACGCAATACCTGCAATCTGGGTCTCACGTCAGAAATTTCTCAAAGGATGGTTGTTGTAAACAAGGCCAAGCCTGGAGACAAGTCAACAATTTTGCTTTGCAAGAGAATCGTGTAAAATTCCGACAAATGTACACGAATCAAGTCGCTGTCGTGTCGCTTAAAATACAAATACAGAGCCATGCATCGTTCCAGGAAGAAAATACTTTTAGCCACAGTCTGGTCCGATTACCCCATGTGAACACCTGGCAGTGACGGTATTCTTTGGGCAATTGCAAACCCCTAACATATTTGATGCATAGTCACACCGGCCGATACTCTCAACATTCGCACTACCTTCCTCTGCACTAGGCATTCCATGCCTGTGTGTACTCGAATTCGGCTGGTCGTTAACCTCGCTAATCTGATCTGGTGTAATTTCCCGTTTGATCGTTGTTGTGACAAGTATACCTCCACAGTTACTAGGCCCGTTGCCACTTAGGTTACTAGCTGAGGATCGATATGGATTAGTCTGGGAGTCTTTCATGTACGCTGACGCGATGGAACTCAAGGCAAACGATTCCAATTTTCGCTTTGAGCTCCGTGCGCTTGGTCTGTTGACCCGCTCCACGGATGGTGGGACAATCAAGGAGCCAGTGTTGTCTTTGGAAGTGATCCATTGAATAACACTAGCAGAGAATACGACTATTAATCCCTTTAAGCGTTCGTCCTTCTACCGGGTGTACCGTCTTAAAAAGGACTTACTGTCTAAATGGCAACTTATAAAGCATATCCAGGCTAGTTCTCCTTGAAATGATAGCAAGATTGTAAGATTTCTACGCACAGATAGGTAAGTATGGCAGATGACTTATTGAACACAGTCTATTGACCATCACGTACACGATGCTGCTTATCAGCATGGCGACAGCGCCGAGGAGAGTTCGCAAAGCAACTCGTCGTAGTCTCATTGTAGGCGGCGACCGTAACATATTCTTGTATGAATAGAGACCTACATAGACGAAAATGATGAGTTACATTGGTATATGTTAGTACACGTTCAGTTGTGCGCGCCGACTTACTGCAAAGGGGAATTAAGAAGAGAGTGGTCAAGTAGATATTAACCACGGCATCAAACGCAATAAGGGGAATTAAAACACCTGTTTCTGTGCCAATAACACACTGCCCGTTCTCCAATTTACTTATGCGGCTGTGACAAGCAAGTCGTGTTAGTATCTTTCGAATATACTGTGGACTATATGGAGCGATAAGTCTTACAGCATGATGTTAAGCATTCCCATCACTATATATAATCCGAGGACGCCTACTGAGTTGAAAAGGTACAGTTTTGAGCGAGTTCGCCTCTGTCCAGTATTTCGGACATATCGCTGCCAACACGATTGTCAATTTGTACAAGAATAACAGAAAGCCTAGACATTGGTTGTAACTCACAGCCCGCTCCACCAAGAAGAGGTAGACAAACTTTCACCTCTTAGATCAGCGAAATACATCCAAGTATACGTTGAGGGTATTGCCGTCAGTAATACTCACAATCTAGTTATGCAGTTAGTATTTGCAACAGGAGGGGTAGACAAATTGTATTCATTTGATGCTAAGCGCACTTTGGTTGTAAGATAGCAACACAGACAGAGCAATATGGCAGAGTCACAAGCTATGAAACTGGAGTCTGCCCCAACGGACTGTTGTAGAATCGTAGAAGATAAAAGGAATATGTATGAATCGACATATATCGCAAAGACCACTGCCAGAAGGACCTAGAATTAGCTAACATCTAAGCGTGGTTGATTCAGTCACCAAGAGGAGGAAACTTAACGCCAAGTGATAAATGGAAGCTGCTTCCATGATGTTACAGCCGACAATCGTAACGCTGTAAAAATTATATTACTTCATATTTCGTCTATGTTTAGAAAGTCAGCCACCAGGGCTGTAACTTACTTAGGAATGAAGTAAGCACGGAAATCGCTAAGAGTGATAAAACCATGCCAGATGTCGGCCCAGGACCATCTGAAATCGCTTTTCGGAACAACATCAACATAGTAAGTTGCGTATATCTGTATCCAAGAGCTGGTGTCAACCGAGCCAGGTGGCCTGGGACGAGGGGAATCAAAGGACAGCCGGAGGAGAATAATAAGGTATTACAAATCAGGGTAATGGGAAAAGCTGAAAAGGCTGGTGCTTCAACCCGGTGATGGCGCCTAGATGAGAAACCCGCAGCGGATTGAGGCAGGGCCGAGATTGCTGGTGCCGATATCCGCAGAGCAATGGCGGTTTACTTATGGCAAGCAACGGAGTAAGAACAAGGACGTGCTGCTAGTGTCAATGCCGAAACGCTCTGTAATATCCCATCAGAGCGTAGGAAAGTGAATCAACGTTACGAGGCGATGGAAGTAAATGATGTACAACATCCAAGAGGCGACCTGAAAGCCGTGGATTTTGATCAGCGAGAATGGACGGAACGACAAACACCCTTATGACCACAACAACGCTAATTCGAAGACTAAGCAGGATGGATCAATTTAGAGAGCCATCTGAACAGTTTCATTAGGCTTTGTGGCGTTTGTGTCCGCCGGCCAGTGACCTACTATACTCCGTAGTGGCCACACCAATTTGCCTTGGGAAACTACACACAGATTATGCAACACGTTCTTTAAAAATAGGGGGAGCATAAAACTTGAGGACGAATTCGTGAGATATGATAGATTGAATCATGAAGCAGGTGTCGGAACGTACACCCGGAGTGCCTCCCGGTATAGTTGATCGAGGGAGCGAAAGACTATGACATCGACCCCTCCATTTCCTCCCCATGTCCTACAATTTCAGATGCATCGAAGGGTGCCACTAATATGCACGATGAAAAAACGAAAAAGAGGGGTAGACAGGATTGACGGTGACATAGGCTGCTCAGCATGTGCTGTGCATCGTGGCGTACTTGCTTAGATCGGTGCTGCTGGCAAATAATACGTCGTAATATATCCCAGCAGTTATATTCTGCGCTTCCCAACTTCCTCATGTATGGGCTTGGGACTGGCAGCAAGACAAACTTCGGCAACGTCGCCGTCATGATCTGGCCTGTGAGTCCTCTACATAGCATGGCCGGCATCTGAGCATTGCTGAATCCCTCATACCGCCGTTAAAACCTTTATACTGCTCTGGGCCTCCTAGATACCCTGAGATAATTGTTTGGTTCGATAATTTAAACCACAGGAAACTGGTACGTGCATTGTGCCCATAGTGTTCCATCCAGCGCTCGCTGCGCTCCCTTCACTCTTGCGAGAGTGGTTTCAGTATGTCATCGCACTTCAGCAACAGGTCATCTCTGCATCAATCGGCCGAAATTTTCAATTAATCAGGATTTGTTGCCTCTCATTCCATGGGCTTCTCCTCACCTTTTGGCATAGCCAATGGCACAAGAAGCTCACACCGAGTGGCGGCTCCAGAAAAGTCCAGCAGGAGCAGAGCAGCCACAGACATGTGAGCACTTCGGTGATAAGTCCGATGTATCTCCCTCTCTGTTCACACCAAGCTAGCCAGATCCGATGCGAAAGCCCACAGATTGCCCTCCTCACGACTAGGAGTCCCCTTAAAGTGAGTATTTCATCAGGAGTGGCGGGTACCAAACCGCCTACATCGACCTCGAATGCCAAAACCGCAGAATTTATGGGGTAACAGAGACTATTGGCACAGTCTGACTGCAGTGGTAGCGGTATCATGAACCGGAGTGCGAATATAAGCACATTGGAATCAACGGCCCGTGGCGCACGTCACCGGAGGTAGGCCACAAGGGGTCAATGAGAATCAATTATGATGAGCACTTGTAGAAGTGTGGCATTTCCCGTTTTCTTGGCATATTACTTGCAATTTTGATATAGTTAGTGGCTGCACAAGCGAGCAGTCAAAAGATTGGCTCGCCACCGCCTTCTGTGTAAGTACTTGACTGCAAATTGACGAATCAATATGAAGAGATTAGACTCGGAACCAGACATGCGGATCTGAAGACCGCCTGGGGAACACCGATGTCCCCTCGCTTCTTTCTACACTTCAAGTAGCAGTATTTGCAGGCACGGGCACATGACCCGAAAACTAGAGTGGCATTGAATGACTGACTGTTATATGCGGAACTTGGCTTGGGTAGTATATAGTTAGTAGCTTATAGTACCCATGCAACTGTGTACTTGCGGGCTTTACAGCTTCATTCGCGAGCACGACAAAACTTGAGATTGAAGAACCTCCTGGGTAGTGTAAGTCAAGTACAAGGATTTGCTGTGATGTGTGATTATGGATGAGGTTCCGCAGTTTGTCGTATCCTATGGTCATCTTTATGCTGATAAAGGGAACCTAGCTGCACTATATACATCTCTAATAACAAGCGAGTAAAGTAGAGTCAAGAAGTTGGAAGTGCAGGCAACATTCTGGCCTAGTTTGAAGTAAAACTATAAATGCAATAGTCAAGCTTTTCCACATTCGAACCTATTTGCTGCAATATAGTAGGATGATATTTGAGCAAGTTTAGTGACCTGGTTACTAGAATGCAGAACGTTCATTCTCTTATATGTAAGGAAGTCCTAAAACAAGAATCAAATAAACAAGAACATTGCCTGCGCCGGCTCGCGGCACGATAGTCGACGGTGCATCCTGTCAAGATCAGGACGCTCATCAAAGGAAGAGCAATTGGCTGTGCTATTGCCCGATATTGCTGCCTCAGATACGCAAGCATGCGGATGTGGCGGTACGATCCTGGGCTCTTGTGCATAGTATACGGATTCCATGTTTCGGATTCCGAGCATTGAATGCTTGACAGTTTTTGTACCCAAAATTTAAACTTGATGAGTCAATATTGCGCTGATGAGTCCATGACTCTGATGAGGCCAAAACCCAGCTCTCTCACCAACATTGAATCCAATCAGCCACTCCCCTAGGACCACAGGAGACCGTACCCAGGAAAAATAGCACCCGTCTAAATCGTCTACTTTAAGACATAAAGAATATGCGAAAAATAAAAATACATCACGCAGAAAACAACATCTATCAAGTATATCTCATGAAAGCAAGATGTCAAGTGTCAATATTCGTGACCAGACTCGTCTGTCCTGGTAGAAGGTTCGGGCCCACAATCACCCACCGCACCTTCCTTGTCAGTTCCATGTGGCACGTGCCGCAGCGGCCACCAGAACAATGTTCCAAATGTTCGCATCAAGTCTAGTGTCGATCTTCCGCCATCCGCCGCCATCTTCTGCCACCAAACCAAACCCTCACCACAAGCCCACAAACCCCTTACAGAAACCTTTACACTTGACGTTGCTGTTCACTCACCTCATTAGTGTCTCTTCTATCAATACCATCGCCTCATGTCAACAGATACAGGGACCAAGCCCTCCCGCGGCTTCCGTAGTCTTTTCTGTTTTTTCCGGCTCAAAAAGTCGGAGCGAAAAGTTGGCAATGGCGACTCGGTGGAACCGCCACGACCTCTACTTCCACGAGAGCGACGCCGACCTCTGACCCCAACCGTCATGGTATTTCCAGACATGGATTCCACAAGCAATGCGCACATGTCATCCATGCTACACGTATCGAGGAGTCCCATATTCATGTGTCTGCCCCCCGAGCTGCGTCGGTCCGTGCTAATTGAAGCCCTTGGAGAGCGAACATTGCACTTAGATTTAAGGCTTACACACCCGCTGGTTGATAACGTCCACAATGACCCTAGCGACATACACGGCGAGCATGGCTGTGGAAAAGCCCCATTTAGCCGGTATGCCGCCAGGGATTACAACGCACCTAAGATCTGGAGGTGGTGGAGCTGCGAATGCCATCGGTCATTACCCCCTTCTAAGTTATTACCCTGTTTCAAGTCGACAAAGCAGGTATCCCAAGCATGATAGGTGCATACGTGGCGAGGTGAACTGTTGCCCTTTCTGGTCGCCTGACGGACGACGATACGCCTGTTCTGGATGTACGGTTGGCGCCATGGGATGGTTACTGGCTTGTAGGCAGGCGTAAGTGTCTGGTCATCTTGACTCTTCAATGTTGTGTCTCATCCCTCCATATGTAACCTCCAGCTGTCTGGTAACTAACACCATAGTTGATATTCCAAGCTATGTGGAAGGTATTTATGTGCTCTTCTCTACCAACACATTCTTCATCGAGAGCCAGGCCATACTAGATGCCTTATTCTGTCCTGGCCCTCACATCCACCACTTAGTTCCTCAGGAGCGCCTTGCCTCCATTACCTCTCTGGAGCTAATTTGGGACCTTTCGCTCTTTGGTCGGCTTCCAAATCCAGAACCAGACAAACCAGGCCACCACCATGACCCAGACCGCCGCCGAGCTGCTGATCGGGACAGGCTGGCCACGCACCTCCGCCGTATTGGCGACGTTGTCCCAAATTTAACCAGTCTAGTTCTATCCTTCACTGAGGCCCTCTACTTCGGTAGTGCAGTGAAACCGCGAGACGCTTTAGACGAGATTGATCAGGTGCTCCTCAGGCCGCTGGCCGATGCTGTGGCGTGCCTCCCGCGGCAGAAGTGGCCAGTCGTTGTCGAGCTTCCCGAGAAAGTCTTTGATGCCGTCCGCCGCGCGGCAAGGGACCAGCTATTGGGATTACAGCCGCCAATAGACGAGCAGCACGACGGTGTCTGGTCACAATACCCTCTAAGCCCGAGTGGAGATCAGGCGAGCTCAGGTGATGGGCTGAGCCCTATTGCTAGCTCTGCACCTAATCTAAGACGCCGGTATGATACAGATGGGGATCAGTATGGGGATCAGTATTCTTACTATTATATTAAAGAAGGCGTTTGCACTACTCGCTACTGGGAATGCACGATGACTTAACACCCAATCACATCTGTTGTGAGATGTAAATATGGAACGACCACTCTTGAAATTCAACATCATGCGAATATCTTCATTGGTAGGCTGGATTCATTTCATTTCAAGCCGGTGCATACCCATACATTGGGCCAAAGTCCTGCACACTCGCCGGCCTTGTTTACTGCAGGATTCCAAGCATAAAAGTCACTGATGTTCACCAGCTCGTTAGCCACAGCATGTAAAGATTACACTGCACTAAATCGTGTGTAATGAAACGGGAAGGGATGTCTGGGTGGTGAGGAAACACAGGGACACATGAGTCTACATACCTGAGAGCGATCCCGGCCGAGTTGGCAATCACCCAACAGCCATCACCGGAGTTCACAAAATAGAGACGCTTGCAACCGGACACCATGCCGTTCTGGACTGGGCGCTCGGGCTGTCCTGTTGGCATTGGCACTTGAACCGTGGTGGTTCGCGTTGTGGGAGTGCCAGGAACGGCCACGCAATACCAGGTGTTTTTCTGCAATAGTATAAACCGCGCCCATCAGCTCATTACTCGAGAGTCGAGACGACAGGGGGGATGAGGTTAAGGGGAGCCTGGGATGCGTATGTACCTGGTGGCCTGAACAATCCGCCTTAACTGCTGGATGCCATGCAATGAAGTCCGTCAAAGAGAAAGCACCGAACATGCTGGCTATCAACTGGCATGTATGCAACCCCCTCATCAGATACCAGGCCTTGCAGTCAGTAAGCATATCCGTCTGCACCGGTGCCGGCTGCGTGGTTACAGTTGCGGGCATGGGCAAACTATCCGACTCGAAGGCCATGACGCAGTAGTAGTACCTTGCCCAGAGCCCGTCGCAATTACCGTGGAGGTATAGGTTCCATGAGAAGAATTACTGTTTCGTCACGAAATTGTAAGCGGAAAGAATGGTGCCGCACGTGTCACCCCGATCTCAGCCATGGTCATCGATGACTTCGTTGGCATTCCGGGTATTTATTCCAGGCGTTTAATGCTTTCAAATTTATCTCCCAGTTTGATTCATCTCCACACACTGTTGTCTACAATTTACAATGATTACAGTTTCCCGCAGCCTCTTTCACAATTTATTCAACTACCAAACCCATACTCTGCCGAACTAATACGCAACTTGGGTAGAAAGACCCTCCAATTCTCGCTCCCAGCATCGATGCTGGCTAACCGAGTACACAAACTTGTCCAAGAAGTGCTTCGCATTCTTCGTCGCCTGCACGACTTCCATCAAGCCTTCGGGCTTAGGATCCCTCAACGTGATTACTCCGTAACTCATCAGCGCATCTGCGTTCTTAGATATGGCAACATCCTCCAGCTGGATAGCATTCCTAACAAGCTCAACCGCCTCTCCGGTTGCGCCAATAGTCTTCAGATGCCCAAAAGCTTCTCGAACATAGTGCGTAACACGCCCCATCTTCATAAGAGTAGCCACCGAGTCATTACCACCTGGGATAAATATGGCGTCGAACAGGGTGCTTCTCTGACCTTCAAAGTGGTGATCCGGAATCACCCCCTTTGAGGATGACTTGTCCTCGCCTGCCGCAAAAATAGCAGAGCGACGAGGTCCAAGGACGACTGGGATCGCGCGTGTGGCTTTGAGGGTCCCCATCATCGCCTTGTATGCAATGGAGTCATACCCATCAGCGATCAATATCGCTACTTTGCGGGATGAGATGTTTGGTCGCTCGGGAAGGTAGTCCATCTGACTTAGTCCCGGGGCCTTTCTGCCATGGTTCTTCTTTGCTGGTGAACCTGGCTCAGGTCCACCGACCATGGTGGCAACAGCTTTTGCGAGATCTACGTCAATGTCGGCGAGGCGCTTCGTCAGACGCTCATAGACGATAGGCTCCTCGCAGTGGTCCAGTTCAAAGGACAGTGCGGCTGTGAGATGGCTCTTTTCAACCTCAGAGAGGGAATTGTAAAATAACTGAGCTTGAGACACATGCTCTTTGAACTTTTCGCTCTTTCCTCGGACTTTGATACCGCTGACCTTTTGGGGATAATCAACATAGCCACCCTCCTCTTTGCTTGCTGCGGGCTGGGCTTCGAATCGGTTCGGCCAGTAGTTGACCTTACCCTTTGCAATGGTATGTCGCATGGCGCCGTCACGATTGAAGTTCATGACCGGGCAGACAGGTTTATTGATAGGGAGTTCCTGCCAATTGATGCCCAGTCTACTGAGCTGTGTGTCGAAATATGAAAAGTTTCTACCCTGAAGGAGAGGATCATCGGAGAAGCCAATGCCAGGAACAACATGGCTGGTGCAGAAGGCGACTTGTTCCGTCTCGGTGAAGTACTCATCCACATTTCGATTTAATTCCAGCTCGCCAATGTATCGGATGGGCACGAGATCTTCTGGCCACACCTTGGTTGCGTCTAGAATATCAAACTCAAATTGGTCCTCTTTGCCCTCGGGAATAGTCTGGATACCAAACTTCCACTTGGGGAAGATGCCACTCTCGATTGCTTCCATCAAGTCCTTTCGATGGAAGTCGGGATCCTGGCCAGCTATCTTGAGTGCCTCGTCCCAAACAAGCGAGTGTACGCCAAGTTCCGGCGTAAAGTGGAATTTCACAAAATGGCGCTCACCCTTGTCATTTGTGAGAGTAAATGTGTTCACACCGAACCCTTGCATCATTCTATAGGAACGTGGAATTGCCCTGTCAGACATTGTCCACATGAACATGTGTGTTGCTTCCGAGTGCATAAACATAAAGTCCCAGAAGTTGTTGTGCGCGCTCTGAGCCTGGGGGATCTCGTTGTGCGGCTCTGGCTTGCCCGCGTGAATGAGATCTGGGAACTTGATCGCATCTTGGATGAAGAAGACGGGGATATTGTTGCCCACCATGTCCCAGTTGCCCTCTTGGGTGTAGAACTTGAGAGCGAACCCGCGGACATCTCGAACAGTGTCTGCAGAGCCTCGACTGCCGAGGACGGTGGAAAACCGGAGAAAGACTGGTGTTTCTCGAGATGTATCTGTTAAAACGCCAGCATTTGTGACGTCCGCCGCTGATTCGAATAGTCGGAATGTACCAAAGGCGCCAGCACCGCGGGCGTGAACGACACGCTCAGGAATTCGTTCATGGTCAAATCGATGAATCTGCGAACGGTGTAAGTGTGGTTCATCCTAAGCATATGGAAACTTGAACTGACCTTTTCTCGACCAAAGGCATCCTCCAAGAGCATAGGACCTGCACTTTTATCAGTGCTGACTCGCAGCCAGTCATCCGTGTTGGTCTGCTTGGTTCCGAAATCCGCCGTGATTCTCGATTTCTCCGTTGGCTTTACAGCCACTGCCTCAAGCTGGTTCACCTTGTCCTGCTTAGATGCCATGATTTCGTGAATTGACGATTGCTTGTACTAGACTCGATGAGAGGAACGTCAAACTCTGGTAAAGTTCTACCCTGTGCTCATTAAATACGGTTTCCGCGCTGGTCTACGCAGCGAATGACAGCAATTGTTTTACTACACGGTCTCGCAGCTCATCATGACATCAACAATATTACCAACCCGGCTACTCTTGCGGCATTGCATGTCCAACACTGTCGGGACATCTTGTGGTGGTTGCGGAGCGGTGCCGATGACGCTTGCTATTGCGCGATGTTGATGTAATATATTCGGAGAACAAGGTCCGCGACATTTTATTGGAATAAGGTGCATAATGAGACCAATTGAGTGTTTTCGAATTTGTGGAAACCTCTGTCAATTTGGCGTATTAACTAGTCCAGCAGCGGAAGCTCTAATCCCAACGGCTAGGAAGTCTCCGAGGCTCAATCTTGGCCGGACGACAAGGTCCATTAGGCTGCTCATAGGTTTGACTTTTCATCATAGCACAGTATTGAAGATCTTGTAATTTAGCTTTCACATGTGCAATTAGAGTGCCGTTTGAGTTGTGGCTGGTCGATCTGTCATCAACATTCAGACTTGGTGGCAATTGAATGGATGACGCCACTTTGACGCCGATGCTCCTTGGAACACTTTACACAAGTCATATACAGAACGACTTTCTATGGATATAATAAAAAAGACATTCAAAAGCTGGGAAATCTGGAGAAAGTCTTAAAACATTTCTATCAAGTTTCATATTAATCATGTCGGCACACCAAGGCTCGTTCCAACCCCCAAAGGCAGCTCAAACCCACGCTCAGCCAGGGTAAAGTCGAACCACCACTCTTACACATCTTGATCCACTAACTAAAAACCCCATAGTTATGAGCATAAATTAGAACCGACCAGCGAATCGACCAGACTCGAAGGAAAAGAACAGCTACACGAATACAAAGCCGCCGACAAGTTGAGCGGATCAAACGCCCTAATCACCGGAGGAGAGTACGTCGCAACAGCCGTTATGTCAATCTCTTACGAATCTTACTAAACAACCCTCATAGTTCAGGAATTGGAAGATCAATTGCCGTATTATTCGCCCGAGAAGGCGCCAACGTCACAATCGTCTACCTACCGGACGAGCAACAAGATGCCAACGTAACCAAACAAATGGTAGAGAAAGAAGGCCGCAAGTGCATCTTAGTAGCCGGCAATCTCATGGACAATGAGACCTGCAAATCCGCAGTAGAGCAGCATGTCAAAGAATTTGGAAAAGTCGACGTGCTAGTCAACAATGCGTCCGGCCAAGTCCAATGCGACAACTTTGAAGAGATTGATCTCGATACAGTTGAGAAGACGTTCCGTTCTAATATTCTACAAATGTTTGCCATTACGAAATATGCACTCAAGCATATGGAAAAGGGCGGCTCGTAGGTACTTACGCACTCTTTCTTGTACAGAAACTAAAGTGTGCAGTATTATCAATACCACTTCGACGGTCGCGTTCCGGGGAACAAGTCACTTTGTCGACTATGCTGCTACAAAGGGTGCCATCGCCTCGTTCACACAGTCTTTGGCGAAGCAGTTGATGCCAAAGGGGATTCGAGTAAACGCCGTGGCGCCTGGGCCGGTTCACACCCCGATTCAGGCGGCGTCGCGGCCGCCTGAGCAGATGAAAGATTTTGGTAAGAATTCGCAGTTAGGTCGGCCTGGACAGCCAAGCGAAATCGCACCGAGTTATGTGTTTTTGGCGTCGAAGGATGCAGAGTTGTTTTATGGGCAGGTTTTGCATGCATATCCATTGGGGGACTAGATTGTTCTACATAATGAAGGAGAAATGTCACAAAAAGGCGCAATGGTCTAAGTAAAAAACGAATTTCAGTTGTATCATCTATAAAATCTAATTAGGTGCTCCGTAAATGCTTCCGAATATTCCAAGATGTCAAAAACGATCTTATTCGGAAATTCCAAGTGCTAACCAATCCTTGCTCTCTTCCACCTCTGCTCCTCGAGGAAATCTCGCTCTATGGGTTCACATCTTAACTCTGCGCAAACTTGGATCTCGCTCGGAGTTTCTTGCCAAATACATAAATGGCAATAGTTCCAAAAATACCACCAACACTCAAGCCCGCCAACAGAGTCACACCCCTATCCACACCCAGATTGATGAACAGGGGACGAGCAAAGACTACCGCTCCACCAGCAATGCCAGATCGCCAAATACTATTTCCAGCAAAGAGCGAAGCAGCATACTGAGGATACGAGAAGGGGATGTAAATGAACAGGGACTGCATGGTCCAGAAATGTCCGACACAGAAGATCGCCACACCAATCAGAGGCACAATCCAGTGAATGCTGGACCTAGCTGTCCAGGCGAAGATGAAGAGACCAATTGGCAATAGGAATGAGCCGATGATGGCAGGGACAAGTCGATGTTCCTGTTCTCGAAAGCCATTTTTGATGTTATCGGGAACCATGTAAAATTGCAGGTAGGCAAAGTACGCAGCGAGACCGATGATGACGCCGACAAGACATGACAGAAAAGTGAGACCAGTCTGTCCGAGGTTGAAGCCGTAGAACACCGGGAATACTAGAGGGAACACTTCGAAGAAGGTGTAGAATACACCGTAAAAGTAGCCAGTGTACAAGTTGACGAAAAAGATGGACGGATCTTTAAGCATAATCTCAACTGGTCTGACCAGCGCAGAGGAGAGGATCTGGGTTGCAGTCATGTGGCGTTGATCAATCTCGCTTTGAGATTGAAGTCTCGGGTTTCCTGTCAACGCGCGCAATCGACGAGCCCGTCGCAAGAGAATTGTAGCCGACGACGTCTCGGGCATGAAAGCCAGCAGCAAGACAAGTCCAAGTGAGGCCATCCACACAATTTCCCACAAAGGCCATCTCCAACCTTTGGCTTGAGCAGCGAATCCTCCAAGCAGACCACCAAGAGATGGACCAGCCCACGCACTAAACACCCACCAGGAGAGTCCGAAGGGGATGTATATCAACGAAAACATGTCTCCCACGGTAGCTCCGCCATTAGCCAAGGCAGGACTACCGAAGAAACCGAGCCAGAATCGAAGAGCCAATAGTCCGCCAAAGCTATCAGCAACAGGCGCAGGGAACGAGAGAACCCAGAACACGATGAATGTCAGGTAATAAATCGGGTTTCGCCCAATACTTGGGATTTCGGATAGCGGTGAGAAGAGCAGATCTCCAATGCCGTATGCCAGGACATATAGTGACAAGCCGAGTGTAGAGGCAACGGGGCTGACGCCAAATTCCTTCTGGATGCCTTCTTCGGCTGTTGCGTAGATAGGGCCTGCGCAGTACACGGTGAAGGTGTAGAAGCAGAGCACGAACACAACAAAGTACTTTTTGAAGGTAGACCAGTTTTGGGGGTTTGCAGGGTCATCGCTGGTGTACCAGTCGACGAGGATGATGCCATCCGTTGTTGTCTGAGGAGCAATTGCAATGGATTTCGTTTTTTGTAGTTCCATAACTCTCTCGGCTTGAAGTCTTTCGTTGGTGAATGGGGCGCTGCGGGTGCTGGTCAATGTTCTGGTTCTTCCGAGGCTCTCGATATCATCGCCATCGTGGGTGAGGATGCCTGATGCGTTGGTGTTTTCCGTTTCACTCGGGGTAGTGAGGACTCCGTTGGAGCTGCTGCTCTGATTTCCCACGTCTTTCTCGCCACGGTCAAGCAGGGATGTGTATTGCTCTGGTATTTGGAAGTCTGCTTTTTCTTCTGGGTATTGAAGGAGTCGTCTTCTTGAAAGAAGTCGGATTGCTTGGCCAATAGGCGCTTCTCTGATGAGGTCCAGCATGCTGTATGCAACAGGATTTGTTTCAACAACCTGGCGAGCGTTTGGGTTTGACTGGAGGCGAATTTCAGTCTTAATGCCCAATATTTATGGAGGTTCTTATTTCTCTTGCCGATGAGAGTAGGATGACTGATGATTGAATTGGGATCTATCCCTCATCAACAGAAGGGAACAAGCCTGCAATAAATACATCGTGCTGTATGCTCCAGAACAAGTCTTAAAGTTTATACCGGTATGATGGGAAGAAGAAATTCTGAGAGCCAATGACAAATGCACCGAACCTAGCTTCACGATTGAGACCCTGATCAAGACCCTGATTGTGTGAGCTATACAGAACGTATGAGGAACACAGCTCCCTTCAGAGAAAATTGTGTAGTAATCCCGTCTGCTCCGTTCAAGCGTTCCATTGCCGGCCGGGTCCACCGACGCAGCCTCAAGACACCACCTTTCCAAGGCTTATAAAGCCATTGCGCTAACCGAGACAGGTAGTTTGGTGACTGTCTGTATTTCCCTGTGTAGGAGTTTTGATGCAAGCTGTCCAATCAGTTATTGCTGGATTGACGCCTCGGCTGGACCACCAGCCCACTCATTCTTAGACTCGATGGTGGTCGCCGCCATGTTGTCAACTTATTCCCGGATCAGGTTCTGTAAAATTACCAACCCTTCGTTACTAATCTATCAAAGATGTGAGTACCGCAATTCGAACACGATCCATGGGGCCAGAGATGGGCTATTGCGCCATCAGGGCTGAGTTGCCAGCGGCAAAGTTACGACGTCAATTCCGTCTCTGAGGATGACCCGTGCTTGCCTTTCAATAGTTTAGACGAGAAGGAACCTAGCTGCCGCCTCGACACATAATGGGACATTAGTCTGCTCTGCAATACTAGTACGCTGGATTTAGCCGAAACGTAAGCAATCTACAACGGAAGAGAACAAACACCAAGCACGCCTGGATGGAAGATCCCACCCGGCGTGCACAATCTAGTATGACGGAGATTTGTAAGTAGGCTGAATAAGAAATGCAACTATAGACACAATAGTTTGGAATTAATTTGAAGAGCTGATTCTCGACCATCATCCTGATAAAGTATAAAATACCTCCCTTGCCTCCACCAAGACAAACGCCAAGTAACACAGTGAAGCTATTCACGCAAACTTTTATCACAACAACCCTTCACAACCAATTACACACTCCAAACCAATAGTCCCAACATGCCAACGTTCAAGGTGTACAAAGGCGCCGCCAAAGGTGGCATTCAAGAGTCAACGACCACCAAGCCAAGCCTGACAGCAGGGTGGTCATCGATAAGTATATCGATTTGTATCGTCGATCAATATCGTATCGACCGATATCGATATCGAAATCGATATCGATTACAATATATCCGAAATTGGAGCAACCTTAATAGGGTAATTTTATTTGTAAATCGCAATTTCGGACTCTAAAAATAGGACAAGGCTTGTTGCGGAGGCAACAGGCTTGCACTTCCTTTTTATTGTGTTGCACAGTTCATACTGTGTAGTGAACCGATGTCGATGTAACTCCAGCAATGACTTAGCGGAATCGGTACCTTATTTTTGGGAATAATTTTGATCCCCACAGTGAGTGACCGTAGATTCTACTTGCGCATCCATATCGACGATATCGACGATATCGCCCGTCGATATCGATATCGTATCGTATCGTATCGATCGTATCGATGACCACCCTGCCTGACAGGAGATCAAGTGTTGGTCAAAATCACAGCTTCCGGATTATGTGGCACAGATCTACACTACAAAAATGCCGATATGGTCCTCGGCCACGAAGGAGTGGGAGTCGTTCAAGAAGTCGGACCAGACACCAAGAATCTGAAACCTGGTGACCGTGTTGGATGGGGCTACCAGGCCAATTCCTGTGGCCGATGCGACCAGTGCTTGAACGGGGACGATGAGTACTGTGACGAGCGCCAAATCTACGGTGAAGCAAACCTGGATCAGGGAAGTCTTGCAGAGGCAATTGTCTGGAGGGAGGCATTCCTGTTCCGCGTGCCAGATAACATCTCAGATGCGGAAGCCGCTCCGCTGATGTGCGGCGGCGCAACAGTGTGGACTGCCCTTCACAAGTACGGTCTTACGTCCTCTTCAACAGTTGGTGTCATTGGAATTGGAGGCCTGGGCCATCTCGCTATTCAGTTTGCTTCCAAAATGGGGATGAATGTCGTCGCATTGTCTACGAATGACAGCAAAAAGGAAGAGGCATTGAGACTCGGTGCCACGAAATATGTTGTTACGAGTGGAGCTGAGAAACTTGACATTGGGTCGTCCAAGCTAGATGCCCTAATTGTCACTTCGTCTGTTGAGACGCAATGGGATGCCTATCTGCCGCTGCTCAAGCCACGGGCCATGATTATCCCTCTCACTGTGCATTTTGGCAACCTTACCATTCCGCAGTTTCCGCTCATTGGCTACGGGTTTAAGGTTCAGGGTACGGTCATTGCGTCGAGATGGGAGCTGGGCAAGATGCTGGACTTTGCGGCACGTAATGGTGTGAGACCGGTTACTGTGAAATTTCCCATGACGAAGGATGGTATTGAGGAGTCGATGAAGGAGTTGAGTGAGGGGAGGATGAGATATCGCGGAGTTCTGATTCCGGTGTAAATATTTGGTGATGTTATTATATTAGATAGTATGAGGGCTTTCAATTTAATTAGTTTGCAACATCCTATGTGCTTTCGCGCGTTGTGTTCTCATGAAGTGCTGCTGATGAGTCGGGCCAGCCTTTGTGCTGACCTCAAACTCTCTACGCCGCGTGGCGCTGGCACCTTCGCTCAGCTATCGACTGCTACAGCCCGCAATAAATTGTGCGAGGCAATACCAGACACTATGGCAAACAAGGTGTATGGCTGGGTAAGTGTCACAAACCTGTCGTGCCGGGAGCTTTCTGAAGCTACATAGACCTAGTCACAATCCATAACAGATCTACTCCATAAGCTGAGGCAACTCTGAGCTTGCCTGCCGGAGACTCGGTCCTCCTGCGATTCGTGCAAATACAATCTCCTCAAAGTCTCAAGGTTCGATAGCTTCAGCCGCAGCGTTGTAGTTGCTGACACATTATTGCTGACACATCTGCTCGCGTCCAGGGCCATGAACTTGCCTGAATTGTCATTTACATTCAGAGGGATTCAAGTTGAAGCCCAGAATATCGATGACCCAGATCCCTGCCACAATGCGAGCGGGACGATGCCACATTACAGACTAGTCTACATTGGGAACATTGATTCAGTATCAATCTTCCATTTCGGGTTAGTCAGTCTCATTTCCCCCGCAACTCAAACGCACCCACTAATTTGGTCCAATCGGAGATTAGACTTCAATTCGTTGCCAAGCATGGGCCTGGTTGGAAATGCCTCCAAAGGTGAGGAATCACTTTCGTGTGTTAGTAATGGAAGTGGCATTGCCGCAAACACGTTGACATTTTGGGAGAATATCGTGAACTTGCATGAAGCGTTAATTGTAAGACGAGTTTTAACTGTAGCATTCACGATCTGTATCAAGCGTGTTCCTCTTCTTTTGTAAGCACCTGCAGGACAGCCAATTGCTGCTTCTTTGACACTCAGATTTTTGTTATAAAAACTCAAGGTAGTGCTAATAACGCCATCTCTCAGTCAAACACACTGGCACCTACAAACACAATTCGCAATGTCTTCGTTGAACCAAACCGCCCAAATTCTCCGGCAGCTACACAAATCCGGAAAGCCTCTCGTCCTCGCCAATGTATACGACGTACCCTCGGCTCGAGCAGTCGCAAAACTCCCCAGTGCCAAGGCATTAGCTACGGCAAGCTATGCCATAGCTCAAGCAAACAACACTACAGACGATGACCTCGATCTAGAAACAAATCTTCGACACGGCGAACTGATCGCCGGAGTTGCCCGCGAGTTCAAAAAGCCGCTCACGGTCGATGTCCAAGACGGCTACGGGGATCAACTAGAGACAGCCATCTCCCGTCTCATCAAAATTGGGGTCTCTGGTGTCAATCTGGAAGACTATGATAACACTACAAAAAAACTGATGGAGAAGGACGTTGCGGTCGACCGCATCAAGCGGGCTATGGCTGTGGCTAGAAAGGAAGGTGTGCCGGACTTTGCCCTCAACGCTAGATGTGACGGATTTCTTCATGGTCGAGATCTGAATGAGGTTGTTAGCCGTGGAAAGGCATATCTTGAGGCTGGTGCGAACACGGTGTTTGTGTGGGGGGGGTCTAGAGGTGTAAGCCGGGATGAGGTGAAGACGCTTGTTGAGGAATTTGATGGACGGTTGAATGTGTTGTTGAAGTTTGCGGATGATGGGCTTAGTATTGCGCAGTTGGCGGATCTTGGGGTTGCGCGTATTAGTATTGGGCCGACGTTGCAGATTAGGGCCATGGAGTATTTGGGGAAGCAGGCTGATGAGCTTTTGAGTCAAGCTTGATGGGTTTAACAAGGCGATTAAATTAGGTGAATGAATTCATTGCATTTGCATTGGTGTTTTCTTCTGGTAAGGTTAGATTTGGCCATTAATTGTCAAGTTTGGTATTTGATTGTGGCAGAGACTCACTGTGAGAGGTGTCAAACCGGAAACCGGGATGTACGATGCCCTCACCGCGGCTTCAAAGTTACGCCAATCAACGCCTAGGGAGATAGAATCAAGCGTCTTATTCTTTTTGCAAATCTTCGCTTTACTTTGAGGACGGGATGAGTATAGAACTCGCAAAAGCTGTCCCTTAGTCTGGGTTATGTTCGTCCACCCGTTCGCTTACTAGTACCCTACAAGTCGCTGAAGCAGCTGTCGATTTTGTTGCGGCAGTTGAGATACAAAATGTTTCAAGAATAGCCTTCCATCATGTCTATTTAACATACATAAACATATGATGATTATGCCAGAATGCTTCTGTGTTTCGTAATTGTTCTGTAGATTGGAATAGTCAGCGGGCAGTTACGTGCGGGTTGGCAAATCTATTCATCCTCCCGTAACTCCCACTAGCTGTAGTAAACATTACTGTCCAATTTTCAAGTAAAAATCGTATTAAAAACACACCAATAGCTAATCATCAGTCTCTTAATCGTATTGCTATCCCCCCCGAATGATCCCATCGAGATTCCACAGCGTCAACGGCTAAATACGCTTATTCACCAGACACCAAACCCGCCCGAAGGCAAGAAATCAAGCTAACTTTGAATAGCAAAATGCTTCCAGCACTGGTTTCCTTAAACCACTAGTGCCCAAGCGCCCCTTCTATTGCTTCCATGCTAGAGCTCCTGCAGATTTGTCATGAGAAACCCCACCACTTCCAACATCGACAATCATGATAGTTACAAATGCACATCCTTCGCTTCTCCATCTAATTAATCCCCATGATTCCATTCATGATAGACAATTTATCTAGAATCTTCAATTGTAAGCACAAAATGACAACAAAAAAGGCACCAGATCAACACTATGACATCAGCTCAACAAGCTCTCGGGATCTCAACCAACACACGTGACCGCCTCTCGCCATCAAAGCCTTCGCTCAAACGAACTTAAAAATGGCCAACGTGCAATCCAATCAGTCGAGAGCAGTCGTCTCGCAAGATTCACGATGCGCGACTTAACACAGCAAGAATGCAACCGCTTACTCGTCGCGCGTTACTGGGAGGAATTCTGGAGCAAGGGAAATGCAGATATTGTGGATGAAGCGTGCGCGGACAACTTTTCGCAATTCTACCCCATGCATGGGCGGTTGAATGGGAAGGCGGAAGTAAAGCTCATGCTGGCCACGTTTAAGAAGGTATGATGACATGAAACGATGGCTGATTTACTTTTCGACTGACTGGAAGCGAAAGTCGTTCCCGGACATTGCTTTCAAGTTGCTTACACCGTTCCCGCTGATTGCGGAAGGGGAATACGTGGTAGTTCGATGGTTTGGAGGCGGGACTCACACTGGCGAAGCTTTGTTTGATCTACCTGTTGGGAATCTGCCGGTCGCAAACACTGGAAAGGAGATGCGATTTTCTGGGACGACAGTGTTTAAAGTACAAGGCGGCAAGATTGTGGAAGAAGTTGGCGAAGAGTCAGCGTTGGTTGCATTGCACCAGTTGGGATGTCTAAAGTTGAATGATCCGAAACCGTAGTTAGGATGTAGAATCATCTTAGATTAATAGGCTATATTGGTACCAGCTGCCACTGCACTTGTATCATCATGCCCCAAACGTTCAAGCAGTTCTCCCAGCCTTGAAGTAAAAAACGCACGGTGATGCGTCTGTGTGCTGTTTCCCGCAGCAACAAAGTATACCCACGCGAGGGCATTTTCTCCCAAAGAAAATGCTGAGATATCTTCAACTGTTGACTGGAGCTTGTCTAGCAATATGTTGGCGTCTTTTGAACGAAGCTTTTGCTGCTCAATGCTTTCGGTGGGATCGGCCATGGAAGATAGTCTGTATATTTGGCAGGCCAAGGTGGTGGCGTTTTCCATGGACAAAAATGTTTCGTATAGCTTCATTGGGCTGTTGAATAGTGAGGTTTGTTGATTCGCTTTGTGGCCGGAGAGGACTATACTTTGTGACCAGTCTACTTGATATAATGGGTACACGAGCGCTTTCAACCTGTGCATGCAGCAATGTGAAGTTAGTCTATGTCGATTTCCAGGGCAATTACAGAGGTATTCGTAATTCCAGGTAGACATACATTTGCATTTGATCCAGCAAAAACCGAGCCGTTGCCTTCTCGTGTGGCCCATCTTCAAACGGACCAGAATTGTTTGTCCAAAACTGAGCCAAGTTCAACAGCTGAGAAAACTCTTTCGTGCAAGCGATTATATCCTCAATCATCAGACCAAGAATAGTCGCAAGCGCACACAGAAACACCGCTGCATCCGGTGTCGATTGTGACGCTTCTTTGAGCCCTGTAATTGCCGTCACTCTGTACTTGAGACAATGGACTTGCCACGTCTTAGCTTTTGTCAATTGCATATGGCTGGCAGAAGCAGAAAGAAAGGAACTAAGCACCACTTCGCTACTCAGAGCGAGTGGCATAACGTATTTTGCGTAGCCGTTGCTGGTCTTTTCCGTGACTTCTAGCGTAGGCATGATGTTTTCCAGAACTGGGGGATGAATTTAGCGAAGTACTTGGCCTCACAACATGTTTTACTCACAATTTTGTAACAACGTATTTAATAATGCATCATGAACAGCCAGTTGGGAAAACGTCGTAGTTGAGGAATGTATCGGCGGCTGCGGGGAGGGAAACAGATACTGAGACTGCGCGAATGAGTCCGAAACCGCCCATAGAAACATCCCCGGCCCAAACTGAAGATTTTGAATGCCAATAGACGATAAATTATTGCGACTTATTGCCGTCAATGCACGTTGTTTCCAGTATGAAGCCACCTCGTTCAATGCGCTCTCCCGTTCCCGTAGCCGAAGGACCTCTTCTTCCAATGCATTCATGTACTCCTTTTGTCTTTTCCGATGCGTCCTAAGCCCGGAATATCAGCAGTCATGTACAGTGAGATACGTTGTGTTTCCTACTTTTGTGCTCTGGAGATTTGTTCTCGCCGTTTTTGGGTCCCATTCTCTCGGCTGGTGAAGGATGGAGTTTCATTTCCGTCTTTGGGTACGACTGGTGACACGAATGAAAGGGTGCCGAAAATGTTGCGCTCTCTGTTTTTAATGGAATCCTTGGGCAATGTGTGCTTCATTTTGGTAGTTAGTTGCTCGCATTGAGTGCGGTGGCCAGAAACGGTTGATGATATTTGAGGTAGACATTGGAGCTAGTTTGAGGTCGTTGGGTAGAAGTCACCCTCATGTCAGCTTTCGCCTCACTAGAGAATGAAATAGCGCGACTCAGAAGGCGCTGACCAATATTGGATGGTCGATTTGTGTGCTGGATTGAGGCGTTTGTGGACCACTGTGCCGCTATTTCCATCTAAAAGCCCAACATGTGGTCAGTAACTGGAATTGTTACTCTGTAAGGCTGGATCCCCCCCGTCTCTTTTATCCGCTTCCAGTTGTTTCATGTTTAGTGGGATGCTGAGACACTCGACGCTGATATTTGGGAATCTTCTGTGGCTTCTTATGTCCTGGTCGTAGAGCTCCCGAAGCTCGCGTACGTGAAATTGGTGGTCATCGACAATGGGAAGAATGAGCCAAGTTTCTCTAATAGATCCCATCGTGTAAAACAGGTTTGTCAAAGTCCAGATGTCGCTATTCAAGTTTGCCCCGAGCACAAAACGAGAACGAAACCCAACCGAAGCGCCAAGTTACCGTAGATTGTTGAATGGTTCCTTCCCCATATTCGTTTGTACTTCAGGCTGTAACCAAGTTAACTGTTGGTTCATGTTCTAAGCTTTTGCAACGCCCATAGCCCGCTTGCGAGATACAATCAACGCACCCGTAACCAAGTTTACGGAATCAGGCCGATTTGCACACATGTACGACATGCAGACTCTCAGCCGCTGGTAGAGATGCTGGGAACCCACTGATCCAGGGATCTTGACCGCCAGAGGCAATCCCAGCGCCACCAACCTTGATGGTTTGGCGTCAACGACCAGGTAAATAGTGTGGTGAAATAGCCCTACGCCACAGCGTATTCGCTAACTGCATTTAGTTTGAGCAAGCAGGTGAGGTGCCTTCAGTGAGGTATCACCCGGCCACTTTGCCGGCCCTAGGTGCTGTGGTGAGATGTGGCGGCTGCAAGTTGCTTACAATCAAAGGCTGGTCTGGTGCTGCCACACCTGGGACTCAAGATTTTAGCAGCCTTAACGAAGTAGACGTAGTTTGCAGGTTGAGGGTCCAGCTCATTCTCCCATATGAAGACTGACAGTCTATTCCGTAAACAGTGGCTGCCACAAAAAAGCCAGGCAATGATTGTGAGCAATGTCAAGGTACGGAGTACATTGTGTGACAAGAGATCCCTGTGTACGCAATCTGTGTGAGATTGGGCATCCGTCACACAAGCGGCACGAATGAGAACCACAGCAATCATCATCCACTAGTGAAAAACGATTTGACCCTGTATCCATAGCGAATCTCACCATCGTGGCTGCCTCATTGAGTCTTATATGGCGCAACTTTGGTGTTTTATCGTATGTTAGCATTGAACTGAACATGACCATGAAATTCAGCATTCCTCCAAATTGTTACAGCGGACAATTCAAGCCAAGGAATTAAATTATCTCTCATCTGAGAGCTGATACAAGCCGCTGTGCCACCCGCGGTGCCGGTGCCACAATCACCAGGAAATGAGACATCCAAAGACAGGGGTTCCATCTGACGGGCTTTTCATCACAACATGCCAATTGGCTGGACAGAACACCAATCTCACCCACTGTTTGTCATACAGGGGAGGTAGATGGTGAGCAACTACCTAGGACACCTTAACAACAAGTTGATCTGCACCATCGTGGACTTCCCTCCACCTGCGTACTCTCTTCCTTTCCAAGCACGACCGGGCCTCACTCAACTCTAGGAGATGTGACTCAAAATGTTGAACCTACAAAACAGCCTCTCGCATCTACAACTGGTGCCTCATGGCATACTTGCCGTCATTGGTGTCGGGGTTACCTTCATTCTGCTCACCTACCTCACGTCAACAATCCAAGGCGCCCGAATCGCGCATCGAAAGCCAAATGGCAGCCAACCACCAACATTACCATATCTCATCCCAGTGCTAGGCCATCTGCCCGAATTCCTGAGTAATACCAAGAAGTTTATGGCGAGGGTAACGTACGTCTCAATCTAACACGGTTTCCGCCGTATATGCTAAGCCGCCATAGGGCACAGTATGGACCATCTGTCCCGGTGCAGGTACGCCTTCTCACCAGGCGCATGAGCATCTTGAAAGGCGCGCAAAACGTCACGGCACTCTTCAGAAGTTCGCGCAAACTCGAAAGCGAGCGCTGGCTAGTGCAAGTCTTGATCAATGGGTTTGGCGTTGAGCCCGCCGACACGCCGTTCTACTTGGCTGATGATACTGGGGTTGGTCTACAACCAGATCCCAAGAGCACCATGAGTAATCCGGAGCACCGCATCTTCTTTCTTGTGTATAGATCAGCTCACGGTGGGCTAACAGGGCATAGTCTTGATGCCCTGCTGGCAAGGTTTGTTCAAAATCTGTCTACTAATATTGTGGGAGCATCGGATATTAAGGATGAGTGGACTGAGCTACCGGACATATACGCACCGTGTGTTCGTAGCATGGCTTGGAGAGCATCGGTTGGGTCAATTTTCGGATCGCACATTTTGAAGTTCATTCCCACCATTGAGGAGGACTTTTGGTCGTTTGACAGTCACTTGCCTCCGTTGCTCAAAGAGATACCTCGTTGGCTGGCACCAGAGTCGTACCGGGCAAGAGATAAATTGAGAAGCAATTTCATAAAATGGGAAGCGTCTGCGGCAGAGAAATACGCCGAACAAGGACTTGCGCATGATGAAAGAGAGTGGGAGGAGTATTTTGGCTCCAAGATGATGAGGACGAGGCATCAGTTCTTTAAAAAGACACCGCTGAGCAAGGAGTCTGTTTCTGCGGAAAACCTCGGACTGATGTGGGCGTATGGCTTCCTCTCTCCTGAATAGTGTTGAGCAATGACTGACGTGCAACAGATCGACAGCAAATATTGTTCCAGCAACGGCATGGATGCTGTTGGAGGTTCTCCAGCGTCCAAAACTCCTCCAAGAAATTCGGCGAATTATTCACCCCTACGTGTCATGGGATCCATCAGACCCAACACAGACCAAGGTTGACATTCCTGGCCTCTGCAACCTGCCGCTTCTACAGTCTTTGTATGCCGAAGTGTTGAGGGTGCACACCGGAAGTGTCATCAGCAGGATCCCAAACTGCGACGATTTCAACCTCGGCGGTTGGAACTTTGCCAAAGATCAACCCATAATAGTGTCAGCGTATCACGTCGGCCGCGACGAGACTGTTTGGAACCAGGGCACGGCAGAGGATCCCCATCCCCTTGACGTATTCTGGCCAGAGCGATTCATCGTGTACCCGGATGATCCCCATAGCGGTCCTGTTTTGAAGTCCAAACGGCAGGAACAATATGAGAAGAAGGATACGGCGCCGAGATTCTCGCTTGATGGAACGGCTGGGGCTTGGGTTCCTTATGGCGGAGGAGCGAGGATGTGTCCGGGGAGACATTTTGCAAAGGCGGAAATGATTGTCGCAACGGCTCTATTTTTAACGGCGTTTGACATTGAGTTGCTTACGGATAAGGATTCTTGGATTCAGCCAGATTTGAAGTATTTCATGTTTGGGGTTATGCATCCAGAAGGCAAGATTCCAGCGAGGATTCGAAGACGAAAAGGTTCACAATAATTGGCGCTTCCAAATCGGATAGATAGTTAAGTTAGAGTCACGCGTGCAATAGTGCCCATAACAACTCATAAGACCTAATATGGCAACGTGATGTTTCTTTTCACAAACTATGATTCTGGGCTTTCTCTTGACCTCCGTCAATCATCGTGCAACCCTCGGTACTTGGTAATTACTTTACTTCAATGTTTCCCGTTCGAGTTGGCAGAATGGTGCTCGATGGGACATCCGATTCCGTAGACTATGCCACTGGTCCGGTATACTCCTCCATACTTTCCTCACCTAGCCTCTATCATTGATGTATACTGATTGTACCAAAGGGCTGGCTATCTCATATAGCAGACGCCGACAAACTTGCGGACGCCTTCTTCAAAGGCTGCCACAACGCAGGACCGAAAGCCTGTGCACTAGCACGACATCATGACCAATCTCTCGACGATCTCACAAATTGATTCAACTTGTTGCTTCGCAATCTTGAAACCTCACCACAGTCTGTGGAAAGTCAAACAGTATAAATGGTCGTGCTTACCGCCGCCGACGTGCGAGGCCACATCGGACAAGCCATGTACAATCCGATCCATTGCTTGATTCAAGTCCCTCGCAGTAACTCTGGACGAACCCATGCAAGGCAATCACACAGCCCTCGTCCACAATCTTCCCGACTACGAAGCTCCTGACTGGGTGTCAATCTGTCCGATTGGTAATACCACCATCCCACACCTGACACTGGAGGAAGGTTTTCCCATCCTATGCAGCGACAGTGACGAAGTCTCAAGAAACAATGCCTCCCGGTGGCAAAACTATGTCCGCAAGGAGATTGCAACCTCTTCCATCTATGGAAGTTTCTGGTCCACCATTCGGATATACTGCGTTGCTTGGAGGACACCTGCGAAATGGTCATTTAAAGGACCATTTACCACGCCAAAGGCGAGGAATGACGATGAGGGAAAGCCTGCAGCGCCGATACTCTTCTTGGCGAATAGGCTCGATCCTGTGAGTCCCTTGAGATCGGCTCGCGCCATGGCTGCCAGTCACCCTGGGTCTAGGATTGTGATTCAGGAGTCTATTGGACATTGTGCGATGATCGCGGGACAGGTTGCGTGTACTAAGAATATTGTTGCTGAGTATTTTTATACGGGTAAGGTGCCCGGTGAGAAGGAGACTATTTGTTCTGGTGTTTGCGGGCCATGGGATGAGACTTGTGAGACTGTCAGCGGAATGAGTTTTATGGTGGCTTTCCTCTGGGGTTTTCATAAATTCTTTCTTAACTTGAGACGGCTAATACTTCTAGTTCGAAAATTTATGGTATATGGTGTCTTTTGCTTGTGCGTTCTGTATCATCATCAACTATCCCGTGAAGTGGTGACAATTGCACTCGGCGAATATTCCTTCTGAGGACAAACTTATAAAAGTCGTGGACTTCAGAAAAGTCAATGGCGCAAACTAGGGATCGCTCTACAAACTGATGATGCAGTTTGACGATGGCCATCGCAATGCAGTAGGCTTATTGTCCCGTAAGCGATGATGCAATGCCCGTTGTGCAGGCTCATAATTTCGCTTTCGGGATCCCTGTTGCAGTTTATCCTAACCAAGGTATTTCTGCTGGGCAACGACTCAAGCTTAGATGTATTACAATGTCTGAACTTTCCTTCCAATTCTTGATTAACCAGAGAGGCCTCCCAAAGAAATTGCAAAGTTCAAAGCTGTCATTTGCTACCACTAGTCACATTGGAACTCCGAGCCGTCGTAACAAATGAAGCAGCTTTCGACTCGCAACATTGCTCAAACGTGAGAGCATTTCAGTGTCTCAACAAAGACATACCGTTCAAGGCAACTCTCAACCAGACCAAAGCAAGAGTCGTCGTCACTTGCTTGCGCAATATGAGCCGATTCTTCAATCTCCCTTGCCCAGCACAGTTAGCAGGATTGAACCACCACAGCAGAATCAGGCCATGTCTGTGGCAGTGCAAGAGTCACCACTGCCGTTCTCAGCTTCATCAAGACAAGAGGCTGAATTTGTAAGAATCCCTGTCCACAAGTTGTTTGTTAGTGCGGATAGTGCTAGACATCCCGGGTACTAACAGACGTCCCGGCTTGGCCTGAGATCTTTCCGCCCACATTTAAAATTACCGATCTTTAGTGAACTGGTAAATCCCGAATGTCTTGCAGATCGAGGCATTGTTTCTTGCATTGAGTCTTTGTTTCATCTTTCCTTTGGTCCGTTAGCAACGCTTGAGTACCGTGGCGCAGCATCTGTTTGAAGCTCCACTGACGGAAATTCCCCTGGCAGAAAGTAAGCCACATATGTGACGTCGATCTTGTTGAGACACCATTGATAGGAGACGATACGCAGAGCGGGATGGCATTTGCTGACATGTACGCTTATTTCGTGATGTATTCACGTGGGAGGTTGGTTCAACGGGACGGTATCTCAAGTTTGGTTCTGGTTATATAAACAGTCTGAGATGTTCAACCTCAATGTGATGAGATCAACGAAGCCTTATTACCAAGTTTTGCATCCGTCCACTTACACCGCATCCGTCCCCTTAAGCGTGCGCGCAATCGTCAAGATGGAATACCCTCAGAATGTGGGCATCAAAGCCATGGAAATTTATGTTCCTGCGCAAGTCAGTACTCTGCATCCCAAGTTGTGTGAAAGGTGGTGTTCTAACTCCATTGGCTTGGCAGTGCCTGGATCAAACCTTATTCGAAAAGCATGAAGGTGCATCTGCCGGAAAATTTACTATCGGCTTAGGCTTGACTTCAATGAACTACTGTACTGACAGAGAGGGTAAGTCCGCCACTACATCTAAATCGGACATTGTATAAGTACTGTCATGTCTCGAAGGCCCTTCATCTAACAAGCTCCCAGATGTATGCTCCCTCGCGTTGACAGCCGTGTCATCACTTCTCAGAAAATACAACATTGATCCCAACTCCATTGGACGACTGGAAGTTGGAACAGAATCCATGGTCGACAAAGCAAAGTCCGTCAAGACTGTACTTACACAGCTCTTTGAGCCCCATGGAAACACTAGCATGGAAGGAGTCGATACCATGAACGCATGCTACGGTGGAACTAACGCCCTCTTCAATGCAGTTAACTGGGTAGAGTCTCGCTCCTGGGATGGTCGTGATGCCATGGTAGTCGCTTCCGACATTGCGCTTTACAATCAGCCCGCTTCGCGGCCAACAGGCGGTGCTGGCTGCGTGGCCATGCTCGTTGGTCCTAATGCCGTTTTGTCACTGGAGCCATCTCTTCGTGGGACTTACATGACGCACTCATTTGACTTTTACAAACCGAATTTGAAGTCCGAGTACCCTCTTGTGAATGGTCATGAGTCAGTCAGATGCTACCTCTCCGCCGTGGACAACTGCCACAAAAACCTGTTGCAGCGCAGAGAAAAGTTTAAGAACAGGTCTAACGGGCATTCTGTTGACCATGACGAAAAGGGTGGTGTCTTGGACTTGTTTGACTACATGGCGTTCCATACGCCAAACTGCAAGCTGGTTTCCAAATCTTACGGCCGTCTCATGTACAATGATGCACTCCGATCGCAGGACGAAGCTGTGTGGAAGATGGTCTCGGAGGATTTGAGAAGTCTAAGCTACCAAGAGTCTCTTCACAGTAAGGAACTAGAAAGGGCTTTTATCGGGCTGAGCAAAGAGCAGTACTTGTCTCGAGTTGAACCCAGCATCAGGGCTCCAACGTTGTGTGGTAATATGTACACTGCCAGCGTCTACTGTTCCCTCATTAGCCTTGTGAGCCATATCGACGCCAAGGAAGCTGTAGGAAAGACTATCGGCGTTTATAGCTTCGGGAGTGGTCTTGCCAGTACTCTTTTTGGGCTCAAAGTAACTGGCGATTTGACCGAAATAGTGAAAAAGGCGGATATTATGAACAGGCTGAAGGGGCGCCACGTCGCTACGCCTGAAGAATATGAAGAGGTGAGTATCATTCCATTCATAAGCATCGAATGGGGCTAACGTTCCTCTTCAAAGGCTTGCGCTCTTAGAGAATTGGCATATGGAGCGAAGAACTACAAACCCACTGGTGATATCTCGCGTCTTGTTCCTGGCACCTACTATCTGGACAACATTGACGAAGAGTTTCGTCGGACATACGCAATTAAGAAGTAGATCCCGATTAAATGCCTGGTCAACATGGATTTCGGTCACTATAGAGTCACTTAATACTTGTCTAATAGCTAATTTTAATACATCTTCTTTTACTTCATTCATGCGCTTAGCTACCCTGCAGTGTGGTTGAGTCCTGTCGGCCATTTCTTCCACACCAAGCCACTCATCTAGATTTTGGTACTAGAAACGTAATGTGGCACATATTTTGGCTACAAAGCTTCCAGATGCTGGCAGCGTGCGCTGAGCTGCAAGCATTGCTGCGAATGTGGCGCGATGTTTGCTGACCCTGTGTTCCCTCTCCGTACACCGTTGCTGCAGCACATGCAATCATGTGTGAACAGCCCATGCGTTTGACGAATCACAGCTGAAATGTACAGGGCCTGAGAAATAAACTTGCAATATTCAACCTGAATGGCTATGGAACTCTTCCTATTCGGTCTCTGTCTTGGGTATGAGTCTGACCAACTCTGTATCCGGGTTTAATCCCCCATTATCCGTCTCGAGCTAGAAGACAACACCACAACCCACCGAACTATTCCTCGCGAGCAAGTATGACTGCAGATCACTAGTTTCGGACCCGCCGTAGATTGGGGTCCAAATGTCATCAGCTTTGCAGCAATGAAATCAACTCTTGTTGAACGCCTGGCGAAACTCGGCTTCCGCGCCGGATCAGCCGCGCCACAATGTCTGTCACATTTGACTGTTATTAATTGGGACCCCGTTGATCACTCGGCTAGTCCCGTCATCTGTACTACTTTAGACCTAGCCAGGCACCTACGGATGTCGGCATGGCTTGTGTTGGTGTTGCCATTGCTACACATGGCCAACGAAGCAAATATTGAATGAAACACTGAACTATTGCCAACGTAAACCGAAGTGGTAGCACAGAGTACGTAGTCAATTCTCAATTATTATTATTATTCTACATAGCATTAGTAGCCTCACAGCCTCTGCCATTCCTCTCTGTTTTGTCACATGTGAGCACGGGGGAGCTGCGGCTGAAGAGAAAGCTCACAGCCCTGACATGACCATCTTACTACCCATACTACTACTCTGTACCCAGGAACAAAGACTCCGCAAGTTCTGGCCTAAGGCGCCTGTAGCTGCCGGCAATTAATGTGCTTAAAATCGTGGTAACACGGCATATGAACCCCAGAGCTCAGCTAGCTATAGCCCGAAGGACCGAAGCCACCGGCTCATTTATGATGTGTCTTGCTTCTTAAGCCGTGTTTTTGAGCCTTAGTCCCCTTGGCTAATACTCTGGTCTTGGGAATGCGGCTGCGTTTGGGGATGTGGTGGACTGTTTATGTCGTAGCGGAAAATATCCACCTGTTGTGCAACATCGCTTCATCACACTCCCAGCCACTTTTGCCACCTTGAACTGGGACCAGGGATGAACAGGGGAGGGGAACACTGGTTCACCGGTTCGATACTTGGAGTTTGTTGCATATCGAATTTGGGGGCTTGGAAAATGGGGTCACGCCTGTGAATGGATGCGGTTCAGGCGACTTCGTCAGCCGAAAGGGCATTTCTCGTGCCATACAGGATCTTCAACAACTATCATGTCTCCCTCACTATCCCTTGACTAAACACGGCCCACAACAGCCGCCTTCCGTATATATAAAAGTACACCTTGCTGGCAACATATGCTGAGTGTTGCTTGGTAAGGAGTACATCCGCCTTGTTCCCCTTGTTGTTCCTGGCTAGCTATCAAAAGGATGGCATAAGCTAATGAGCGAACTGCATGGCGGAGATAATCAAGCCCCAGACGCCACGTCCAAGAAGATGTTTGGTCATATCCGGGAAGATTACTCTGTAGAGAAGCCGGGGATCTGAACTGAGACATCCGGTTCTTGTACAAATAAGACGGGGCTATCACCTCAGTTCTTAAACCACCATTGGCCATTGGAATGAATAAACTGCATGTGTATGCATAGCTCCCTTAGATACGCGCTGTAGATTATGATTTTGCCATAACTGCCCAATGTATGTCAGAATCCTTGTTAGGAAACACGCGTCTGACAACAGTGCCAAGTGCTTATCCCCTCTCGTTCGTCAGCCCAGACCGGCAGAAGTCTCAATGGGCCTTTTCTTTTCAGTCAAAGAAAATAGTTTGAGGTTCTGTAGCTCTTCTACTTTAGTGCCTTTGGCCTGTGATTCTGGTTGTTGCATTTTGCGGCTGGCTGGGTAGGGTTAAGTTGTTTTGGATGGGGGATCTTTGTCCAGCCTTACTTGATATCTCGGAAACTATTGGATATCGGTAAGTGGGCAGCAGGAGAGATAACTATGCACCTCATCGATAGTTTAACTTTAATGTGGTATTGTGAGAGGGGCAAGTTGAGTGCGAATATTCGATACGCATACTATTCTACTCCACCGGTCATGGTGACTCGCCATTCGACAAATGCACCACTAAATCATTGTGAACGATTAACCACGGTTTTCATGCAGGAGCAAGCATTGCGAAATAGTGTCTCCTCAGTTTCTTGTTTTGGTGGTAAGCTGGATACAGAATGCCTCATTGTTTGCAATTTCTTGCTTGATTGAGCAAAAGCAGGCGACCAGTTCGCTAAGGTGACAACTGAAAGTCTTATCACAGCCCAAAATGGTAGCCAAGAAACGCAGCTCAGCTGGTGAGCCGTGGCTGGAGTTCCGCTGTGTAACTACTCCAAGATCAAGATTGCAGAAGGCTGTGCTGCCGCGTAACTATTGATCATCCCAACATGAAGACTTCGCATCGCAGTGGAACCACGAGGAAGGGAGCGAATGCACCATGATTACCCAGCTGATATACCGTACAACTCTGCCGTCTTGGCATAAGCATGGCGGCTCTTATGGCATGTTGGTTCGACTGGTTATTCTCCAAAATACTGCATAGAGAAGTATCTGAAGCACTCATTCCGGGCAGCTCTCCGATTCTATTACTTCATACGAGTATATTGTAGATGAGGGTGTGATTCAAGCCTCACAATGCATGTTCCTGCCTCAACAGCATGCAAATATTACGTAAACCTGCCATAATTAAATTGTCAGCGTGAGAAATGAGAGACCTAATATGACCAACCCCATCGGACGGCGACACGTATTAGAAACATGAACGTGAGATTATGTATTCCAGCAGCGTGATAATCTGCGTGAGTTGCGTCCGTCACCCGCGACTATCCGATTGTATGGAGAGTGGTTGGAGGATTCTTTAAGTCATGGACGAGGAAACAAAATCGCCAAGCATTCAGCGTGGTCGCCGACTACCCACACGTCAGGACACGTTTAGATGCATGATGAACCTCAATTTGGCGATGATCCGTATATATCAGTTATCATTTTGCTGAATGTAACCTTTGCGTTAGATGTCTGGACAGATCGGGAAGACTGCAGGTTAATACTGCGTCGCAGTTGGCGAATCGAAGAACTGGAATCGATAGTACCATTCTCGGCATAGCTTCATAGTTCTAAAAGAAAGTAGCAGCACATGAAGGCTGTATAGCCACAGGTCCAGGGGTAGGGTCTAGCAGCATTATCACGATGAGTGTTTTTATGCCGAAACTAGATGCATATACCAAGTCCAAACCAGGGAGTTTGTTCAAAACACACTCTTCAGCCCTAGAGATTGGCATTACACGACTTGACGCGATTGATCTTTCATGTAGTGCTCTGTACCAAGGATATGGCTCAGAAAGGTTTGCTCGGAAAACATGGCTAAGTAGTGCAACCTTTGCGTCACCCTCTCAATTCGAAGTGCTTCGGCAAGTGGCGGACAAGGTACCAAACTCGTTGCTTCACAACCAACATGTGCCCAATACGCAGACGAATCATTTCATGGCCACGAATTTGTTTTGTCTCAATTTGAAATGGTGTAAAGTAACAGTGTGTACCGTAAAAAGAACAGTGACACGTCTTTGGTGGACGGATGATATGACATGCCGCTTCACCGTCGAAGAATCATCAAGAGGTCCGTTGCGAAATCACACTGTCACTTCTTGGATTTTGGTGATTTGGA